>NC_060173.1:73463852-73770352 GCF_021184085.1 Oncorhynchus gorbuscha
ACTTTGTCCTTTAGTTTGATTGGCTGCAAAGGCAATTACCTGTGAAGTAAATTGTCTGCCAACCTAGAATCAAGCTGAGTGAAAATGAATTACTTTCACCCACATCGGGACAGCCAACTCCCCCCAAAAACATCTACAAATGAGAGCAATACTGTAGATACAAAAATTGTGCAAGATATTTGCATGTCGGCATAAAACACACAGGCATGAGCACATGACCATATGATGATGTGACAAACAAACAGGTGTAGAGGTGCATTGACACAAAGATGCATACTCTAGTACACAGCCATATAACCTGACACTGTACTAACTATCATAACGATATACACTGCCTATGGACATCACAATCCCCTTGGTGGATGTAGAGGATACGTCATGACAAGTATAGGTATATATTTTGGGCATACAAAAAACAATGTGTGTGTGTGTGGAATATATGTCATGCTAAGTGGAGAGGTTAAGCCCTGAATGTTATACCAAACAGTCATTGGCTGTGGATTATACTTTCTCTCTTTTCCATCTCTCTCTCTCTCTCTCTCTCTCTCTCTCTCTCTCTCTCTCTCTCTCTCTCTCTCTCTCTCTCTCTCTCTCTCTCTCTCTCTCTCCATTTTCTTTCCCTCGTTATCTGCCCTGTCAGGATCCTTATCACTTCTGTCCCAGCCTCCTCGTGTCTGAGCTACACCGTTTGGCTGCTTGTAAAAACGAGTGCGCTGTACCATCAATGTGATGCACCATCCATCGACCTTGCTCTGTGGTCGATTTGCTGTCTAGATCATGTGCACGGAGAGGTGTGTGAGATGGGATGAAAAGGGGAGGAGAGGGTGGAGACGGAGGAGAGGGAGCTTCACTCGCTCCTTCCTCTCCCTTCCCCTCTCCCTATGTTAGTCTCATCTCTTGCTCCTGCCTTCATATAGAAAGAAACACATCAATATCCAGGTCCCAGAGGGTCCTGTAAAAAGAGGCCACTCAATTGAAATGCACGTGTGCACACACACAGAAAGACACAGGCACACAGACATACACACACACGCACACGCACACACACAAACGCAGCTTTATTTTCATGACATTTCTCTTGACGTTTTAGGGAGTAAAAATGTTTGACCCTTAAAAATCCTATTTTCCCTAACCCCCAACACTAAACCTAACGCTAGCCCTAGGCCTTAACCATTGACAGGACATTCGGGTGAATTGTTAGGACATTGGGGTCTTGATAAGGTAGGAAAGTGTACACAAACACACACTGCGGCATGAAGACATTAGAGATTGGGCCTATATAAAACACAGCTCTCTTCTCCTAGCTTTAGCATTGCACAGATCACACTAACCAGCATGATGGCACACTAAAATGACTTACTGCATGTCAAAACATATATTCTTGTACTCTTACAGCCCACACTGTTGACACAATCACTGGGGAAAGCAATGGCAAACATAGCAGATAGATGCAGGTGCAGAAAGTAGGCAGAATCAGAGACAGGGGAGATAGGTGATACCTCATATTTTACAAGGGAAAGTGTAAGATACACTAGATACTGCAGAGTGCTGCACCATTGTGTTGATAACTTTGTATATATAGCGTATATCCCCTCTAGACTCTTTCCCTCGATAGTTAACATCTCTGAGATAAACATTCCTCCATGTGTGAGGCAGCTGGCTTCTCGTTGATTAAGCAGGGTTTTCGGCTTATTGGAGGGAGCGACAGTGTTCCCGACGTCTGGGGGAGTTGACGACCTCCACCAATCAAGGTTTTATTATCAGTGGGCGTTTAATGAGTTTGGGTCATCACCCGTGTGATAATTAGAGGAAAGGGCATGCACATCTGTCAGAGCCAGGGTCTGAGTGGTATAGGGAACTGAAGCTAGAACACCCCATGGTGTGGCATGCTGGATGTATTTGTCTGTCTGTCTGCCTGCCTGCCTATATCCCTTTCTATGACAGCTACATTTTTGCCATATTTTCTGTCCTAGATCCTGGTCAGTGGCCAACATCGTCTCATCTCCCTGCAACTTGAGGAGACAAAGATTTTTCATTTGTATATGCCCGTTTAACTCATTCATGTCCATGATGGAATTATTCTTTTTTTTTGTACACTTGCTATCTGAGCTGATTGATGGACAAATCTGATTAATAAAATTGTATCGGCCAAAGTGTTTCTCAACATTGTGTTTTAACGTTGTACTATATGTGACCAACCTGCTCGATTCAGTCTTATGTAGCAACAAATGAAAATGTTTTTTGTTTTTACATTTGATAAAAGTAGAGGCTCAGAGCTAGAAAATAATATATTGTACAGTACAGTTGAGGAACAATGGGAAAGGCATTCTGCTTTGAAAGTTGATAAACTTGTAACCCCACTATTGAGAAATGGTCCTTGAATGTTTTGGTACTGTCACGATCGTCGTATGGAGTAGACCAAAGCGCAGCGTGGTTAGAATACATTCTTCTTTAATAATGAAGAACACTAAAACTAAAACAACCATGACCACTATATAAACAATGTGCTAACATGCAGCTTAACATAGACAATAACCCATGAAATACCCAAAGAAGTTGGCTGCCTAAATATGGTTCCCAATCAAAGACAACGATAAACACCTGCCTCTAATTGAGAACCAATCTAGGCAACCATAGACCAACATAAACACCTAGATGAAAACAACCCCATAAATCTACAAAAACCCCTAGACAGTACAAACACCCATATAAGACAAAAACACACATATCACCCATGTCACACCCTGACCTAACCAAAATAATAAAGAAAACAAAGAATACTAAGGTCAGGGCAGGTGACAGGTACACCTGCTGGAGAGCTCTTCTTTGTCTACACCAATTCAGCATCGTTCACACCCTCTTAAGATTTAGCTCCACCCATCTCTTTAAGGATTTTAAGACTAAAGGTTGGTTTATATACTACTTCTATCGACATGTCAGTAGACAGTTGCCGCAGTGACATGACATTCTATTGCTGTCCGACGTTATGAAAAAGTATAAACACAAAAATGACAGGCTGGTGGTCCAAAATAGCATAACTGGTGTATTTTAACACCAATAAACCTAACCATTTAAAAAGGAATTTAGTATATGTCAATCTAGCAAACCAGGCAACTTCCTCAACAATGTTTTGGATTGTTTCTAGCTTGTTAGCTAGCTAGCTGAAGTTAAGTTATCTGGCTAGCCAGTTCAAATAATGACCATATCATAGCTGACAACATCTTAACTTAAGCTTTATTTATTATTACAGGAAAATTAACTCACAAGATAACAAATTACAAGTTAATGGTTAGTTAATTACAGAAAATAGCTTACGGTTGTGAGTGTGACGAAAGAAAAGCAGGGCCTTCTACCAGAGAATTTTAGAACTTGGACACAACTTGGTCTCATTGGCTTAACGTTATATCCTAATTTGACTTTGGTGAAGGTCATGTTCTTCACATTACCACATTACTGGTAAAGGTTCTAACCAGAATAGAAAGTGGAGTGGAGGCCCCGGTGAACAACTGAGCAAGAGGACAAGTACATTAGAGTGTCTAGTTTGAGAAACAGACGCCTCACAAGTCCTCAACTGGCAGCTTCAGTAAATAGTACCTGCAAAACACCAGTCTCAACGTCAACAGTGAAGAGGCGACTCCGGGATGCTGGCCCTCTAGAGTAAGTGCATTGTAAGCAAATTCAACAGATTATTTTTTTCAGCGTTTTTTCTCTTTATCAGATCTTAAACATGTTCAAATCTTAAGTCTTGACCAATATATGTAAAAACAATATTTACAGAAATCCACACACTTTCACACTCACACACACTCCTAGAGTATACTGTCATGCAGGTGAAAGAGGACCCAAAAGCGACTTAACAGAAACAGAGTTTATTTAAGTCCAAAACGGAATAACAGAAATCCTCTAGACTTGTAGAGGGGAAACAACTGGAGAAGCGGCCACAGACTGCAGGTCGCTTCGGGTAGGCGCAGGCCGTAGTCGACAGAGACACCTGCTCACACGCAGCATCTGATGAAGGCAAAAAACACGACAGGACAGGGCGATACACAATCATAGCAAAAACACGACAGGACAGGGCGAAACGCAATCACAGCATGGTGAATACAATACAAGGAACCGACGGGACAGGAACGGATCACAAAGGAATAAATAGGGACTCTAATCAGGGGAAAGGATCGGGAACAGGTGTGGGAAGACTAAATGATGATTAGGGGAATAGGAACAGCTGGGAGCAGGAACGGAACGATAGAGAGAAGAGAGAGCGAGAGAGTGAGAGAGGGAGGGGGAGAGAGAGGGATAGAAGGAGGGAAAGAACCAAATAAGACCAGCAGAGGGAAACGAATAGCATGGGGAGCACAGGGACAAGACATGATAATAAATGACAAACATGACAGTACCCCCCCACTCACCGAGCGCCTCCTGGCGCTCTCGAGGAGGAACACTGGCGGCAACGGAGGAAATCATAGATCAAACGGTCCAGCACGTCCCGAGAAAGAACCCAACTCCTCTCCTCAGGACCGTAACGAAAAAACGATAAAAAGGGAAACTAGGGTACTACTCTAAAAAAAAAAAATGAGAACTAGGGACAGACTGAGACACAGCAAGGGCAGGGACAAGAACAGGAGAGATGCGATGGCAGGGAACAGACTGAGACCCAGCAAGACCAGGAGCAGAAGCAGAAAAAAATTACCAGACTTCTTCTGCGCGCAGTCTGAACACGCAGCCACGAAACGGCGCGTGTCACGCTCCTGAGTCGGCCACCAAAAGCGCTGGCGAATAGACGCAAGAGTGCCTCGAACACCGGGATGACCAGCTAACTTGGCAGAGTGAGCCCACTGAAGAACAGCCAGACGAGTGGAAACAGGAACGAAAAGGAGGTTACTAGGACAAGCGCGCGGCGACGCAGTGTGCGTGAGTGCTTGCTTAACCTGTCCTTCAATTCCCCAGACTGTCAACCCGACAACACGCCCATAAGGAAGAATCCCCTCGAGATCAGTAGAAGCCACAGAAGAACTAAACAGACGGGATAAGGCATCAGGCTTGGTGTTCTTGCTACCCGGACGGTAAGAAATCACAAACTCGAAACGAGCGAAAAACAACGCCCAACGAGCTTGACGGGCATTAAGTCGTTTGGCAGAACGGATGTACTCAAGGTTCTTATGGTCTGTCCAAACGACAAAAGGAACGGTCGCCCCCTCCAACCACTGTCGCCATTCGCCTAGGGCTAAGCGGATGGCGAGCAGTTCACGGTTACCCACATCATAGTTGCGCTCAGATGGCGACAGGCGATGAGAAAAATAAGCGCAAGGATGAACCTTATCGTCAGACTGGAAGCGCTGGGATAGGATGGCTCCCACGCCTACCTCTGAAGCGTCAACCTCGACAATGAATTGTCTAGTGACGTCAGGAGTAACGAGGATAGGAGCGGACGTAAAACGTTCTTTTAGAAGATCAAAAGCTCCCTGGGCGGAACCGGACCACTTAAAACACGTCTTGACAGAAGTAAGAGCTGTGAGAGGGGCAGCAACTTGACCGAAATTACGAATGAAACGCCGATAGAAATTAGCGAAACCTAAAAAGCGCTGCAACTCGACACGTGACCTAGGAACGGGCCAATCACTGACAGCTTGGACCTTAGCGGAATCCATCTGAATGCCTTCAGCGGAAATAACGGAACCGAGAAAAGTAACGGAGGAGACATGAAAAGAGCACTTCTCAGCCTTTACGTAGAGACAATTCTCTAAAAGGCGCTGTAGAACACGTCGAACGTGCTGAACATGAATCTCGAGTGACGGAGAAAAAATCAGGATATCGTCAAGATAGACAAAAACAAAAATGTTCAGCATGTCTCTCAGAACATCATTAACTAATGCCTGAAAAACAGCTGGCGCATTGGCGAGACCGAACGGCAGAACCCGGTACTCAAAATGCCCTAACGGAGTGTTAAACGCCGTTTTCCACTCGTCCCCCTCTCTGATGCGCACGAGATGGTAAGCGTTACGAAGGTCCAACTTAGTAAAGCACCTGGCTCCCTGCAGAATCTCGAAGGCTGATGACATAAGGGGAAGCGGATAACGATTCTTAACCGTTATGTCATTCAGCCCTCGATAATCCACGCAGGGCGCAGAGTACCGTCCTTCTTTTTAACAAAAAAGAACCCCGCCCCGGCCGGAGAAGAAGAAGGCACTATGGTACCGGCGTCAAGAGACACAGACAAATAATCCTCGAG
Organism: Oncorhynchus gorbuscha; assembly: GCF_021184085.1. Taxonomy (NCBI): domain Eukaryota; kingdom Metazoa; phylum Chordata; class Actinopteri; order Salmoniformes; family Salmonidae; genus Oncorhynchus; species Oncorhynchus gorbuscha. The sequence continues at coordinate 73,470,082 of NC_060173.1, forward strand.
AGCCTTACGTTCGGGAGCCGACAGAGAGTATAGTCTACCTCGAGGAGGAGTGGTCCCCGGAAGGAGATCAATACTACAATCATACGACCGGTGAGGAGGAAGGGAGTTGGCTCGGGACCGACTGAAGACCGTGCGCAGATCATGATATTCCTCCGGCACTCCTGTCAAATCGCCAGGCTCCTCCTGAGAAGTAGGGACAGAAGAAACGGGAGGGATGGCAGACATTAAACACTTCACATGACAAGAAACGTTCCAGGATAGGATAGAATTACTAGACCAATTAATAGAAGGATTATGACATACTAGCCAGGGATGACCCAAAACAACAGGTGTAAACGGTGAACGGAAAATCAAAAAAGAAATAGTCTCACTGTGGTTACCAGATACTGTGAGAGTTAAAGGTAGTGTCTCAAATTTGATACTGGGAAGATGACTACCATCTAAGGCAAACATGGGCGTAGGCCTGTCTAACGGTCTGAAAGGAATGTTATGTTTCCGAACCCATGCTTCGTCCATGAAACAACCCTCAGCCCCAGAGTCAATCAAAGCACTGCATGTAGCACCCGAACCGGTCCAGCGTAGATGGACCGACATAGTAGTACAAGATCTAGATGAAGGGACCTGAGTAGTAGCGCTCACCAGTAGCCCTCCGCTTACTGATGGGCTCTGGCCTCTTACTGGACATGAATTAACAAAATGTCCAGCAACTCCGCAATAGAGGCACAGGCGGTTGGTGATCCTCCGTTCCCTCTCCTTATTCGAGATGCGAATCCCTCCCAGCTGCATGGGCTCAGTCTCAAAGCCAGAGGAGGGAGATGGTTGCGATGCGGAGCAGGGAAACACCGTTGATGCGAGCTCTCTTCCACGAGCCCGGTGACGAAGATCTACCCGTCGTTCTATGCGGATGGCGAGAGCAATCAAAGAATCCACATCTGATGGAACCTCCCGGGAGAGAATCTCATCCTTAACCACTGCGTGGAGTCCCTCCAGAAAACGAGCGAGCAGCGCCGGCTCGTTCCACTCACTAGAGGCAGCAAGAGTGCGAAACTCAATAGAATAATCCGTTATGGACCGTTCACCCTGGCATAAGGAAGCCAGGGCCCTAGAAGCCTCCCTACCAAAAACTGAACGGTCAAAAACCCGAATCATCTCCTCTTTAAAGTTCTGGAATTTGTTAGAGCAATCAGCCCTTGCCTCCCAGATAGCTGTGCCCCATTCTCGAGCCCGGCCAGTAAGGAGTGAAATGACGTAAGCAACCCGAGCTCTCTCTAGAGTATGTGTTGGGTTGGAGAGAGAACACAATCTCACACTGCGTGAGAAAGGAGCGGCACTCAGTGGGCTGCCCGGAGTAGCAAGGTGGGTTATTAACCCTAGGTTCTGGAGGCTCGGCAGGCCAGGAAGTAACAGGTGGCACGAGACGTAGACTCTGGAACTGTCCAGAGAGGTCGGAAACCTGAGCGGCCAGGTTCTCCACGGCATGGCGAGCAGCAGACAATTCCTGCTCGTGTCTGCCGAGCATGGCTCCTTGGATCTTGACGGCAGTGTAACGAGCGTCTGTAGTCGCTGGGTCCATTCCTTGGTCGGTTCCTTCTGTCATGCAGGTGAAAGAGGACCCAAAAGCGACTTAACAGAAACAGAGTTTATTTAAGTCCAAAACGGAATAACAGAAATCCTCTAGACTTGTAGAGGGGAAACAACTGGAGAAGCGGCCACAGACTGCAGGTCGCCGGGTAGGCGCAGGCCGTAGTCGACAGAGACACCTGCTCACACGCAGCATCTGATGAAGGCAAAAAACACGACAGGACAGGGCGATACACAATCATAGCAAAAACACGACAGGACAGGGCGAAACGCAATCACAGCATGGTGAATACAATACAAGGAACCGACGGGACAGGAACGGATCACAAAGGAATAAATAGGGACTCTAATCAGGGGAAAGGATCGGGAACAGGTGTGGGAAGACTAAATGATGATTAGGGGAATAGGAACAGCTGGGAGCAGGAACGGAACGATAGAGAGAAGAGAGAGCGAGAGAGTGAGAGAGGGAGGGGGAGAGAGAGGGATAGAAGGAGGGAAAGAACCAAATAAGACCAGCAGAGGGAAACGAATAGCATGGGGAGCACAGGGACAAGACATGATAATAAATGACAAACATGACATATACATTATTATACAGCATAAACAATCCAATGTAAGTCAATGGCAAGTGAGGCCTGCTACAGCATTCTCCCTCTTTCTGTCCCTCTCTCACATGCACACAGGTGTGTACACACATACTACAGACATCAATGTTCAACCACATGTGTGTATGTCTGTGGTATGTGTGTGTACACATGCCTGCTTGTGAGAGAGGGAGAGAAAGAAGGTGAATGCAGTAGCATTGACATGCATTGGATTTGCTTATACTGTATAATCTACTCTAGGAGTGTGTGTGAGTGTGTGTGTATTTCTTCAGATATTGTTCTTATATATATTGGTCCAGATTTAAGATTTGAACATGTTTAAGATCTGAGAAAGAGAAAAAAATGCTGATCATGCTGATACATGAGGTAATGGCGGCGGATGAATGGCGTGACATGACAATGGGCCTCAGGAACTTGTAACGGTATCTTTGTGCATTAAAATTGCCTTCGATAAAATCCAATTGTGTTCGTTGTCCGTAGCTTATGCCTGCCCATACCACAACCCCACCGCTAGCATGTGGCACTCTGTTCACATCGTTGACATTAGCAAACAGCTTGCCCAGACAATAGTGGCTATGTGTTGTGTGACAAAACTGCACATTTAAATAGCATTTTATTTTCCCCAGCACAAGGTGCACCTGTGTAATGATCATACTGTTTAATCATATTTTTGTTATGCCACACCTGTCAGCTGGATGGATTATCTTGGCAAAGGATAAATGCTCACTAACAGGGACGTAAAACAAATTTGTGCATATAAATTTGAAAGAAATACGCTTCTTGTCCGTATGGAACATTTACGGGACCTTTAATTTCAGCTCATGAAACATGGGACCAACACTTTACATGTTGCGTTTATATTGTTGTTCAGTGTGTATATTGGTCTGGACAATCTATATAGCAAGAATTATTAAGATCTGATCATTTAAACATGAATTGATTGATTTGTGAAATGTGTAAAATAACTGTAACCCCATGTGTTCAAAGACTAAATATACTACAATACAGAAATGCCTGTAGATCACAAACGACTGAGTTTAATCATATATTTGGGTTTAAAACACATCAAATAGCAATACTATATGTTTTTAAACACTTTAATTCTGAAATGTATTTAATATGCTGAAGTCTTCTCAAAATCCCAACTTTGATTGTTGTTCTGCTGTCTTGATGTGTGAGGTACAACACTTGGTAGACAGCTAACCGATCTTAATTGAAAGCAATTTGTAAAACTGTTAAATACAGAATAAAGAAAATATTATTAGAAAATTATCTGCACACATTCACAAAGTACAAATGTATAGAAATTATTAATAGCTAATATGACATGAAACCATAAACGAACCATGACAAATTGTATGAAAATGTCCTGTTTAATGATTGTTAAATAATTACAAGGGTATAATCACGTAACTTAAGGATATCTAAACACTTGAATTAGCTAAATTAAAAACACAGAAGCTAAATTGCAAAGCCAAAAGATAGATGGCGGGCTAACAGGCAACGCAATCCCTATGTTAATAGTTACACACATTAGCTCAGAATCATCGCAACTTAAAAGGCTAGAAATAAACATTTCAAAAAGTAAATCTTCCAGAAAGCACTGCTTGAATTAATGAAAGCATGTACTAATGACTCAAAAACAAAAGGTGCCTACTTACAGACATATCTTTATCCAGGGCCTAGTAAGGAAGAAAGATGGGGCTCATCTGTATGTTGACTCTTCCGATTGCTGTGGGAATGAATTCTGAACAGGAAGTTAGCTGATTTAAGCTGTAGTACCCAAGTAGAGCTATAGCGCAATATAACACTATGTACAGATAGATGTACTGTACATGTATCAGAGCAATTGTCATTATTTATCATACTTCCAGTGTCAATCTTAAGATGTCATTGTGGCCTGTATGGACACTTGTACTAACCACGTTGACACCAAATGTCATGCATTTACACCAAACAGAATTTGTTCAGTGGCGCATTTTGATATTGTACTAAATCCAATACAAGTACGTGAATGGGTTAATCGGCATCATTTAAATGTACCTCAGGTTTTCCTAGCCCCTGAGAATCCATCCTTAATTTGAACTTTGAGCAGCTACAGCTAGTTTGGGAATTTCACTTAACGTTGGGGGCATGTCGGTCAGTTAACTTGAATAACATGCTTCCTTAGAGCTCCTTACTATTTGCCCTGGCAAGTCAGCAGCTGGATTCAAACACATAGTTCATTCAAGGGAATATGGGAGGCTGTAATTTGTAGCCTGCTCCCTACACCGCTGTGGAAAGTTTACATTAAAGTGGCTTATTAGCCAGCAAGCCCATCCAATTGCTGATTAATAAAGTATGAGAATCCTGTAGCCTAGTAAATAGTACACAGAGCTCCCTAACTGATGTTCTTCTCACTGCTAACCATATTATACTATGAGGGGGGAGCTTTTTGTTGTTGTTGCTCAGCCCTTATTCAATGTGCAGGGGTTCTGGAGTGGTTGGGGTAGCTTCATACATAAAAAGTGATTGTTAGTAGGATATACATGTAAACAGGGCTGAAACGTGACTGGTAGCAGGAATATGTAAATACTGATGGTAATATACTAATGGTAGTACATCCATGTAAACAGCAGAAATAATTACCAGTAGCAGGATAAAGAGATAGATACTAATGGCAATCAATAATCAATGAACAGCAGTGTAATAGCAGTAATAAATCTAACCAATAATAATTTTTGCATCAGCGTAGGTGAGAGGCGGTGTATGCGTGTGGGTGTAAGTGTGTGGCATAAGTAATGAGTGTGTGAGTGAGGGTGTACATGAGTGTGAGTATGTGTGTGTATGCGTGTGAGTAAAAGTGACGGTAAAGGTGTGTGGGAAGAGACCTGTGGATGGGCATGAGTCAGTGTGGATCGTCTGTGGGAGAGGAAGAGCAGTAGTTATTAGCCATTTAACAGTCTCATGGCCAGGGGATAGAAGCTGTTTAGGAGTCAGTTATTCTGAGCCTTGATGCACTGGTACCACCTGTCAGACCGGAGCATGGAGAATGGTCCATGTCTCGGGTGGCTGGAGTTTTTGGAAATTCTTCTGGCCTTTCTCAGACACCGGCTGGCATGTACGTCCTGGTTGGCTGGGAGCTCGCCCGAGAGATGTGCTGGGCCAAACGCAATACCCTTTTTAGGGCCTTCTGGTCGAGGGTGGTGCAGTTGCCATACCAGACTGTAATACAACCAGTTCCTGTGATACAACCAGTTCCATACCAGACTGTGATACCCTGTTACGGGGGCTGAGTCACTGGCTTGCTGGGGCTCTCTCGTGCCGTCCCTGGGGGGGGTGCTTCACCTGGGTGGGTTGATTCACTGTTGTGGTCGGCCTGTCTGGGTCCCCCCCCCCCCTTGGGTTGTACCGTGTCGGAGATCTTTGTGGGCTATACTCGGCCTTGTCTCAGGATGGTAAGTTGGTGGTTGAAGATTTCCCTCTAGTGGTGTGGGGGCTGTGCTTTGGCAAAGTGGGTGGGGTTATATCCTTCCTGTTTGGCCCTGTCCGGGGTGTCCTCGGATGGGGCCACAGTGTCTCCTGACCCCTCCTGTCTCAGCCTCCAGTATTTATGCTGCAGTAGTTTATGTGTCGGGGGCTGGGGTCAGTTTGTTTATCTGGAGTACTTCTCCTGTCCTATTCAGGTGTCCTGTGTGAATCTAAGTGTGCGTTCTCTAATTCTCTCCTTCTCTCTTTCTTTCTCTCTCTCGGAGGACCTGAGCCCTAGGACCATGCCCCAGGACTACCTGACATGATGACTCCTTGCTGTCCCCAGTCCACCTGGCCATGCTGCTGCTCCAGTTTCAACTGGCCTGGGCCCTAGGACCATGTCTCAGGACTACCTGACATGAGGACTCCTTGCTGTCCCCAGTCCACCTGGCCATGCTCCTGCTCCAGTTTCAACTGTTCTGCCTTACTATTATTCAACCATGCTGGTCATTTATGAACATTTGAACATCTTGGCCACGTTCTGTTATAATCTCCACCCGGCACAGCCAGAAGAGGACTGGCCACCCCACATATGCTCTCTCTAATTCTCTCTTTCTTTCTTTCTCTCTCTCGGAGGACCTGAGCCCTAGGACCGTGCCCCAGGACTACCTGACATGATGGCTCCTTGCTGTCCCCAGTCCACCTGACTGTGCTGCTGCTCCAGTTTCAACTGTTCTGCCTTATTATTATTTGACCATGCTGGTCATTTATGAACATTTGAACATCTTGGTCATGTTCTGTTATAATCTCTACCCGGCACAGCCAGAAGAGGACTGGCCACCCCACATAGCCCGGTTCCTCTCTAGGTTTCTTCCTAGGTTTTGGCCTTTCTAGGGAGTTTTTCCTAGCCACCGTGCTTTTACACCTGCATTGTTTGCTGTTTGGGGTTTTAGGCTGGGTTTCTGTACAGCACTTTGAGATATCAGCTGATGTACGAAGGGCTATATAAATAAATTTGATTTGATTTGATTTGATTTGTGATACTAAAAATTCCTGAGTATCTGCAGGGCCAAATAGTTTCAGGGAGAAGAGGTGCTGCCATACCTTCTTCACGACTTTGCTGGTGTGAGAGGACCATGTGATGTGGACACCGAGGAACTTTAAAAGCTCTTGACCCGCTCCACTGGGCCCCGTCAATGTGGATGGGGGTGTGCACCATTTCATGTAGTTCACAATCAGCCTTGCAAGTGTTGACCAGATTAAAAGCCGTAATCATGTCGGCCTTGGAGAGCGAGATCACCAGTCCTCTGGGACGGCGGGACCCTCATTCATGGCTCTGTGTTGTTTTTGTCGAAGCCTGCATAAAATGCATTGAGTTCGTCTGGTAGAAAGGCATTGTTGGGCAGATCACAGCTAGGTCTTCCTTTGTAATCTGTAATGGACTGAAGCCCATGCCACATTCGTCATGTGTCAGAGCCGGTGTAATAGGATTCCACCTTGTTCCTCTTTTGTCCTTTTGCCTGTTTTGATGCCTCTGTGGAGGTCGTAGAGGTACTTCTTGTGCGCGTTCATGTCCTCTGGGTTGGCTGCGATAGCCCTGTGTGCGGTAGCTCTGTCCTTTAGATTAGTGTATTCCTCATTGGTAATCCAGGGCTTTTGATTGGGGAAGCAGCAAACCTTCACTGTGGGGACAACGTTGGCAATGCATTTCCTGATGAAACTGGTGACTGAAGTGGTTAGCCTGTCGATGCTATCACATATTCCAGTCAGCGCTAGCAAAGCAGTCCTGCAGCTTTGGAGGACAATTTTTCTATGGAGTGCATCACAGGTACTTCCTGTGGAGCTTCTGTTTGTAAACAGGAAGCAGGAGTATAGAGTCATGATCCGATTCGCCAAAGGGGGAATGAGGGAGGGACTTGCATGCTTGCTTGTGGGTTGTGTAACATTGGTCTAGGAGACGTGTTGATAGAAATTGGGCATCTCGTGGTCTCAGTGATGTGGAATAAACAACAACCATAATGGAAATGAGTTTCAGTAAAATGCTAACTGAAGTGACTTTTTTGATTAAGAGAAGAGTAGCGATAAGTAAAGCCATAAGACTTGTGAGCAATAATTCCAATGTCAATTAAGGGTCCATTCGATCACCGAGGCTGCATTTAGACAGGCAACCCAATTATGATAATTTTTCCACTAATTGGTCTTTTGACCAGTCAGATCAGCTTTGAAAAATATCTGTAGTGAAAAAATCAGAAGTGATTGGTCAAAAGACCAATTAGTATAAAAAACATCCGAATTGGGCTGCCTGTGTAAACACAGCCTTACAGATCTAGCTGCTGGGACTCCAGTGGGTTTAGGATCTTTGTTCTGAGACAATAATTCTTTATCCAAAAAAGGCAAGAAAAAGAAACAGCAAATATCAGGGAGCTGCACTGGGGTGGTATGACTTTGAGAGGATATTATTCAATTTCCATTTCATGTTTAATAAAATAATGTCTTCAGAGAGCATCGATTCATCTTCCAGCGAGATTAAACTGGGCCATACTGGAGTTGCAGTTTGCACGTGGAGGAGGGAACAGCATTGACTTTTAGTTTGGTGTGAGACTCTGAGCTGAATGTTAGATAAACACTGTGCTCAAAGCCAGATGTTCAAACTAGATGGGAGAAGATAAACATAGCTGGAACTTATAACAGGTGCAAATGAGGGTACCTACAACTTTATGGTCCTCTGTGCATTGTGTACTGTGGTCATAGGTTACTTAGATCATACAGTAGGGTTGTGGTAAGGGGGTGTTTGTTCACTGTACACCCATTTTGAGATGATGTATTATCATTTTAGATGCACCATGACTTGTGAGATTCTCTGAATATCCTGCTCATCCTGAAAGCAGCAAATTGGACCATTGATAGATGATCTGTTGAGACCCAAGTAGTAAAGTTTGATATTCCCTCAAATTAACAATGTGCATCGCATGTCATGACCATATGCATTTCTCTTGAACCGAGGAAATCTTTGCTCTCTGGGAAATACTATTTTTCTGAATATCAAATCAAATCAAATGTATTTATATAGCCCTTCGTACATCAGCTGATATCTCAAAGTGCTGTACAGAAACCCAGCTTAAAACCCCAAACAGCAAGCAATGCAGGAGTAGAAGCACGATGGCTAGGAAAAAATCCCTAGAAAGGCCAAAACCTAGGAAGAAACCTAGAGAGGAACCAGGCTATGAGGGGTGGCCGGTCCTCTTGGGCTGTGCCGGGTGGAGATTATAACAGAATGGCCAAGATGTTCAAATGTTCATGAATGACCAGCATGGTCAAATAATAATAATCACGGTAGTTGTCGAAGGTGCAGCAAGTCAGCACCTCAGGAGTAAAATGTCAGTTGGCTTTTCATAGCCGATCATTAAGAGTATCTCTACCACTCCTGCTGTCTCTAGAGAGTTGAAAACAGCAGGTCTGGGACAGGTAGTACGTCCGGTGAACTGGATAGGATTCCATAGCCGCAGGCAGAACAGTTGAAACTGGAGCAGCAGCACGGCCAGGTGGACTGGGGACAGCACGGAGTCATCATGCCAGGTAGTCCTGAGGCATGGTCCTAGGGCTCAGGTCCTCCGAGAGGAATAGAGAATTAGCATACTTAAATTCACACAGGACACCGGATAAGACAGGAGAAGTACTCCAGATATAACAAACTGACCCTGTAGACAAAGGCCTTCTTGTAACGTTACATAAACTCTTCCTAAATTATATTAGTTATTTAAAAACAGATGCTACACTTCTAGGAAAACGACCACTAACTTTCCATGTTCCCTTTACCAGGCCGCCACCCCCCTCCCCTACCTTAGCATCAAGGTCTTCATTTATTCATGAGGTTATTTTGTAGCAGCCTCTCTCTGAAGGGTTATTGGGATTCTTTCAGGGGATAAAACTCATTTGGGATGGGCTTTGCCTGACACTGTGTTGTGGAAACAAGTATGAACTTCAGGCTCACTATGATTTACGGGATGTAGGTGAACAGATGATCTCCACATATGTGCTTCCCACCGTGAAGCATGGGGGAGGAGGTGTGATGGTTTGGGGGTGCTTTGCTGGTGAAACTGTCTGTGATTTAATCAGAATTCAAGGCACACTTAACCAGCATGGCTACCACAGCATTCTGCAGTGATACGCCATCTCATCTGGTTTGCGCTTAGTGGGGCTATCATTTGTTTTTCAACAAGACAATGACCCAACACACCTCCCAGGCTGTGTAAGGGCTATTTGACTAAGACCGAAAGTGATGGAGTGCTGCATCAGATGACCTGGCCTCCACAATCACCTGACCTCAACCCAATTGAGATGGTTTGGGATGAGTTGGACCGCAGAGTGAAAGAAAAGCAGTCAACATGTGCACAGCATATGTGGGAACTCCTACAAGACTGTTGGAAATACATTCCAGGTGAAGCTGGTTGAGAGAATGCCAAGAGTATGCAAGGCTGTCATCAAGACAAATGGTGGTTACTTCGAAGAATCTAAAATACAAAATATATTTGGATTTGTTTAACACTTTTTGGGTTACTACATGATTCCATATGTGTTATTTCATAGTTCTGATGACTTCACTATTATTCTATGATGTAGAAAATGGTAAAAATAAAGAAAAACCATTGAATGAGTAGGTGTGTCCAAACATTTGATTGGTGTTGTACGTTACTCAGATTTTCCAGTGACACTGGCCTTGGCATTGCACTGGTAAATTATGCTCCTGCTAATTGTCTCTGTGCTGAATTCCTGTAGTAGACTATGGGCTGTATAGTCTCAATTACACCCGGTTGGCACGGTACACAGTTCGTGTACACAGTTCCAAGTGTAGAACCCTCTGTAGAAAGGGTTTTACATGGAACCCAAAAGGGTTTTACCTTGAACCAAAAACGATCCTTAAAAGGGTTCTCCTATGGGGACAGCAGAAGAACCCTTTTTGGTTCTAGATTGTATTTTTTTCCAAGAGTGTAGTAATAGAAAACAATACGGACATAATCCAGAAAGTAAAAAAGAAAGAATTTAAGAAATATCAGAACAAGCAATGTCAGAGTCCAGAATATACAGTTGAAGTCGGAGGTTTACATGCACCTTAGCCAAATATTTTTTTTAATCATTTTTTCACTTCCTGACATTTATTCATTGTAAAAATTCCCTGTCTTAGGTCAGTTAGGATCACCACTTTATTTTAAGAATGTGAAATGTCAAAATAATATTAGAGATAATTATTTATTTCAGCTTTTATTTCTTTCATCACATTCCCAGTGGGTCAGAAGTTTACATACATTCAATTAGTATTTGGTAGCAATGCCTTTAAATTGTTTAACTTGGGTCAAACGGTTCCAGAATGAGTTGGATGTATTTTGGCTTATTCCTCCTGACAGAGCTGGTGTAACTGAGTCAGGTTATAGGCCTCATTGCTCGCACACACTGTTTCAGTTCTGCCCAAAATATTTCTATAGGATTGAGGTCAGGGCTTTGTGATGGACACTCCAATACCTTGACTTTGTGTCCTTAAGCCATTTTTCCACAACTTTGGAAGTATGCCTGGGGTCATTGTCCATTTGGAAGACCCATTTGCGACCAAGCTTTAACTCTTTGACTGATGTCTTGAGATGTTGCTTCAATATGTACACATACAGTGCCTTGCGAAAGTATTCGGCCCCCTTGAACTTTGCGACCTCTTGCCACATTTCAGGCTTCAAACATAAAGATATAAAACTGCATTTTTTTGTGATGAATCAACAACAAGTGGGACACAATTATGAAGTGGAACGACATTTATTGGATATTCCAAACTTTTTTAACAAATCAAAAACTGAAAAATTGGGCGTGCAAATGTGGCAAATGGTCGCAAAGTTCAAGGGTGCCGAATACTTTCGCAAGGCACTGTACTTTTCCTGCTCATGATGCCATCTATTTGTGAAGTGCACCAGTCCCTCCTGCAGCAAAGCACCCCCACAACATGATGCTGCCACCACCTTGCTTCACGGTTGGGATATGTTCTTCGGTTTTCAAGCCTCCCCATTTTTCCTCCAAGCATAACGATGGTCATTATGGCCAAACAGTTCTAATTTTGTTTCATCAGACCAGAGGACAAGTACAATCTTTGTCCCCATTGCGAACCGTAGTATGGCTTTTTTATGCAGGTTTTGGAGCAGTGGCTTCTTCCTTGCTGAGTGGCCTTTCAGGTTATGTCGATATAGGACTAATTTTACTGTGGATATAGATACTGTTGTACCTGTTTCGTCCAGCATCTTCACAAGGTAATTTGCTGTTGTTTGATTGATTTGCATTTTTGCACCAAGTACGTTCATCTCTAGGAGACAGAACGCGTCTCCTTCCTGACGGCTGCGTGGTCCCATGGTGTTTATGGTTGCGTACTATTGTTTGTATAGATGAATATGGTACCTTTGGAAATATCTCCCAATGATGAACCAGAATTGTGGAGGTCTACAATTTATTTTTTGAGGTCTTGTTAGATTTCTTTTGTTTTTCCCATGTCATCAAGCCCAAATGCACTGAGTTTGAAGGTAAGCCTTGAAATACATCCACAGGTACACCTCCAAATGACTTAAATGTTGTCTGTCAGCCTATCAGAATCTTCTAAAGCCATGACATCATTTTCTGGAATTTTCCTAGCTGTTTACAGGCACAGTCAACTTAGTGTATGTTAACATCTGACCCACTGGAGTTGTGATACAGTGAACTATAAATTAAATAATCTGTCTGTTAACAATTGTTGGAAAAATTACTTGTGTCATGCACAAAGTAGATGTCCTAACCGACTTGCCAAAACTATAGTTTTTTAACAAGACATTTGTGGAGTGGTTGAAAAATGATTTTTAATGACTCCAACATAAGTGTATATATTCTGACATTTCACATTATTATAATAAAGTGGTGATCCTAGCTGACCTAAAACAGAGAATTTTTACTGGGATTAAATGTCAGGAATTGTGAAAAACTGAGTTTATATGTATTTGGCTAAGGTGTATGTAAACTTCCGACTTCAACTGTAAGTATTCAGACCCTTTGCTATGAGACTCGAAATGAAGCTCAGGTGCACCTGTTTCCATTGAGATGTTTCAAAAACTTGATTGAGTCCACCTGTGGTAAATTCAATTGATTGGACATGATTTGGAAAGGCACACACCTTTCTATATAAAGGTCCCTCAGTTGACAATGCATGCCAGAGCCATGCATGCCAAAGCCATGAGGTCAAAGGAATTGTCTGTAGAGCCCCGAGAGAGGATTGTGTCGAGGCACAGATGTGGGGAAGGGTACAAAAAAATGTCTGCTGCATTGAAGGTCCCCAAGGACACAGTGGCCTCCATTATTCGTAAATGGAAGAATGTTGGAACCACCAAAACTCTTTCTAGAGCTGGCCGCCCGGCCAAACTGAGCAACGTGGGGCGAAGGGCCTTGATCAGGGAGGTGACCTTGAAACATGATGGTCACTCTGACAGAGCCTCAGAGTTCCTCTGTGAAGATCTTTCCAGAAGGACAACCAATCAGGCCTTTATGGTAGAGTGGCCAGACGGAACCCAGTCCTCAGTAAAAGCACATCATATTCCACTTGGAGTTTGCCAAAAGGCACCTAAAGGACTCTCAGACCATGATAAACAAGAATCTCTGGTCTGATTGAATTCTTTGATTGAATTCTTTGGCCTGTACGCCAAGCATCACGTCTGGAAGAAACCTGGCACCATCCCTACGATGAAGCATGGTGGCAGCATCATGCTGTGGGGATGTTTTTCAGAGGCAGGAACTGGGAGACGAGTCAGAATTAAGGGAAAGATGAACAGAGAAAATTACAGAGAGCCTTGATGAAAACCTGCTCCAGAGCGAAGACTGGGGCGAAGGTTCACCTTCAAACAGGACAACAACCCTGAGCACACGGCCAAGATAAAGCATGAGTGGCTTTGGGACAAGTCTCTGAATGTCCTTGAGTGGCCCAGACAGAGCCCGGACTTGAACCTGATCAAACATCTCTGGAGAGACCTGAAAAAAGCTGTGCAGCGACGCTCCCCATCCAACCTGACAGAGCTTGAGATGATCTGCAGAGAAGAATGGGAGAAACTTCCCAAATACAAGTGTGCCAAGCTTGTAGTGTCATAGCCAAGAACACTTGAGGCTGTAATCACTGCCTAAGGTGCTTCAACAATGTACTGAGTAAAGGGCCTGAACACTTATGAAAATGTAATTTTTCAGTTTTGTATTTTTAACACATTTGCAAACATTTCAAAAAACCTGTTTTACTTTGTGGGGTATTGTGTGTAGATCGATGAGAGAAAAAAAACATTTAATCATATTTTAGAATAAAGCTGTAACATAACAAAATGTGGATGAAGTCAGGGGGTCTGAATACTTTACGAATGCTATGTATATATAGAAATATATATAAAGGTGTATAGACAGTACGACAGTATAGGAATATAAAAGGTGTGTACAACAGTAGTTTTAGAGGATGATGAGCCATGACTGGAATACAGTATATACAGTGGGGCAAAAAAGTATTTAGTCAGCCACCAATTGTGCAAGTTCTCCCACGTAAAAAGATGAGAGAGGCCTGTAATTTTCATCATAGGTACACTTCAACTACGACAGACAAAATGAGAAAAATCCAGAAAATCACATTGTAGGATTTTTATGACTTTATTTGCAAATGATGGTGGAAAATAAGTATTTGGTCACCTACAAACAGGCAAGATTTCTGGCTCTCACAGACCTGTAACTTCTTCTTTAAGAGGCTTCTCTGTCCTCCACTCGTTACCTGTATTAATGGCACCTGTTTGAACTTGTTATCAGTATAAAATACACCTGTCCACAACCTCAAACAGTCACACTCCAAACTCCACTATGGCCAAGACGAAAGAGCTGTCAATGGACACCAGAAACAAAATTGTAGACCTGCACCAGGCTGGGAAGACTGAATCTGCAACAGGTAAGCGGCTTGGTTTGTAGAAATCAACTGTGGGAGCAATTATTAGGAAATGGAAGACATACAAGACCACTGATAATCTCCCTCGATCTGGGGCTCCACGCAAAATCTCACCCCGTGGGGTCAAAATGATCACAAGAACGGTGAGCAAAAATCCCAGAACCACACGGGGGGACCTAGTGAATGACCTGCAGAGAGCTGGGACCAAAGTAACAAAGCCTACCATCAGTAACACACTACGCCCCCAGGGACTCAAATCCTGCAGTGCCAGACGTGTCCCCCTGCTTAAGCCAGTACATGTCCAGGCCCGTCTGAAGTTTGCTAGAGAGCATTTGGATGATCCAGAAGAAGATTGGGAGAATGTCATATGGTCAGATGAAACAAATATATAACTCTTTGGTAAAAACTCAACTCGTCGTGTTTGGAGGACAAAGAATGCTGAGTTGCATCCAAAGAACACCATACCTACTGTGAAGCATGGGGGTGGAAACATCATGCTTTGGGGCTGTTTTTCTGCAAATGGACCAGGACGACTGATCCGTGTAAAGGAAATAATGAATGGGGCCATGTATCGTGAGATTACCTTCAGCAAGGGCATTGAAGATGAAACGTGGCTGGGTCTTTCAGCATGGCAATGATCCCAAACACACCACCCGGGCAACGAAGGAGTGGCTTCGTAAGAAGCATTTCAAGGTCCTGGAGTGGCCTAGCCAGTCTCCAGATCTCAACCCCATAGAAAATCTTTGGAGGGAGTTGAAAGTCCGTGTTGCCCAGCAACAGCCCCAAAACATCACATGGATCTGCATGGAGGAATGGGCCAAAATACCAGCAACAGTGTGTGAAAACCTTGTTACAGAGTTACAGAAAACGTTTGACCTCAGTCATTGCCAACAACGGGTATATAACAAAGTATTGAGATAAACTTTTGTTATTGACCAAATAATTAATTTGCAAATAAATTCATTAAAAATCCTACAATGTGATTTTTCTCATTTTATCTTTCATAGTTGAAGTGTACCCATGATGAAAATTACAGGCCTCTCTCTCATCTTTTTAAGTGGGAGAACTTGCACAATTGGTGGCTGACTAAATATTTTTTTGCCCCACTGTACATATAAGGTGCACAAGGAAATGCACTTGAGAGACATCGCATGTCCTAATTATTGGGAGGAGGACAATGCATTTCTGTTTTGTTGTGGACAGAAGCTCCAATTGTCTCTCATTATGTACCTGTGGAAATTGGCAGAAAGAAAAAGAGGAGTGAAAGAAAAAAACAGAAAATCACTCAATTTTATGACAGGGAATACAAATGGTCTTTGCTATAATAACACTTCAACACCGCACACAAAAAGCTTTCTCTATTTACCTGAGACTCATACAATGGGCTTCGGTAAAGCGAGACGCCTCCTTTCAGAATTCTGGTCAATGGAGGAGCGGATGAGTACTAACTTCGGGGAGAGCAGACAAGGAATATACAAGTCAACAATACTAGTGAGCGTCTTTTTCACAATCTACTCTGTCTCTTATGCAAATACAACTAACTGTAGTAGACTACTGAAGTGTATCAAGTCCAATTCACAGAGTGTTTGACTGGAGAAGTATCATTATGACACTTGGATGTTACGTTATGAGTGCGATTTATGGATTACAGATATGGGTGTTAAAAAATATTTTGTCTATGTGCTGAGGGAGTGCACTGAATGCACCCTCGTTGACTCAACATCAGCCCAGAGTGACGGGCATGACACTGATTGATCCTAGGCCCTGGCATAGGAACATCTTCTGATCTGAGGAGTAATGAGAGAGGGCGTTTGTGGTTTTTTCCTATGCCTCAGACAGTGTGGACAGTTATCCCACTGGGCACAGATGTAAATTCAACATCTATTCCGCGTTGGTTCAACATCATTTCATTAAAATGATGTGGAAACAACGTTGATTCAACCCAGCGGGATGTGTAGGAATCGCCTCTGCTTCAAGGTGACAGGATAGACCATGTGGTGCCTTCAGGCCCTGTTTATCCATGCAGCTTGGTCTGTACATGTGCTGGGTAAGCCTCTGTTTTTCTTCAAACATCTATTCAAGAGGTAGGGTGACACTTAGATTTATTGACGGTAGTGTTCTGTTTAAAGTCCACTCTTGGAACATAATCTCTTTGGAATGACTTGCTCAAATGTAATATATGTCAGCTTTAGTTTTGATGTGCGAGAGTAATTCACATTCTCAACATTAAGCCTCAAATTCATGTATGTACAACCGAGCGCTATGGAGTGGAATGGTTACATAAAACAGAATGCCTGAAAAATAAAAATGCGGAATTGCCATCAATCTCCCTAGTTTGTCATAGCCAAACATTGTTTACCGCAATGTTCCACTAATGTTTGAGTGTCCAGTTTTCCATTAGTTAGGGGTACATTTTATCCATGTTAGTAGAAACCTTCTGAGAACATTTTTTAGCATGTTTTGGCATTAGAGTTGGGAGAACATTCCCTTAATTTCCAGCAGGACATACCCAGAATGTGATTACCATGTTCTCAGAATACACCACATGAATGTTCTAGACACTTTTCATGGGATGTTGCAAGAACATTCATGTGTCCAGCTTTCTGAGGGTCAGGAGAATATTCCAATCGACCTCAAACCAAACATACACAGAACATGGTTGCCATGTTCTCAGAATTTAAAATATTAATGTTCTAGGCTTGTTTCATGGGAGGGTTGCAAGAACATTCATGTGTCCAGTTTTCTGTGGGTTTGGAAAATATCCCATCAACGTCCCACCAAACATACACAGAACATGGTTGCCATGTTCTCCAAAAGATAAACATTTTCTAGACACGGTTTCAAGGGAACGTTGCAAATTCAAATTGCATGTCTTATTTATTTACATGTTTATTCACGTTTTAGTACTGGTGACAAAAATCACGCATTCCGATTCTTACATAGATTCTAATGGACACATATGGTGTGTGTAAAATCCTTTTTTGAAGATTGTACCGATTATGCTAAGCTAATGCTAAGCTATTTGCCAGCTATTGTGGAGCCATGTTTTTTTGTAAAGACTGTGTTTATGCAAAATGTTTCTGTGAAAAAACAGTGTGACCAGCTCAAACGCTGACTGTTGCGTCAATCGTAACAATACGATCTAATAAAGTTTTCTAACCACACCAGTTTGAACATACGCTGCAGGGATCACTGTAGAATGATCGCACCCGTGTGCTTGTATGCGTCCAAGGATTCATGTTAAATTCTGAGAACATGGTAACCATGTTCTGGGTAAATTATACTTGAAATGAAGGGAATGGTTCCTTGCACATCACAGGAGCATTCCTATGAAAACGTTAGTTAATGATAAAACTCTTAAGGGAACGTTCTCTAAAGTTGTAGGAATGTTTGTTGTTAGCTGGAAGAACTAGGCTGGGATAACACAAGACACTCGTTGGCGGCTAGTCTGGAAGTGGAATGAATACACAGCATGGGAACATAATGACCATATTTAGCTCTTTTGAATAAGACACCTTATGAAGTGTTTTTTTGTGGTTCCAGTGACTCAGTGAGAGCATGATGTTGGCAACACCAAAGTTGGGTTGGACTACATGCGTCACTGTCAATGTCAACAGTTCTGCAAGTTGCCCTGGATAAAAGTGTCTGCTAAATGTCTATATCCATCTATATCTAAGCAGAGAAACATTAGGAGCAAATGTCAGTGGTTCGGATCATTTACAAAAATTCTGTTGTAGTAGACTGTTGAGGAGGCAGATCCTTCGGATCACTCTCTCTGTTGGTGCTTGAAGGGAGGTGGGATGGGAAGACAGCTTCGGATCGATACCCCAGCATCTCTGTGACTTTGTGAAAATGAAGTGTCAGGGATCCGGCAGTCTATTCCTGGAACACAGATGGGATTGCTTTTGTAATTAGCAATGTGTGAGTCCTTGACGGTGCGACGTGTCAGTGGGTAAACAGTGGGAAGGACAGAGCTCTCTCAATGAAGGACAGGCTCAATTGTTTGCCCCTCGAGTTGAGACCTGTCTGCTAGTGTCCTTTATCAAAATCATCATGGCCCACTGTTCGCCACCAATGGCAGAGTGCAGCTCTCGTTATCTCTCTCGGAGGGTCCCTAAGGGTCCCTGTTTCACTTGGGGAGTGTTCAGTAATCTCAAAACATTAGGAAATGCTTTGAAACAAAGTGAAAAAGGGGGGGTTCTACCAGGAAGTGTCCAATAAGAAATGCGCATTTTCCTTTTCTGCTTCAAAACATTTTTCTATGGTGTACCCTACTGATCAAGACCCAGGCCTCCCCTAGTGGCCCATACTTGTCTTTTATCATTAGAGGGAGCAGCAACTGTCTTTGAGTGAATGAAACGTGTGGGGTTGCATTGCTGAGTTTGTCAGGGCAGATTTCCTCATATCCATTACTTTGATTGATAGCCTCGACATGAGAGGAACATTTTAAACAGATTAAAAACAATACATTTGTTAAATGTGCCAGCCCTCCTTCGCATACAATTGTTTTCCTCTAGTATATTGTGGTGTTGTCAAATGGACAAGAAGCGAAGCAGCCTGAAAAGGGAGGGAATTAATGAATTTTGAACACAGGGAATGCCATGCATTCAACCACTAAGTAAAGCTCAGTCAATGTATTGGACTTCTGTCCTACAGTGGTTAATGCAACAAGTCACCCAGCAGCAATTTGACTCCACTGTACATGAAACAGCAGTCAATTGAGGAAATTAACCCGATCTCATGAATTACACATTTCCACCGTAAATAACAGTCCACTTAAAGATGCTCTATGCAGAAATCGCTTTGCCATTTCCTGTTTGCAAAAATTCTAATAGTCGCTTTAATTTAATTTTATGTGACAAAAATAGTATAGTGTAGAGAATCATTGTACCATCCTCACTGCTGTGAAATATATTTTCCAAAACCAAAAATATTGTGTTTTCAGCTGTTTGAAGCTGGTGCACAAAACAAAACTTAACGGGGAGCATAGAAATAGAGCAAATTAAACAGATCTACCGCTTCTTAGACTTGCTTCCTATGCAAATGTTGTCGGGTCTTTGTCGGGTCTCCCAAAAAGTTACATATTGCAGCTATTAATTGAATTTCAGTTTGTTCCTTAAAGGGACAGTGCAGTGATGTTTTTTCTCTCGTGTTTTTAAAATTATATTTCCACATTTTGAGGTCAAAATAACACTCTGAAATTGTGAAACACCCAGAAAATCTGGTGTTTCTATGTCAAACAGTTCTGTTATATTTCAGTCTTCTGTGATTTATGTAATATGTAATATTGATATGCAAACTCAAATACAACTCTTTATCTGACCTGGTACAGTTATTTTTTTTAAACCCATAACTATGTGTGTGAGGTGTATACTTTTGTTTCAAAGTAGATTTGTTTAAGACTTCCAAGAAACACTGCGTGACGCTGATTTAGCACAGTGCAGTAAAAGGTTAACTGCCCATGCAGAACTAACATCAACAACATGCATGCCAGTCTTACCTGGTTAAGGGCGAACAAGAGATTATCTGCTTCTCTTCTAGTTTTTATGAGAAATATTACTGTGATGAAAATTACAGATCATCTGCATTTGCCCCCACAATAAATAGGGATTGATTGAAGGTCAATGTTCATTTAAAATCTCCCTCCCATTGTATCTATGTCAATATGACACCAATCTCGTCATGAGCCATCCGTCCATTACCGTCAGACAAGTTTTGGCCCAGAACTAGCTCAATATCTAGGCGTTGGATAAAAACGACTCTACAGTGTCCATAAAGTGACCATTAGACTTGCCCTCTTGCGGGCTGAATAACTTTGTATGGGCAACAGTTTTGGTTAAATGTGTAATTGAAAGCTCTCACGTGCTCACATTTGATCTGGTCAATGGTCAAAATACTATCTGTCCTGGAAGGGGCCTAACCACCATTGATAATATAATCAGTGCTGTGTGTATATGTGTGTGTTGCATGTTAATAGGAGGTTCCCCCTTCCACTGTGCTAATGGACTATTCCTGGGCCTGAGTGAGTAATGCCAACCAGTCAGTGCCATGCGGTGACACATTATGCTGTATTGTGTGTAGATTGATGAGGGAAAAAATTCATTTAATCCAGAATAAGGCTGTAACTTAATTTAACAAAATATGGAAAAAGGGGTCTGAAAACTTTCCGAATGCACTGTGTCTGTGATGAGAGGGTGAGAAGCTGATCTACGCTGCCATGCCCATCAGGCATTGGCAAATACCTCAGAAGGGACAAAAGGTGATTACTAATATGTCACGCCCTGACCTTAGTTGTCTTTGTTTTCTTTATTATTTTGGTTAGGTCAGGGTGTGACAAGGGTGGTTGGTTTAGTTTTTGTATTGTCTAGGTGTTTTTATGTCCTGTCTAGGTTTTTTTGTATATCTATGGAGTTTTGGTATGTCTAGGTATATGTAGGTCTATGGTGGCCTGAATTGGTTCCCAATCAGAGACAGCTGTTTATTGTTGTCTCTGATTGGGGATCCTATTTAGGTTGCCATTTTCCATTTGGGTTTTGTGGGTTATTGCCTATGTGTAGTTGCATGTCAGCACTCGTGTTTATAGCTTCACGGTCGTTTTGTCATTTTGTTAGTTTGTTTAAGTGTTCTTCGTTTTAATAAAAGAAGAATGTATTCATCTCACGCTGTGCCTTGGTCTCCTCATTATGATGAACGTGACAGAATAACCCACCAAACCAGGACTAAGTAGCGTGATAGGGAGGAACGGCGCTTTGTGGAAAAATGGACCTGGGACGAAATACTGGACGGTAAAGGATCCTGGACCTGGGAGGAGATTTTGCCAGGAGAGGATCGCCTACCATGGAGGCAGGTGGAAACTGCGCAGGAGGAACGGCGAAGTAAGAGAGGAAAGCAATGACATCGGGGAGGTAGGCCACAGAAACCCCAAGAACATTTTTGGGGGGTCACATGGAGCAGTCGGCGAAGTTGAGGGGTAAGTCTGAGATTGTCGAGGAGTTATTGGACAGATTGGAGAAGAGTGAACGGAGGGGAGATTATGAGACATTTGAGGAGTTGTTGATGAAATTGGAGGAGAGTGAAGAGAGAGAGCTTGGCTTGGTTTGACGTAATATGCACGGCATTCGCCCTGAGGAGCGTGTTCACTGTCCGATGCCACCTGTGTCAGTTCCTCGTACTCATCCTGAAACGTGTGAAAGTTCCGGAAAAATTGATGCCGGCTATACACACCAGGACTCCAGAGTACCTTCACAACCCAGTGTGTTCTGTTCCTACTCCTCACACTCTTAGTCCAGTGTGCCTACAGGGTCCAGTACGCCCTGTTCTTTCTCTCCGCATTCGCCCTGAGGTATGTCCCTCAGGGCACCTCAGGGCGAGTGCTGGCACCACGCACCAGGCTTCCTGTGCACCTCCAGAGCACAATACGCCCTGTACCTCCTCCCCGCTGTCGCCTTGAGGTGCGTGTCACCAGTCCGGTACCACCAGTGCCAGCACCACGCACCAGGCCTGCAGTGTGCCTCGGTTGTCCGGTGCGCCCTGTTCCTCCTCCCCGCACTCGCCCTGAGGTGCGTGTTCCCAGCTCGGTACCACCAGTGCCGGCACCACGCACCAGGCCTACAGTGCGCCTCGGCAGTCCAGAGCGTCCGGCGACAGTACCCAGTCCAGAGCGTCAGGCGACAGTACCCAGTCCAGAGCGTCAGGCGACAGTACCCTTTCCAGAGTGTCTGGCGACAGTACCCAGTCCAGAGCGTCCGGAGACAGTTAACAGACCGGAACCTCCAACGACGGGCCACTATCTGGAACCTCCAACGACGGGCCAGAGTCCAGAACCTCCAACGATGGGCCACAGTCTGGAACCTCCAGCGACGGGCCACAGTCCGGGGCCTCCAACGACGGTCCCCAGTCCAGAACATCCGGTGATGATCAATGGGTCAGTGATACAAGAACGGACTCAGTGTAAAGAAGGGGGGCGGCGTCCAGAACCAGAGCCGCCACCGAGGTTAGATACCCACCCAGACCCTCCCATATAGGTTTAGGTTTGCGGCCGGGAGTCCGCACCTTTGGGGGGGTACTGTCACGCCCTGACCTTAGTTATCTTTGTTTTCTTTATTATGTTTGTTAGGTCAGGGTGTGACAAGGGTGGTTGGTTTAGTTTTTGTATTGTCTATGTGTTTTTGTCCTATCTAGGGATTTTGTATATCTATGGGGTTTTAGTTCATCTAGGTCTATGGTGGCCTGAATTGGTTCCCAATCAGAGACAGCTGTTTATTGTTGTCTCTGATTGGGGATCCCAAATGTTCCATTTGGGTTTTGTGGGTTATTGTCTGTGTAGTTGCATGTCAGCACTCGTGTTTATAGCTTCACGTTCGTTTTGTTATTAAGTGTTCTTCATTTTAATAAAAGAAGAATGTATTCATCTCACGCTGCGCTTTGGTCTCCTCATTATGATGAACTTGACAGAATAAGACAGGAAGGTATAATATTTGCACATTGTTAAATTAACAGAACACCGTTTCTACAGTATTATGTGAATTGTTGTTTTCTAAATGGAACTGACACACTTGAAAGCAGATTTTGTACTGGCAAAGGAAGGTATATTAATATGCTGTATTATGTCATATAATCTGGACATTGTGCACTTCAGATAAGGGTTAAGATCTAAGCACCTCTCGACTGGACACTTAGTAGGCTTGAATGGAAATGAAGGGAATTTTTGGGGGGCAAAGCGAATTAGCTGGAGGTAACAATTTTGGTGCGAACAGAAGCCACTGAAGCCATCTTAATTCAGGAAAGGGATGACGGGCCAAACCCAAAATCTCTCTAGTACTGTAAATAGATATTCCCACTCAACCCGATTCGAAAGCTTTTTCAGCATCAAGAGAGATGACAACCTCTGGCTGTAGAGTTGAGTGGGCAGAATAAAGAAGAGTAAATAGCTGGCACATATTATAGAAAAATTGCCTACCTGAGATAAATCCAGTTTGGTCAGAGTTAATTATATTAGGCATCACTGTCTCTAAATGGAGCTAGAGGACCTTAGTGAGAATTTTATAATCGCAGCACAAAATGCTTATAGGGCAGTATAAGCCACAGATAAGGAAATTCTTGCATATTTTAAGCAAAACTGAAATAGTCGCCTGGGTAAGTGTCTCTGGCATTTTCTGACTAGAAATGATGTCATTCTACATTGAGCTGAGGATAGGGGATAATTTAGAGGAGGATGCTTTATAAAATTCAATAAGGAAGCCAACAGGCCCAGGGGCTTTACCACTCTGCATGGACTGGATTGCCAGAGTAGCTTCATCATCATTTATTGAGGCATCCATGTTTGTTTGCTCATCTGAATTGAGACAGGGGATGTCCAGATTGTCTGAAAATGCATGCATGCGAGATGTGTCAGGAAAATCATCGGACAAGTAAAGAGCACAGTAGAATTGCTTCATTTGATTGTTGATTTCTTTGGGATTGGTAGAAGTTAAATCAGCTGCAACACAGATTTCAGGTATGGTGCTGCTAGCAGCGGATTGTGGAAGCTGGTGAGATAACAACTTGCCAGCTTTCTCTCCGTGTTCATATAATTTTTGCCTTGACTTAAACAGAAGCTGCTCCGTTTGTTTGGTGGAAAGATTGTCAAATTTCGATCGGTGTAGCAGTCTCTCTTTGTAGAATGCCGGAGATGGATAAGAGGCATATCTGTTGTCCACATCTAGAATGAGTTGAGATAGCTTTGATAAGCGGTTGGTGCGCTGTTTGTTTTAATATGCTTTGTTTGAAATGATTTGTCCCCTTAGATACTTTTAACGACACCCACACAGTAGAGTGAGACACGTCAGGGGTGCAGTTGATCTGTAAAAAGACATCAATGTGAGTTGATATGTATTTTTTTAAAGGCATTACAGGATAGTAGTAGTGGGTCAAGTCGCCACGCGCGTTTTGACACGATACTGTCCGGATATCTAGCTGGACAACGCTATGATCTGAGATAAAGATGCTGGGATATTGGCTATGTCATGACGTTACCTCTTTGGGTGTGGTGAGCCCCATCCCCCTCTCCCTGCCTCCCCCTTTCCTCCTTCAACTAGGCTGCTGTGGCCAGAGAGACGTCGTAAATTCCTGAGGATCTCCTCATGGACACACAGTATAGAGAGAGTACATTTTCATAGAGAACAAAGGAATTCCTTCCACCTCACAGAACTTGAGGTGCGAACAAATTTCATGTTCTGGAGAAAGTATAAAAGATCGGTGAAGAATCCAGCTACGAACTGGTCCATTTGTTACAACTTGGGGAAGCTCATGGGAGACGGTGTGGCCACATTACCATAACGCTGTTTATATAATAGGTTTATATAGACATGAGGTTTACATCTAATTGTTGTATAAGATGAATGAGTGAGTATGATACTGTTTACATCATTTTACAATGTGATTTTGGACTGTTTAATGAAAGAAAACTCAAAAAGGGAATTGGAGTTAACTAAATCAGAGGACCGCCCCTGAGCCCAGTTAGGGTCCTGGGACAGCCCCTTTCTGCAATTCCGAATAAAACCCAACTTTGAGAAATTATCACCAGACCATGTTGTTCTCCAATAGGAGGGGGCAAAGGTTGCTGACCATTGCTGAATATTTTAACCATACCACGTGGATAAACTCTTAGACTATCAATACTGACAGAATAAGAACAAGTCTTTGATATTAATTACTAATCTGCAGCTAGGAATTCGGTATCATTGAACGCGAAAAACGACAACCGACAAAACACCCATTCTATAACAAATGAATGAATGTCACTCTGAACTATCCCCTCTAACCAAGACAGAGAGAGAGAGGACGAAACTCTCCAACAGAAACTAACTTTTCACCAGCGATAAAGACAACACACTGAGCGTAAATATATATATATTGATTGCAATTGTTCCCGAATGAGTGAGCGTTCATGTGCAAAGGATGAGCATTTCAATTGTTATAATTATCACTTTGTGGTGACTTCTTAGTCGACCCCCACTTCCCCTTTTGTCTAACAAGCCGCCATGCCGGTTTAGCCCACTAGGGCACATTCTCCTATCTTTTCTTGTAGCCACATTTACCTTGTTTGTTTGTTTGTTTGTTTATGCATTTCTGTGAATTACTTAGTTAGCTTAGTTACTTAGTTATTCATTAATTCGAAGACTAATTGATCAGATAAAATATCTGAAAAGTTATTTTAGGAAATGATAACTTTGTAATCTGAATATTTTTCCTTGGTGCCCCGACTTCCTAGTTAATTACAGTTACGTGATTAATCAGTTGATCGCGTAATACTAATAACAGAGAATCTTTGATAAAAGTCTTCAATTTAATGATAGTAAAGACACGAAAGCAATTAGTTACAAAAGGAAGAATTCTATTGTCCGGCAGAAAAAAGTCAGCCCTAGAATTTAAGCAGACCTTGTGGACAGTACCTTGGGAGAGAGGAGTGCAGAGAGTGGAGCTGCCAGGTTGCTGTTGCCCTGAATGAAATAGTGGTAAAAATGAGCAAACCCCAGAAACCGCTGTAGCTGCACCCTGGACGTGGGTTGGGGCCAATCCACCACCACCACTCTCACTTTTTCCAGATCCATCTGAACATTCCCTTCAGAGATGATGTATCGCAGAAAAGTGATTTTGGAGCGGTGGAACTCGCACTTCTCTGCTTTAACTTCTTGGCGCACCCATCCCATTAGCAGGATCATTTTCATCAACATCAGCTGAATTGCAGAGCGCCAAATTCAAATTAAATTACTACAAATATTTAATTTTCATGAAATCACAAGTGCAATAAAGTAAAACACTGCTTAGCTTGTTGTTAATCCACCTGGCGTGTCAGATTTCAATAAAGCTTTACAGCAAAAGCTATCCAAGCGTTTATGTTAGGACATCTCTCTCAGCAGACAAAACATTACAAACAGCTAGCAGCAAAGTAGATTGGTCACGAAAGTCAGAAAAGCAATAAAATGAATCGCTTACCTTTGATGATCTTCGGATGTTTGCACTCACGAGACTCCCAGTTACACAATAAATGTTCCCTTTGTTCCATAAAGATGATTTTTATATCCAAAATACCTCCATTTACCTCCATTTGGTCACGACGGGGCAGACGAAAATTCCAAATAGTATCCGTAAAGTATCTGTAAAGTTCATAGAATTTTTTTTTAAATAATCCATCCTCAGGTTGTTTTAATAAATAATCGATAATATTTCAACCGCACCGTAGCTTTTTCAATAGGAGAGAGAGAGAAAATGTCCGCTCCAAGCTGTTGCGCATGCAAAACTCTGCTGGCATCCAGCCATCCACTCACGCGATGTGATCATTCTCGCTCATTTTTTCAGAATAAAAGCCTGAAACTATGTCTAAAGACTGTTCACACCATGTGGAAGCCATAGGGAAAGGAATCTGGTTGATATCCCTTTAAATGGAGGGAAGGTATTCAATGGAACAGGGAGCTTCAAAATAAAAGGCACTTCCTAGTTGGATTTCCCTCAGGTTTTCTCCTGCAATATCAGTTCTGTAATACTCACAGAAAAGTGTTTTCTATCCTAATCTGACAATTATATGCATATTCTAGCTTCTGGGCCTGAGAAATAGGCAGTTTAATTTGGCTACATTTTTCATCCAAACATCAAAATACTGCCCCCTACACTCAACAGGTTAACAAACCACTGGTTCTCCAGAAGGCGCTGAAGAACTTGAAGACCGTGTTCCTGGGCAGAATGGGAGAAAACCAGGATGTCATCGAGGCATACAAAAACAAACCGATTCAACATGTCCCGGAGCACATCGTTAACCCGAGCCTGGAAGACAGCAGGAGCATTAGCGAGTCCAAACGGCATGACCAGGTACTCATAGCTCATAGTGTCCACTTGCTGTATTGAAAGCAGTCTTCCACTCGTCTCCTTTGCATACACGAACAAGGTGGTAGGCATTCTGGAGGTCCAGTTTAGAAAAGATGGTTGCCCCCTGGTGAGGTTCAAAAGCCGAGGAGAGGAGTGGTAGCGGGTACCGGTTCTTGACTGTGATGTCATTGAGACCCCGGTAATCAATACATGGACGCAGGTTCTTGTCCTTCTTTCCTACAAAGAAGAACCCTGTGCCGACAGGAGAGGCCGAAGGGCGAATGCTTCCAACCCTCAGAGAGTTATCAATGTACTCCTCCATGGCCTTGGTCTCAGGGCCAGACAGGGAATAATTCCAGCCTTGAGGCGGTGTGGTGCCCGGGAGGAGGTCAATCGCACAATCGTAAGACGTTTTGGAGGAAGGGATATAGCACGAGCCTTACTGAAAACCTTCCGGACGTCATGATACTTTGTGGGAACAGCAGAGAGGTCCGAGGCTGAATTTAGCCCAGCAGGCAGACGTTTAGGGGACTTCCGGGTTCCCTCGGAGGTGAGCGGAGGTGTTTTTATGAATAAGCGTGCCATCATATCCCCCATTTCCACAAAACACTATGGCCTTCTTGCCTGCTTGCAATACAATACTTAAACCACTAGAAGGTGTGCGTCTGCTTAGTCTAAAGTTTGCATGTCAAGTTTGCGTTAAAACTGGCGCACCCACATTTTGGGGTATATTTTGTATGTACGCGCAGTTCATAAATGATGCCCCTGGTAGAAGTGATGGACTACGCAGGCTGCAGCATCACTGTTCTTTACTGCCCAGATAGCCCCAGCACCAACTGACAAAGCTCCTATAGGCCAGATACCTGTAATAACTACCAGTGTCTTCTATTGGTCATTCAGATAATCACAGATAGACGCGTAAACACCCCCTGTCCATTAATATTTCCTAATAAGTCTGACAAAGGGCATGGTTCAGCCATTAGACATTTTATTATAAGTTATAATCTCCAGTATCATCAACGTCTATTTCATTAAATTATGTTGCCCTATAGTTGCCCTGTAGGTAATCATGGCATTCTGCAAGGCATAGATGGCAAACAAGGTATAGGCCAGGATGGTCCACAATGTAAACAGGCTGTTCTGGTCCTGATCTTCTGCATCTTCTGGTGACCTACTTAATAATCCGGATGAAAAATGATATAGCAAATGAATGCATTATGTATGCTTTTTGTTTTGGTGACAAAACAAAGTAGCCTACACACCTGTGGAAGTTCATCGCTTGAATGGTCCAATTCCAGCTCCAACTGACTATTTGAATACCATTTGCCTTTGTTGTTGTTTTTTGAAGGGGTGAGGGGGTGGACTCTAGACGATTCTATCAGCCAATCAGGGATGTACATATAAATATATATTGACATGTGTATCCCCATGCCCACACAGTTGGACCGAGCATTTCAGTGGCCCAAGGAGGCTTATCGAAATAAATTATAACACATATAATATTTGGAGATATATTTTTTTTTAAATACACACATACACACACAGTTATTTATTAGACATATAAAAAATATAATTAAAAAGACTTCATGGAGTTTTAAAAAACTAAAGACCGCAGACCTGCAGTGGAACACACAGCATGCATGCAAATCAAAGAGAGGGGTGCCAGGCTAAGCATTTCTGCCTGCTCCACTCCGCTGGGAAACCACTCAAAGAGCTCTTTTTTTGCCTCCCAATAGTAAAGCCTATGGAAACAGTCCAACGAGATACAGAGCTTACAACCTCATCTTAACAAAAACAAGGGTCCCTCACCCTCCAATCGATAACAGCGACAGTGGGGGGAACTCCAGCAATAAAACATGTCATCTGAAAGAGAGGGTACGGGTAGGGCAGGAAATAGAGAAGGGGAGGGGTAGTAAGGGGCTTGGGGGAGATGGAGAGAGAGGAATAGGCAGAGAGCACTCAGAGTACAGGAGGTGATATAAGAGGTGACCTCTCCTCCATTTCATTTACAGGGGAAGTGCTGAGCAGAATCCATTCGCGGAGGGATCGGACAAGATAATAATAATAATACATTTATTTTCTATAGAGCATTTCATTACTGACAAGAATGTCAAAGTCGCTTTGAAAACAACAAAAAAATGTAGGAATCTGGCAGTTCATGGTTGATGGTTTTCCACACAATGTGTGTCGTCAAGAACCGTCCTCACATTTTCAGCTCCAGTGCTCCTGTGTCACAACAGCCCAAGGTTCAGCTGGGGTTTGTTTACCATGGGGCTCGCTGTTTTACCTCAGGTGATGTGTGACCGACAGGCTGTGATGGTCTGCGAGACTCACCATATCGCAGTATGCTACACTTACTATGCGTAAGTAACATGACACAAAAGACTCTGTCAAATTGTTTGTGAATATGCTATTATGTTCCTCAGCTTGTAGGCCCTGTCCCGCCACACTAGCTAAATTTAGCAGTTCAATTAACATTTAGTTGGTGTGTACTGTCTACTGAAACCCCCTGCCAACCTGGTTTACTCTGTAATGCTGACTCTAATGTAAGAGGATTTCCTTCCCATCCTCTCAGCAGAATACAATCTTTGTTTTACCGTCCTGCAGAGAAGGAAGTTGCCACGCATTAGACATCCTTTCTCGCCGGTCTGACTGATTGTTAAAGCCAGAAACGAATGGGATTGGTGACACGTCCTGGGAGGATTCCACCTGACTGGAGCCACCATCACCAGCAACAAGGCATGACAAATCAAGCCTGAGTGTAATTTGTCACCAAAGGAAACGGGGAGGAGGTGGCCTCCACTTAGGGCACTGATGTGAAGCTCTATACCCAGCGGGCAAAACTGCTTGCAATGGCCTCTTCTATGACATCATGGTTTGGTTATGTAAGGATGTTTGTTGATGTATTTTTTAGCAATCAGTAAATCAACCAAGATGTGATGTCCTTCCCATGATGGTTTGATGTCATCAAGGAAAAGAGAGGGTCTTCACCTGGTTGTAAGAGAAGCCAGTTGGTTACAATCATTATGCCGTCTTCTAAAGCAGAAAGACCGTTAACAACCACGGTCCAAATTTTGCCCGCTGGACAGCTTGGGATAACCTGTGATCAATCCAATTCTATATGATCTAGACTGATAACACTGAGCTTGAGAAAAAAGGAGAGTGGAGGATTGCCTCTTATCCCATCTAACAAAATACACTTTATATTTAGTGATAACAGACCCCAAAAAACGGGTTAATTGAGATTTCTCATATAGATACGTAGTGTATGGACGGCAACGGATCTCCAGCTGAAATTGTCTCGTGTGATTTTGGTCTACTGCAGTACCAGTGACTCCTCTCCATCTCAAGAAAAAAAACAAGATCAAATGCATGAGAGTGTTTTAGACTCTCCAAGCTCAACGGAGGAGACAGAATGATGTCTGAATACACAGTGAAGATTTAACCCAGAGCCTAAATTCCATTTGAAGTCAACAGCCCCTTGGGAATCGAACAGGGGAATTGCCACCTGCCTGGATGTTTGAGAAAGAAGCAATTATTCAACACTTTCTCAGGTAGAGACAAACAATTTGTGGCCTGAGAAGTGAAACGGAATGAAACATCCATCTTAAGGCTGTTCTGATGGCTCTATCGCATGCCACCACCACCGGTGACCCGTAGAATCAGAACTAAGCTAACATGACATGCTCTGAATCTCTTTAGATCATATGGTCAAAGCTGCCACAACATGAAATAGATACACCAGAGTCAACCCACAAGGCTTTGCAGTATTAGCAGAAATCAACAACCAACTTGGAGGGAAATCAAGTTTCCAGTTTATTGTAATTACTATTTATGTCACCATCCTGCTTATAACCCACAGGGAGTGAGGGAAGAGACGTTTTTAGCCCTTAGACCAATACTAGTTAGAGCAAGTCAATAGATGTATTCTGCTTTGGACTATTGGGAATGTTTAGCGGAAATACCCAATGGTTTTCAATTTCGAAGAGCATCATTAAACATCAACCGAAATCGGTCTCCCGCTGCTTCGTCCCTGCTTGCTTTATAAGTCCAAGCCACAAATGGTATGTACTGTATGAACCAGAAACTCCTGATTGGTGCACTAAACAGGAATACATTATACATTATCATTACGGTCTGCCTTGAAACACACACACACACACACACACACACACACACACACACACACACACACACACACACACACACACACACACACACACACACACACACACACACACACACACACACACACACACACACACACACACACACACACACACACACACACACACACACACACACACACACTCATGTAACTATTATAGTGAGTGAGTAACTCTCTCTCCTCTGCTCTCATCCTTCTAGACCTATTGGCTGCCTTCGATACTGTGAACCATCAGATCCTCCTCTCCACCCTCTCCGAGTTGGGCATCTCCGGCGCGGCCCACGCTTGGATTGCGTCCTACCTGACAGGTCGCTCCTACCAGGTGGCGTGGCGAGAATCTGTCTCCTCACCACGTGCTCTCACCACTGGTGTCCCCCAGGGCTCTGTTCTAGGCCCTCTCCTATTCTCGCTATACACCAAGTCACTTGGCTCTGTCATAACCTCACATGGTCTCTCCTATCATTGCTATGCAGACGACACACAATTAATCTTCTCCTTTCCCCCTTCTGATGACCAGGTGGCGAATCGCATCTCTGCATGTCTGGCAGACATATCAGTGTGGATGACGGATCACCACCTCAAGCTGAACCTCGGCAAGACGGAGCTGCTCTTCCTCCCGGGGAAGGACTGCCCGTTCCATGATCTCGCCATCACGGTTGACAACTCCATTGTGTCCTCCTCCCAGAGCGCTAAGAACCTTGGCGTGATCCTGGACAACACCCTGTCGTTCTCAACTAACATCAAGGCGGTGGCCCGTTCCTGTAGGTTCATGCTCTACAACATCCGCAGAGTACGACCCTGCCTCACACAGGAAGCGGCGTAGGTCCTAATCCAGGCACTTGTCATCTCCCGTCTGGATTACTGTAACTCGCTGTTGGCTGGGCTTCCCTGCCTGTGCCATTAAACCCCTACAACTCATCCAGAACGCCGCAGCCCGTCTGGTGTTCAACCTTCCCAAGTTCTCTCACGTCACCCCGCTCCTCCGCTCTCTCCACTGGCTTCCAGTTGAAGCTCGCATCCGCTACAACACCATGGTGCTTGCCTACGGAGCTGTGAGGGGAACGGCACCTCAGTACCTCCAGGCTCTGATCAGGCCCTACACCCAAACAAGGGCACTGCGTTCATCCACCTCTGGCCTGCTCGCCTCCCTACCACTGAGGAAGTACAGTTCCCGCTCAGCCCAGTCAAAACTGTTCACTGCTCTGGCCCCCCAATGGTGGAACAAAGTCCCTCACGACGCCAGGACAGCGGAGTCAATCACCACCTTCCGGAGACACCTGAAACCCCACCTCTTTAAGGAATACCTAGGATAGGATAAGTAATCCTTCTCACCCCCCCCCTTTAAGATTTAGATGCACTATTGTAAAGTGACTGTTCCACTGGATGTCATAAGGTGATTGCACCAATTTGTAAGTCGCTCTGGATAAGAGCGTCTGCTAAATGACTTAAATGTAAATGTAAATGAGTGAAAAAAGTATTTGATCCCCTGCTGATTTTGTACGTTTGCCCACTGACAAAGAAATGATCAGTCTATAATTTAAATCTAGGTTTATTTGAACAGTGAGAGACAGAATAACAACAACAAAAAATCCAGAAAAACGCATGTCAGAAATGTTATACATTTATTTGCATTTTAATGAGGGAAATAACTATTTGACCCCCTCTCAACCAGAATGATTTCTGGCTCCCAGGTGTCTTTTATACAGGTAACGAGCTGAGATTAGGAGCACACTCTTAAAGGGAGTGCTCCTAATCTCAGTTTGTTACCTGTATAAAAGACACCTGTCCACAGAAGCAATCAATCAGATTACAAACTCTCCACCATGGCCAAGACCAAAGAGTTCTCCAAGGATGTCAGGGACAAGATTGTAGACTTACACAAGGCTGGAATGGGCTACAAAACCATCGCCAAGCAGCATGATGAGAAGGTGACAACAGTTGGTGTGATTATACGCAAATGGAAGAAACACAAAATAACTGTCAATCTCCCTCGGCCTGGGGCTCCATGCAAGATCTCACCTTTTGGAGTTGCAGTGATCATGAGAACGGTGAGGAATCAGCCCAGAACTACACGGGAGGATCTTGTCAATGATCTCAAGGCAGCTGGGACCATAGTCACCAAGAAAACAATTGGTAACTGTCACACCCTGACCATAGTTTGCTTTGTATGTTTCTATGTTTTGGTTGGTCAGGGTGTGATCTGAGTGGGCATTCTATGTTGGATGTCTTGTTTGTCTATTTCTATGTCTGGCCTGATATGGTTCTCAATCAGAGGCAGGTGTTAGTCATTGTCTCTGATTGGGAACCATATTTAGGTAGCCTGGGTTTCACTGTGTGTTTGGGGGTGATTGTTCCTGTCTCTGTGTTTTGCACCAGATAGGACTGTTTTAGGTTTTCGCACGTTTGTTGTTTTGTTCGTTTATTCGTGTACAGTTTCTTTATTAAAGTCCAATGAATAACAACCACGCTGCATTTTGGTCCGCTTCTACTTCACCTAAAGAAAACCGTTACAGTAACACACTACGCCATGAAGGACTGAAATCCTGCAGCGCCCGCAAGGTCCCCCTGCTCAAGAAAGCACATATACATGCCCATCTGAAGTTTGCCAATGAACATCTGAATGATTCAGAGGACAACTGGGTGAAAGTGTTGTGGTCAGATGAGACCAAAATGGAGCTCTTTGGCATCAACTCAACTTTGGAGTAGGAGGAATGCTGCCTATGACCCCAATAACACCATCCCCACCATCAAACATGGAGGTGGAAACATTATGCTTTGGGGGTGTTTTCTCTGCTAAGGTGTTCAGGACAACTTCACCGCATCAAAGGGACGATAGACACGGCCAAGTACCGTCAAATCTTGGGTGAGAACCTCCTTCCCTCAGCCAGGGCATTGAATATGGGTCGTGGATGGGTATTCCAGCATGACAATGACCCAAAACACACGGCCAAGGCAACATAGGGGTGTCTCAAAAAGAAGCACATTAAGGTCCTGGAGTGGCCTAGCCAGTCTCCAGACCTTAATCTCATAGAAAATCTGTGGAGGGAGCTGAAGGTTCGAGTTGCCAAACGTCAGCCTTGAAACCTTAATGACTTGGAGAAGATCTGCAAAGAGGAGTGGGACAAAATCCCGCCTGAGATGTGGCAAAACCTGGTGGCCAACGACAAGAAACGTCTGACTTCTGTGATTGCCAACAAGGGTTTTGCCACCAAGTACTAAGTCATGTTTTGCAGAGGGGTCAAATACTTATATCCCTCAGTAAAATGCAAATCAATTCATAACATTTTTGACATGCATTTTTCTAGATTTTTGTTGTTGTTATTCTGTCTCTCACTGTTCAAATAAACCTACCATTAAAATTATAGACTGATGATTTCTTTGTCAGTGGGCAAACGTACAAAATCAGCAGGGGATCAAAAACTTTTTTCCCTCACTGTAAGCTATGATCCTTGTTGATTAAGATGCTGTTTCAGGTACAGAGGGAGACATTGACTTTTGCTGCTACACTTAGCTGGGTAATATTTCAGTTTTGCACTGCTTCTGGTGTCAAATATATCATATGGTAAGGCTATTTTCCATTCTATATCTGAATTAAGGGGCAGATCAGGAGGGAAGCCACCCTGTAGGTAGCATATAAGTGCACCATGCTGAGATGGTGGTTTGAAATGTCAAAGTTGTGCTCACTTAAAACTTCTTTGGGATAGGTGGGACTGTTGCGTCCCACCTGGCCAACATCACGTGAAATGGCAGAGTGCCAAATTCAAATCAAATTATTATTATAAATATTAAACTTTCATGTGCCACCAGTCTGCAAGGATCCGCCAGTCTGCAAGGAGCCGCCAGTGCCTGCAATCTGCAGGGAGCCGCCAGTGCCGCCAGTCTGCAGGGAGCCGCCAGTGCCGCCAGTCAGCCAGGATCCGCCAGAGCCGCCAGTCAGCCAGGATCTGCCAGGATCTGCCAGAGCCGGCAGTCAGCCAGGACGGGGCTACCCCTCGGTCCCGAGCTGCCCCTCTGTCCCGAGCTGCCCCTCAGTCCATTAGGGTCATTTATAAGGGTCGCCGTGGTTAGAAAGCCACGGAGGCGGACAATGAGGCGGACTAAGACTATGGTGAAGTGGGGTCCACGTCCCGCGCCAGAGCTGCCACCGCGGACAGACGCCCACCCAGACCCTCCCCTATAGGTTAAGGTTTTGCGGCCGGAGTCCGCACCTTTGGGGGGGGGGGGGGTACTGTCACGTTCAGACCTTTATTTCCTTTGTTTTTGTATTTATTTAGTATGGTCAGGGCGTGAGTTGGGGTGGGCAGTCTGTTTGTTTTTCTATGATTTGGGGATTTGTATGTTTCGGCCTAGTATGGTTCTCAATCAGAGGCAGGTGTCATTAGTTGTCTCTGATTGAGAATCATACTTGGGTAGCCTGGGTTTCACTGTTTGTTTGTGGGTGATTGTCTATGTTGATTGCTTGTGTCAGCACAGTTCTCATTAGCTTTACGGTCGTTATTTCATTTATTGGTTTTGTGTTTCAGTGTTCAGTGTTTTCTTTATTCAATTTCATCATGAACACATACCACGCCGCATTTTGTTCCTCCGATCCTTCTCGCCTCTCCTCTTCAGATGAACCATGCTCAAAGGGATATTCGATGTCAGCATCTGTGATTAAAATTCACTGCTCAACTGAGGGACCTTACCGAGAATTGTGTGTGTGGGGTACTGAGATGAGGTAATCATTTAAAAATCATGTTAAACACTACTATTGCACACAGAGTGAGTCAATACAACTTATTATTTGACTTGTTAAGCACATTTTTACTCCTGAACATATTTAGGCTTGCCATAACAAATGGTTGAATACAATATGAAGATGGACAAAAATAGCTAGGCTATGCCCACACAGTACTCCCACAGCTCTCTGAGGGCTACTACTCGTAGACGTGAGAAAGCTGCTCGTCTCTCACTCGCCGATTGCGTCCACCTTCAATGTGTATTGATGAATTGTGGTTGATTAGCACCCACCTCAGGGCCCACAAGGTTTCCATTGAGGTCACAGCGATAATTAACAGCCAATCCAGTGACCTTCCTTTGGCTGGGCAGTTTCCCACAACCCCAACATTTTGCAGCAGCCCCTCATTGATAACCATGGTAACGCTTCATCGACAGCAAGCGTACATGTAGCATGTGTGACACGGTCATCAGGATTTCACGCTTGACATATTGGATCATGATGTCGAACCTTGCATTTACTGTATGTCTACTGATTTAATCTTTTCAAAGTGCAATGATGAAAGGTTCAATTGCAGGACAGATGTCTACAGTGCCATATTTTTCAGGATGGAACATCATTTAGAACAGGGGTAAACTGTAATGTCAAAGGGATTTACTTGGGTAATATGGGAATCTATTGTTGGCTTCATGAGGAGTTTCTGAGAGAGTACGGTAGATATCTTCATATTGAGGATGGCCCATTGTCCCCACTGTAGTCTTATCTGCTCATGTCATGTTCTTAGCCTTGTCTTAGAAATGAGCAGTATCCTGGGGTCTAGAGGGGTTTGGCAACAGTGGAATAAGACAAACAATTTCACTTGGTGCAGAGCGAAGAGAACTTGCAAAGAAGAGTGAAGCTATTTTGAGATCAGCGCAAAAGTTAAATTTGACAACATTCCCACCCCCGTGGGAACTGAGTCAGTCTTTTCCACACCATTTCTCCTTGCTCAGCTCCTTGCGAGAGAGGACGCACAGATGAGAAGATGTGTAAGACCACAGTGGGGATTGAAACATCATTCCTGTGAGCAACAGGTGCACATTTCTTTGTTTATTTTTATTTTGAAGCTCTTGTGGAAAATAGTCAAACATTTGTGTACATAATGTATGTAAATAACGAATGTGAAAAAAGAAAGAAGCAGTACTGCAATGTGACGTCATCTGTAAATATGGGTGAATGTCTATTGTTTTCCAAAAGCTGACAAAGGCTGACAAAGGCTGCTGCTGAAACACGTCTGTTTGTTCTGATCTTTGCTGCAAAAAAAACATACATTCAAATGTAAAGAATGTTTTCAGTGTTTTCAGAAAGTATTCACACCTTTATTAAATTGTGTTGTGTTACAAATTGGGATTAAAATGAAATGAATTGAATTGTAATTTTTTGTCATTGATCTAGACAAAATACTCTAATGTCAAAGTGGAAGGAAAAAATATATGGAAAATAGAACACTCATTTATCTTGATTAGATAGGTATTCAATCCCCCGGAGTAAATACATGTTAGAATCCCCTTTGCCAGTAATTACACCTGGGAGGCTTTCTGGGTAATCTCTAAGAGCTTTGCACATTTGGATTGTACAACATTTGGTTATTATTCTTAAGAAATTATTCAAACTGGCCTCCCGAGTGGCACAGCAGTCTAAGAAACTGCATCGCAGCACTTGAGGCATCACTACAGATCCATGATTGATCCCACAGCCGGCCGCGACCAGGAGACCCATGAGGCGGAACACAATTGGCCCAGCGTTGTCCAGGTTAGGGGAGGGTTTGGCCGGGATGTCCTTGTCCCATCGCGCTCCAGCAACTCCAGTGGCAGGCCGGGAGCATGCACGCTGACACGATCGGCAGTTATACGATGTTTCCTCCGACACATTGGTGCGGCTGGCTTCCGGCGAGCAGTGTGTCAAAAAACAGTGTGGCTTGTCAAGGTCGTGTTTCGGAGGACTGGTCTGTACGGGAGTTGCAGTGATGGGGCAAGACTGTAACTACCAATTGGGGAGAAAAATAAATAAATATTCTTCAAGCTGTCTCAAGTTGGTTGTTGATCATTCCTTAACAGCCATTTTCAAGTCTTGCCATAGATAGTAACTAGGCCACTCAGGAACATTCAATGTTGTCTTGGTAAGCAACTCCAGTGTAGAGTATATTTGGCCTTGCGTTTTAGGTAATTGTCCTGCTGAAAGGTAAATTTATCACCCAGTGTCTGTTGGAAAGATGTCTGAACCAGGTTTTTCTCTAGGATGTTGCCTGTGCTTAGCTCTATTTAATTTATTTTTATAAACAAAAAACTCCCTAGCCCTTGCCGATGACAAGCATACCCATAACATGATGCAGCCACCACCATGCTTAAAAATATGAAGAGTGGTACTCAGTGATGTGTTGTGTTGGATTTTGCCCTAAATATAATGCTTTGTATTCAGGACAAAAAGTAGATTTGTTTGACACATTTTTTGCAGTGTTACTTCAGTGTCTTGTTGCAAACAGGATGGATGTTTTGTAGCATTTTATTCTGTACATGGTTCACTCTATAATTTATATTAGTGTTGTAGAGTAACTACAATGTTGTTGATCCATCCTCAGGTATCTCCTATCACAGCCATAAACTCTGTAACTGTTTTAAAATCCCCATAGGCCTCATGGTGAAATCCCTGAGTGGTTTCCTTCCTCTCCGTCAACTGAGTTAGGAAGGGCGCCTGTAACATTGTAGTGACTGGGTGTATTGATACACCATCCAAAGTGTAATTAATAACTTCAGAATGATCAAAGGGATATTCAATGTCTGCTTTGTTTTTTACCCATCTATAAATAGGTGCCCTTCTTTGTGTACCATTGGAAAACCTCCCTGGTTTTTGTGGTTGAATCTGCTTGAAATTCACTGCTCGGCTGAGGGACCTTACAGCTAATTGTATC
This sequence comes from Oncorhynchus gorbuscha, assembly GCF_021184085.1. Lineage (NCBI taxonomy): Eukaryota > Metazoa > Chordata > Actinopteri > Salmoniformes > Salmonidae > Oncorhynchus > Oncorhynchus gorbuscha. The sequence goes on from NC_060173.1 coordinate 73,509,355, forward strand.
AGTGGAGTTCAGAGATGGGATAGTCACGTAAAAATCATGTTAAGCACATGCAACTTATTATGTGGCTTGTTAAGCACATTTGTACCCCTGAACTTATTTAGACTTGCCATAACAAAAGGGTTGACTCAAGACATTTTAGTGTTTCATTTTTTATTTATTTTAAACATTTCTAAAAACATAATTCCACTTTCACATTATGGGGTATTGTGTGACACAAAAGGACACAAAATCAAAATGTAATTCATTTTAAATTCAGGCTGTAACACATGAAAATGTGGAAAAAGTCAAGGGGTGTGAATACTTTCTGAAGGTACTGTATATGACTTTTGAACACGGCACCCGAAGACCTATTGTCACTACAAACATTTGAGCTGAGCACGTGAAATTTATCTTTCTATGATTGAAACATCATCACATACTAACACAAACACGGTTTGGGTATTCCAATAGCGTACCAGGGTTATTATTTCTCTAAGACAGTATGAGTGCAACGGTGCCACGGTACGGGATAGTTGAATGGTGGTGCAGGTTGGCAGAGGTGCCAGGCATTTATCTAAGACCAGCTGACCATGCCATCTGTCACCTTGGCATGCTGCGGAAGAGGTCAGAGCAGATGCCGTGGGTGGAATGAGTAAGGCCTGGCCATTGGCTTTTGTCTACTGGATACTGGAAACCTTTCAATGCTACGCCAAGGAACAGAGCCACTCCAGAGAAGTGGATGGGATTGAGGTCAAGATACTGTCACTGAAGAGGAAGTGATGGAGTGAAGTTTAAGTTGAAGTCTATAAGATGAAGTGGAGCGGTTGAGGTTAAAAAGCTGGAATCCTTAATGGTGAAATAGCCATGTCCGTTTGCGATACAACAACAAATAAGTTATTGCAAACAACACTGTCTCTTCCCCTTGGACATCATTGCATGCGCGCAATTTGTTTTACCATGCTGCGCCACGCTCCTCAGCAAAAACAATAACAACGTGATGGGGCGGCCTGTGTCGTTGTTTCCCCTATTGCAGATTTTGTCTTTAATTAATAACCTCCCTGGGATATGTGGGACGGTAGCGTCCCACCTCGCCAACAGCCAGTGAAATTGCAAAATCAAAACAACAGAAAAGATAAACTTGTTGTATATCCAGCCACAGTGTCCGATTTCAAAAAGGCTTTACGACGAAAGCACACCAAACGATTATGTTAGGTCAGTACCTAGTCACAGAAACACTGCCATTTTTCCAGCCAAAGAGAGGAGTCACAAATAGGGATAAAATAGAGAAAAAAATCAACTTTTGATGATCTTCATCAGATGACACTCATAGGACTTCATGTTACACAATACATGTTTTGTTCGATAAAGTTAAAAAATCTCAGTTTACATTGGCGCGTTACGTTCAGTAATGTTTTGCTTCCAAAACATCCAGTGATTTACAATTGACAATTTACAGAAATACTCATCATAAATGTTGATGAAAATACAAGTGTTATGCATGGAACTTCAGATAAACTTCTCCTTAATGCAACCGCTGTCTCATATTTCAAAAAAGCTTTACCGAAAAAGCACACCATGCAATAATCTGAGTACAGGGCTCAGACAACAAAACAAGCCATACAGATATCCGCCATGTTGTGAAGTCAGAAATAGCATTATAAATATTCACTTACCTTTGATTATCCTCATCAGAATGCACTCCCAGGAATCCCAGTTCCACAATAAATGTTTTATTTCTTCGATAAAATCCATAATTTATGTCCAAATACCTCTTTGTTCACGTGTATAGTACACAATCCAAACTCACAAGGCGCGGGCAAGTCCAGGTGAAATTTCAGACAAAAATTCATATTACAGTTCGTAGAAACATGTCAAACGATGTATAGAATCAATCTTTAGGATGTTTTTAACATAAATCTTCAATAATGTTCCAACCGGAGAATTCCTTTGTCTTTAGAAATGCGATGGAACGCACGTCGCTCTCATGTGAATGCATGTGATCAGCTTATGGCACTCTGGCAGAGCACTGACTCAATCAGCTCTTATTCAATCAGCCCCTCCTTCACAGTTGAAGCATCAAACAAGATTCTAAAGACTATTGACATCTAGTGAAAGCCTTGGGAAGTGCAATATGACCCAATAGAGACCTTATATTCGAAAGGCAATGACTTAAAAAACTACAAACCTCAGATTTCCCACTTGCTGGCTGGTTAGATTTTCTCTCAAGTTTTTGCCTGCCATATGAGTTCTGTTATACTCACAGACATCATTCAAACAGTTTCAGAAACTTCAGAGTGTTTCCACCCAAATCTACTAATATTATGCATATTAGCAACTGGGCCTGAGTAGCAGGCAGTTTACTCTGGGCACCTTATTCATCCAAGCTACTCAATACTGCACCCCAGTCCCAAATACATTTTAAGTTCAGGATGTTGAAGATGGATTGGTTAGTTTGTAGTCCAATTGATGTTCTGTAACATTTGACCTGATTGGTATGCAACATCTCTGTATTGTAGATTGGGCAGTGTGGGTTAATTGTTCTCAGAAAAAGAAGAAGATTCAGACCAGCTGGATGTTCTCAGAAAGGAAACCAACTGAAATAGAATTGGTTTTCCATTAAATGGAATTCAATATGAAACCCTCCCTCCCTTTCCCTCACCATATTCCCTCTGTCCATCACTGTATTTGCACAGACACAGCGTCTGTTCTCCCTCTCTTTTTTTCCCAAACCAGGCTCCGGTCTCTTAATTGCATTGCGTGCGCATGTGTGTCATAATCCAGGTCACTTTGATTTATGGAGTCAGTTATGATAGTGCCCTTGGCCTACAGACCACACTGCTACTGCAGTAGGTGAAGCAGGCAGCTCTTCCCTATTCTCACTTCCATTATCTTCTTTATCACTCCATCTCTATTCCTTTTTGGGGACTTTTCCATCGCTGACTCTTTTTCCCCTCTCCGTCCTCCCCTCGGCGTGTTGGTCCCTCCATTCCATTCAGTCTAACTCTTACAGTATCTTCCTGGTTTTTCTTCTTCTCTCTCTCTCTCTCTCTCTCTCTCTCTCTCTCTCTCTCTCTCTCTCTCTCTCTCTCTCTCTCTCTCTCTCTCTCTCTCTCTCTCTCTCTCAGACCAAGCAATTACTACCACAAGCCAAACCCTGGCTTTTGTCAGAGCCTTACAGAATATAATTAGTGAGGATGAAAGAGTCAACGTCACACACTTGCATCTATAAACATAGTTTGTCATTGATTTAGCATATACCTACAGTATCTTTCTGTATGATGATAGGAATTACTCTGGATTAACAATACTGTATAGCAAGTCCCATGACCATTTACATCTTAAACGTGACATTTAAACAACTTCCTCTACCAACTGCGTATTACTTAAAGCCAGAGAATATTTTCTACCGCAATCCACTTTCCTGTCCAATTCTTCTGTAAAGATGAAGGGACCTACAGTACCTCATTATCAAAGAAGATTTCATGAAAAGGTCAATGAGAACATCCTTACAACGGCCTGCTTCAATGGGATTTGCCATTAGCCATGCACTACAAAGCTGGTGAAAAACCTCTGAGTGAACCATACCTGGACGATTGTCAAGAAATGTGCATGGTTCTTTGATGTCACACACTGAGGTCTGTACAAAGAGAGCCCCCCTGTGAAGGCTAATTACAGAGCAGAGTACGTGCTAGCTCGTAAATACCACAATTAGCTAGTTAGCTTCAATGCTAACAATACATTGACTATGGAGACAAATGATTAACAGGAGTGCAGCAGGTGTTTCATGTTTGGGGGAGGTCAAACTTATGTCAGGGAAAGGACAAAGGTCAAGGTACCAGAATGTGGATTATGTGTATGATAGGATTTTTAAATGTTTCATTATTTATTAATTCATTATTACCATCCAGCCATCAGATACATTTGTGGCATTGATTTGTTTTTAGGACAATCACAGATGTACAGTAGAGGCATGGTGGCTGGGAAAAACTCCCTAGAAAGGCAGAAACCTACGAAGAAACATAGAGAGAAACCAAGCTCTGAGGGCTGTGCCCGGTGGAGATTATAAGAGTACATGGCAATTAAGGCCAGATCGTTCTTCAAGATGTTCAAACGTTAATAGAGGGTCAAATAATAATCTGTGGTTATAGATGGTGCAACAGGTCAGCACCTCAAGAGTAAATGTCATTTGGTTTTTCATAGCCAAGCATTCAGAGCTCGAGACAGCAGATGCAAGATAGAGAGAGGGGGGGTCAAAACAGCAGGACTGGGATAAGGCAGCAAGTCCTGTGAACAGGTCAAGGTTCCATAGCTGCAGGCAGAACAGCAGAAACTGGAACAGCAGCACGACCAGGTGGACTGGGGAAGAGACAGCCAGGAGTCGTCAGGCCTTGAGGCATGGTCTATTAGAGTGAGAATACTTAAGATCACACATGACGCCAGATAAGACAGGAGAATTAAACCAGATAGGACAGACTGACACTAGCCCCCTGGCACATAGGCTATTGCAGTATAGATACTGGAGACTTGGGGGGGACTGTATCCCCGTCTGACTATACCCCTGGACAGAGCCAACCAGACAGGATATAACCCCACCCACTTTGCCAAAGCACAGCCCCCACACCACCGCAGGTATCTCAACAGACCCCCAACTTACTACCCTGAGACAAGGCGGAGTATAACCCACAAAGATCTACCCCACCGCACGAGCCCGAGGGGGTGCAAAACCGGACAGGAAGGTCACGTCAGTGACTCAACCCACTCAAGTCGAGTATAGCTAAAAAAGCCTGGCAGGATATAGGGACGGCATGTGAGAGCATTAGCAAGCCAGTGACTCAGCCCCTGTTATAGGGTCAGAGGCAGAAAATCCCAGTGGAGAAAAGGGTGCCGGCCAGACTACACTCAATCATAGGACCTACTGAAGATAGACTTCAGTAAAGAAATTAAGGTTGAGACCGAGTCTGCGTCTCTCACAAGGATCGGAAGACCACTCCCCAAAATGTTTAGCTCTTTAGGAGAAAGTTTTGTAGGTTAGCAGTAAAACCTTGAAATCAGCCCTAGCTTAACAGCCATCGTAGAGAGGCCAGCACTAGAGTAATATGATCAAAATTATATATTTTAGGGTTCTAGTCAAGATTCTTGCAGTTTATTTAGTGCCTTGTCTGGGTAGCCAGAGAGTACAGCATTGCGTAAATCTAATTCTGAAATGACAAAAGCATGGATTAGTTCAGGGTACAGACTACGCCGAGGTCCTTCAGTTGTATTTGAGACGACTGTACAACCCTTGAGATGAATCATCAGATCAAACAGCAGATCTCTTTGTTTCTTGGGACCTAGGACTAGCATCTCTGTTCGGTCAGAGTTGAAAAGTAAAACATTTGCCGTCTTCTACTTCCTTCTGTCTGAAACACATGCTTCCAGGGTTGGCAATCATGACTGTGAAACCGCAATAAACTTATCGCAGGGACTTGCAAGGGGGTGGAAAATACGTGGTTATCAGAGAACCGAGGACTGGGAGAGAGAGAGAGAGAGAGATAAAAAAAGGGAAGGGTGGAGGGGAGAGGGAGCACCAAGTTCAAAGGGAAGAAAAAAAAATGTTTGTGGAAACACACTGTATAATTGATGGAACACTATTTTTACTGCAATGGGGAAAACACATCTACTCGTAGTTGTTTCTCGGCAAAAAGGTCTGCTCTCCTCTGAGAGTAAAGAGAGCAAAACACTAGGAATAGCTTCGGTAAAGGTGCCGCAACCATGTTGAGAGGGTTGTAAAATTGAAAAGCAATCTATTACATGTTTGTGTCTGCAACCAAAGAGAAATTGGTTACACGTAGAATATCTACCGCCCCAGAATAGAGCTCTGATCTCAAGTCTATGAGGGAGTAGATTTTTTTCCTCATTGTTATTACTTTCACAATGAAATGAACAGGTGCAAAGGACCTGTAAAACACTTAACTAGATGAATGGAATGGAACATTGTGTATACTAGCAGAATGAACATGTATCTCAGTCACACACAGACCATTCGTCACGATAACAGCCCCGACAGACAGCCATACCCCTCCCACTGCTCCATATCTCCTCATTTGCCCCCCCACGTGTTGGAGAAAAAAACGACCTGAAGATGAAGACCCCAACACAACCCCCTGTTTTTCACTTCTCATCTCAACCACACTCCTCTTTCTCCGTCCTCCTCTCCTTCTGTGGCCAACCATGTCCCAAACCCACATAAACTGGTGTCTTTCAGGACAAAAGATTTTTGTCCTCCGTAGATATATCACAAGCCTTCTTCCTCTGCCTCAGCACCCGGCCCAACCTCCTCCCGCACTCTCACTCTCTCTCTCTCTCTCTCTCTCTCTCTCTCTCTCTCTCTCTCTCTCTCTCTCTCTCTCTCTCTCTCTCTCTCTCTCTCTCTCTCTCTCTCTCTCTCTCTCTCTCTCTCTCTCTCTCTCTCTCTCTCTCTCTCTCTCTCTCTCTCTCTCTCTCGAGCAGAAGTAATTCTGGATCCTGACGAACACAACAATATCTGTCCCACTTTATCCCGTGTGGCTAAGCCGCGACTGGGATTTTGCTGCTTCTTCCCAGGCAGGGAGCGAAACGTCAGATGAGATTTTCCCATTATGATGTAAAACACTGTGAATGATGGTTGCCATGGACAGAATATATTTGTCATGTAGATATTGACAAAGTGCTGGCCTCAGCACGAATAATCCCATAACATAGCGATATGCTTGAGCAATGCACCAAGTTGCCTTTTTCGATTAACTGTGGGGAAAATGCGCAGGAATACTGATTAGGAGTTATGGTTATGATCATGATTGGTGAAGTAGGCTTATGCCATCAGAAAACAAGGATGGATTAGGAAGCCACTGAAGAATGGTCCAAAATCAAGTTGGCTATAAAAGCAGATCTATTCTACTATGTAAATAAAAACAAATATGGTATGCTATATTGGACTACCATGTATTACAATAGAACACCATGTTGAATTTTCCTTTCATAAAATCAACAAACCATGTCAGCATTACATGAACGTAGCCAAGAGTTGACCCATAGTGCAGTGTTAAACTAAGCCCTATCTCTCAGTGACCTCTCAGTAGGCCAATATTGACAATCCGATTGATCTGAAACATCCATCTCACTGTGCAAACTGTGAGAGGCGTATTCAATCAAATGGTATACTGTAAAAATTGCCATTTTGCACATACTTGATAGTGAATAGAATGACTATAATGCTTTGCCTATGTATTATTTATTTATTTGTTTTGATTTGATTTATCATTTATTCAGCAATTTTAAGCAAAGCTTCAGTAGAGTAAGGATTTTGGCCGTGCTCCCATTGATATGATACTCTGGTCAGCTCACTGACTAACTGATGCTATGAGAATCTCTCAGTTTAAAAAAAAAACATTGGTGCAGTGATATTACAATTTCAGGGCCTGCCTCAGTAGAGCAGAGTGGTATTGATACATGGAATGTTAAGCCTAAGTGTATAAAAGTGTGTAGTCTTATTTTAAATGTATGCAGTTCTGTCCTTGAGTTGATACTTAAGTATGTACTGATGTGTGTATGTGTGTGACTGATTTATTAACTAAGTACTGCGAGCCAATTCATGTAGCCTTATTGTAAAGTCTTAGCTATCTCTCCAACTCTCAGTCACATACCTTCAGGTAATAAGACCGTCTGAAGAAGTTTCTCTCCTCACTCCTCATGTCATGTGCACAGACTATTTAGATCATTTCCCTTCCCAGCAGTTTGAAGCAGTCACCTTCAGATAATATCTGAGGAAAACATCACCAAATGACACAGAAAGATAAGACTAAAATAACCAGTGGTGATGGTTTGGAGTGGGTTAGAGAGATTGCAGAGAAAGATAAGAAACAGTGTTTAATGTAATAGCTTTCTGAATTGATTCACTTCTGTAAAAAAGAAAACCATCTCCCTCTCCCGAAGGTTGTTTCTTCATGACTATGTTGGAAGGACGTTGCAGGTGTCTGAAGAACTCAGTAGTAGTTTATGGTTGACCCAAAGAGTGACTCTCACAAAGGAAATTGCACTCTCTCTCTCTTTTTCGCTTTCTTTCTCTCTCACTCTCTTTTGCTCTCTCTGTATCTGTATCTCTCCCTAACTCCCTGAGTGTGACTGACAGCTCCTGATGATGAAACAGGAAGAAGGGACTCATGGCACGGTGCTGTTAAACACCCTCACTGCTCTCTGTTTACGGACCGTGACTCAGAGCGCTGTGTTCTGGCGTCACACAATCTTCCTATATCAAGGTCAAACATTCCCTTTGTCTAACTCAGCTGCTCTATCTGCCACCATCTCCATCCTCCACAGTTGAGGTGCCCAGCGGGACATGTCCCCTTGTGAAGAGACAGCATCGCACAAGATGTGACGGAAAGAGGCAAGGAGGCTTTCTGCTAGGCGCAAGAAAACAACACACCACAAATGCACAATGGCACCCAAGTTCCTGGCTTTGGAACACAGGCTCCCATGAAATTTACAGGCTCATTAGAACCGTCAAGATGGTTGGCTAATCCATGGCTAATCCATTACTCCAGATCTGGCTGCTCTGGCTGACAACCAACCACATGTTAATCAATACAATTCTCAGAGGTTTTGGAGTTTTGGATCAAGATCCAAATGAAGATCTCGTAGATCCTGATGTGGTTTCTTATGTTAATCAAAATTTGATGAAATGCTGCTGGTGCTTATTCTGTTAAACCACTTTGGCTGTCAAGTTGACACAGTAACATGCCATGGTATAAGTTTAAAAAGGGCAGCAGAGATGTCCGGAAGGTTCACATGGTGAATGCCATTAAAACAAACAAAATGGATCCTTAGGCTCCCATGAGCTTTTACTTGCTATGAGTATCACTCCAAGTCTCTTCTATGACATCATCGTTGTCCTATCTGTGTTTCATGTTTGTAAGGACAGACGCTGGAGACGAGAAGCAAGTACAAGGAGTGAACTTTTAATGAAACAATGGACATATAACAAAACAAGAACAATGTCTGGACGGGGGGGGAACAAAACGACATTATGACAATAATGCTGACAAGGGGATCAAAACTGAGGAACAGACAGATATAGAGGGGCAATCAACAATGTGAGGGAGTCCAGGTGAGTTCAGTGAGCTCAGAGTGACAGGTGTGCGTAATGAAAGGCAGGCTGGTGTCCTCGAGCGCCAGAGAGGGAGAGCGGGAGAAGGTATGACAATGTCATTTATTGGATAATGAACAATAACATTGCATCATGTAAACAACAAAATATTATTTGCTAAGCTCAGTGCTCTCTACACCTTTGGTGAATACAAATCAAGTTGAAATATTTAACAGGAGCAGATTTCAAATGAGATCAAATTGAATATTACCCAAATCATTATCATCATCGGTTAGAGTGTTGGGTCATCGGTTAGAGTAACCGAAAGGTCGCTGGTTCAAATACCTTTGATCAAGGCACATAACCTTAATTTGCTCCAGGGGTGCCGTACTTCTATGCCTAACCCTGTAAAACAACACATTTCACTGCACCTATCCGGTGTATGTGACCCCCCCCCCCAAAAAAAAACTATTGAGAACATGCACAAGAACTGGACTAAACCGTACGTTTTTGATGAGACATCACCTTGATCTTGTAGGGGTCAACCAGCTCAAAGCTGTCGCTGTCCTGAGGCCTCCGCACTGATAAGAAGCTCTTCCACACCCCAACAGTTTATTTCCCAAGAGGCCTCGCTGGGAGGCAATTTAAGGTGCAAAATGGCTAATTATACCACTGTAATTGGGACAAATGGGGCCAAGGTGCACCGACACGGCGATTTGCACAGTTCAGCTGCTACTATTAATGAGACGCTGTAGTTCATTTGGAGCAGGGGAATGTGCATGTGTGTGCACATGTGTGTGTGCGTGCATTCATGTGCGTCCATGCATGTGTGTAGGAAGATGTAATACTGAGGAGAACCCCTCTCCCTCTCCTTCCAAAACCTGCTTCCCTGTATGGAAAACACATGGGGGTCCTGTGCAATACAGGAACACTTGGCTAACCCTACCAATAGCCAATTTCATTTAGTGACTGGATTTTCACGTGAGATATGCTGCCTAGTGTATCGCCCTCTCTTAGTTACAAATATTATGAATTCTCAATGACTGACAAGTCCGCGAGCGTGAATAATAATTGAGAAATGTTTTAAAGTGCAGTGATGTGTTGTGGTTGGTGGCTGGGGGTTGAGTTGGGTTGGGATTGTTGTTGTCTTCAAGTCGATAGCCACAATGACGGTACACTAGTGGTGAAGATCGCATGAGGGATCGCATTGACTGACCTTTGTTACTTTTGAAATGATCACTCCATTGTCAGGGAATAACTTAATCCATATTGCTGTCATTTCTGCTCCGGTAGACTCAGAGTGATGATTATACAGCCAGACGGCTAGCTTGCTTGCTATTCCACATGGATCCCCTGCTGAAATAACACAGAGGCCTGTCTATTGACTGCCAGTCATGTCACAGTCAGTTCAGAGATGTCCAATGAGAAGGAGAGAGAGACTAGACAAGACGAGCAGGCAAAACAGCTCTCCAATGACCTATCGATGAGCACAGAGGTGACACACAACCCTTCTCCTCATCCTCCACCCTTTCACCAAGAGCGTTCCACTCCTTCTTCCCTGCCACCCCAATCCCACCACGCCTTCCTGCGACATTCCAGGAAGGATTATGACAGGAGTCTCAGAGCATTGCTCTGTTGTGATGGATGGGCCAGGCCTTCCTCTCAATAATTCAACAGAGGGGGAATTCTGCCAGGACTCTCAAGCAGCACAAACACAAACCGGACATGACCTCTCAATTGTCAAAAACTACATTTAAAATTACTTTCCAAGAACTTCCTTTAAATTGAGTCAATTGAGGCAGGGTACAGTGACAGTCTAGAACTGGTAGCTAAGTACGTTGGGGTGGGTCTGGTAAGTCCTCAAAAGAGATTGGGTTACTTTTGTCTCAAGATCACCTCAAGATTTCACTCTTGCTACTTGGCTACAGTGTGTTGTGGTAGGCCCTGCTCAATCAATACTAGTAACTATGAGTTTCTTGAGGCAAAGATGTGTTTTTTACAAGAGGGGAAATAATGTATTTGAATGCTTTTTACCTTTCAATGATAAACACAGTTTAATTCATTGAATGACCATGACTATTGCATTCACACTATGCATTCTCATCAAGGACATTCCCAGGTACTGATTTTCATTGAATAAATCTGATGCCACTGTAGCATTACATGGAGGTTTGTGAGGACATCTGAAAACGTGAAGTCTATTCAAAGCAGTCTCAAGCCACTTGAGATTTGCAAAAGCTAAACTAATGCAACAGAAAGCCACCCACATGAGAGATGCATTCTTCCGTCCTTCATCATTAGATCACCGATTGGAGAAATAATTGGGTACATTTAAAACATAATCAGATATAAGTAAGTCATATAATGAGAACCTTGCTTACACCCATGCAGCTCTATTAATGTAGATCAGTGATCCTTTCGGAGACGTATTAACTTCTTATGGCTGCAGGGGCAGTATTGAGTAGCTTGGATGAAAGGTGTCTAGAGGTGCCCAGAGTAAACGGCCTGCTCCTCAGTCCCAGTTACTAATATATACATATGATTAGTATTGGATAGAAAACACAGTTTCTAAAACTGTTTGAATGATGTCTGTGAGTATAACAGAACTCATATGACAGGCAAAACCTGAGAATAAACTAGAAGTGAGAAATCGGAGGTTGGTCGATTATCAACCCAGCCCCTATTCACAGTGGGATATGGATTAAGTTGCACATCCTAGGGCTTCCACTAGATGTCAACCGTCTTTAGAAACTTGAATGAGGCTTCTACTGTGTTGTGGGGCTGAATGAGAGCTGAATGAGTCAGGTTACTGGCAGAGAGCCATTTCCTGGTCATACGTATTTCACATGATAGCGACCTGCGTTCCATGGCTTCTCTACACACAAAAGAATTCTCAGGTTGGAACATTATTGAAGATTTATGAAAACAACATCCTAAAGATTGATTATATACTTAATTTGAAATGTTTCTAAGACCTGTAATATAACTTTTTGAAGTTTTTGTCCGACGTTATGCTCGACCTGCATGAGCGTTTGGATTTGTTTACCTAAGCCCTAACAAAAGTAGCTACTTGGACCTAAATAATGGACATTATCAATCAAATCAAGCATCTATTGTGGAACTAGGATTCCTGGGAGTGCATTCTGATGAAGATTATCAAAGGTAAGGGAATATTTATAATGTTATTTCTGATTTCTGTTGACTCCAACATGGCAGATACTTTTTACTTCTTCTGAGCGCCGTCTCAGATTATTGCATGGTTTGCTTTTACCGTAAAATTATTTTGAAATCTGACACAGCGGTTGCATTAAGGAGAGGTATAGCTATAATTCCATGTGTATAAGTTGTATTTTCATTTACATTTATGATGAGTATTTCTGTTGAATTGATGTGGCTATGCAAATTCACTGGATGTTTTTGGAACTAGTGAATGTAACGCGCCAATGTAAACTCAGACCTTTTGATATAAATATGAACTTTATCAAACAAAACATACATGTATTGTGTAACATGTAGTCCTATGAGTGTCATCTGATGAAGATCATCAAAGGTTAGTGATTCCTTTTATCTCTATTTATGCTTTTTGTGACTCCTCTCTTTGGCTGGAAAAATGTGTTTTTCTGTAAGTTGGGGGTGACCTAACATAATCGTTTGGTGTGCTTTCGCTGTAAAGCCTATTTGAAATCAGACACTGTGATGGGATTAACAACAAGCTTACCTTTAAAACAGTGTGAGATACATGTATGTTTTAGGAATTTTAATTATGATATTTCTGTTGTTTTGAATTTAGCGCCCTGCACTTTCACTTGCAGTTGTCATATCGATCCCGTTAATGGGATTGCAGCCATAAGAAGTTTTGAGGACAGTGGCTGAGATCTTTTTCCAATGTCTTCGCTCAACCCACACATTGATAAAGACATGCTATGCCACAACTTCAGTTTGATTACTTTTCACAGATGACTTTTCATACTGGCTCATAATGCGGTCTTGGGAAAATAGCCTGTCAGGCTATCATTCTATGCATACCTACACTGAATGCAGGCGACATTGTTTGGTCTTTATCAGTCGATACAAATAATTTACTCTGGGAACACATGCGTCAGGAGTACAATTAGCGGTTCAGTGTACTGTGTATGTATTCTGTGCTACTTCGAGGGCAGTACGGGGGAGGAAGGGAGAGAGGGGCAACCTTGACATGAGCAAGACACAGGTGACTGACCCTGTACGCTTGAGGGGAGCCAGAGAAGGACAGATGAAAATAATGCATTGCTGCTTTCGTACCCCTGTGTTTTTGTCTCCATGGTGCAGAGTGTTTTTAGTTAGTCATTGCTTCTTATATAGACTATGTACTCCAAAACTTCTACCTAGTACAGCCAGAGGAGGATGCTATAGAAACCATTTGATTAACTTATTGATGGAGCCCACTTAGGACTACTACCATGGGATTACTGCTGTCGTGTATCCTCCAACTCCAACTCAAAGTCACCTTGCACACAAAGGTGACTTTGAGGTCAATCACTGAGGACTTAGCTCTATGTCCCTGTTCCAGAGTGACTCACCAAGGCCCTCTGGGACCTCATAGGCAGATCAGGAGATGATCCAGTCGTGTCCAGTCATATCACAGGCCCTCCAAGTCTACAAGTTTCCACACCGTTCAGTGAACTCCGCCTTGTCCAACCTGTAAAACGACAAATGGAAAAAACACATCATGATATCAAGGGACTGGAATGATGAGGAGGAAAAAAATAAAAACAGGAGGCTGAGTGACATCATACATGAGTTCGATTTAACTTCATTGGACAGCTACTCAACCAAAACACCAGCATGAGAGATATTCCATAATCATTTTAACACAGGCTGATGCAGACAGGGAAGGAGCACAGATTGTAATCCAATATGATTTTCTAACTAGAGCGTGGACCAGTGAAATGAAATCCTCATGGAAATGATTGGGAAGCGTATCGAATAGCAGATAAACAGAGGGAGAGGGAGGTCAAGCGGTATGAAGGGATGGACAGAGTGGAGCAATGGGCTAAGAGTAGGACAGGCCCCAAGTAAAAGACTGTTTCCCCTCGCCAGAGAGGCTGTTAGTGTTGAGTCTTAACATGCCATACACAAAGCTGTATTAGGGGCCATCTAAAACGCGTTAAAGTGAGTATGCTAAGTTCTGTTATTTTCTGCAGTGAGCGAGGGTCAAATTTGAACCCCTTAATGTTGACATACAGGAAAAGCTCATTCCAATATTCACATGAATGGGCTGAATATGTCAGAAAGGCCATAGCATCCATCCACTACCAGGAGATACAGTGATTGTCTCTGTTGATTGGGTAGTAGTATGACTGTATACTGTATACTACAAAATAGTTATAGAAACAAACCATCTTTAACTATATTTATATTGAGGACTGCGTCCTGCGAGCCTCTGCTGCTTGACAGACTAAGTAATTCCCCTGCCGTGGTAAACCAGGGCCCCTCTGGAAACCAGGGAGTCGCCATGACAACCACCACCTAAAACAAGATCCTCAGCGGGCCTTTTAACATCAGATGGAGGCCCTTTGCCAGTAAGCAGCCACATCACTGCCAAGAGCTCATAAACAAGAGGGCCTTTATATGTTTGTCTGTCTGCCGGTTTGTCGGAGCACGCTGTCTGTATGCCTGTCTGTTTGTCTGCACACGCGCACACACACCACCTTGGCTGTCCATCAACGATTATGATGATGATGATGATGCTCCTCTTGTGGATGGGGATAGGGGTGGGTTAGCGCTTATGGCTGTGGTGCCAGTGCACTTCATGTGGCTGTGGAGGCCAATGCAGGAGCCGCAGGCTCTGCTGCACGCTGGACAGGTATATTGGGAGTCAGATGACATGATCAGCTTTGCGTTGGTGTCTCTGGGTGTGTTTCTCGCTTTTCCTCTGTAAAATGGCACCTTCGAGATGATAAACCTCTCTGGCTGAGACCTGCCAGGTGGACCTATCAAGTGCAAGGGTTCCCAAGGTTGAGGGATTGATGTCACAGCGATTCAGCCGGTCCTTGATGTGGTCTTTAAAACGATTTTCCTGACCTGCAGCATTTGGCTGCACAAACGCGCGCACATGCACACACACAAACAGAGTCTTCTATTAATCAACAGCCCCCTTCTTCTGGCTCTCTCCCATCTGTCTCTCTCTCATCAAAGCCTTCTCTCTATGACACAGACAGAAACAAAACCTCTTGGCCAGAAGTGGACAGGACATGAATCTATCTGACCCAGCCAAATGTCCAGTGTTAGCAGTAACCTGCAGTATAACCCATAGAGTTCCAAGCTAATATGACTCAAAGCTAGCCCAACACATGCTAGCACAATGATGGTCCCATTCCCAGTTACAAATGACTATCCAATGGTTTCCACACTATGACGGCATGCAAGCCAACTCATTGACACACTGCCACGGTACATTGATGAACGCAACATCACTGCATTATTCATTCCAATGTATTGTAAACCTGCCAATTGCAGAACAATACTAGGGGGACCACTTGTATGCGCAAAGTAAGGGCAACAGCCGAACTGACGTTAACCATATTACCGATGTTTAACAGGGCGCTACACTAATATCAGCCATTATTTACGTCCGCTTCCCACGAGGGTTGGCGTTTAGCCGTCGTGACTGGACTTCCCGCACATTAAAAGCAGCATTGTCTCTCATCGGGTGCATAAGTGGCTCCCATGGGGCCGTTGGAGTGCTTTTTGAACCACATTAGCCTCTCATGACAACACTAGAAAAGAGCAGTGGTATCATAGCCTGGACGATGTGCCATTGAAGTGCACGTAGCATTATGTAAAACCACTTGTGTTAACAGATATCCACTGTGGAGTTTGTCTCTTCAATAGGAGCCATCCCTCAACAATAGGGATTGAAGAGGAGATGAAGAGAGGATGACTCAAAGGGAGAATAGACAGGCAGTTGTTGACAAGTGCAAGAAGAACAAAACACATAGGGGAGCGAGAAATACGAGCGCACTGTTGTTGGCAGACAGAGGATGGAGATGCAGGGGTTTTGATGTGTGTAGAATGTGCATGTTGGTTCCAACATGTCATGTTTAAAAATAATTTGACAAAAAGGGAAAAGACAGAGCACCCAAAAAGGCGTGATGACAAGTTAATCCCCGCAGCTTTTTGGTTTGGAAAGGGATTTGCTTGCAATATGTGCCGTGGGAAGGCTAAAAAAAAGAGATGTGTGAGGCATGGATCAAGAGCATAATCTCCAAAGTGTTTTTGTCTCATGTCTTGGTCTAAGCGACCTACCTAAATCTTGGCTTGATACTGTTCTCCTTATGGACTTGCCAGCTCTCATTGATCAAGTTCATTTGGCACAGAATTGGTAGTGTAAACTCAAGCTTTCTCTGCCTTGTTTTGCATTGTGATCAATGCTGCTGCTAAAGATGCGTTCTAAATGGCATCCTATTCCCTTTATACTGTAGTCCACTACTTTTGAATGGACCCAAGTCAAAAGTTTTGCACTATAAAGGGAAAATAATCTAATTTGGGACACATTATAGGAGCAGTTGAGTCTCATAGGGTCTGTGATTATAACACTTCACATATCATTAGCACTAAATGGCCAGATGAGTGACATTTATGAAGAAGTTAAGCTAAATGATTTACATTTTAATCATTTAGCAGACACTCTTCTCCAGATCAACTTACAGTAGTGAGTGCATACATTTTAATTCGTACTGGTCCCCCGTGTGTCACACGTGCTCCCTCTCTGGCCTCTAGGTCACCAGGCTGCTCTTTATGGCGCAACACCTGTCACCATCGTTACGCGCAGGTGCGTCTTCAGACTCACCTGGACTCCATCACCTCCTTGATTACCTGCCCTATATATGTCACTCCTTTTGGTTCCTTCCCCAGGCGTCATTATTTCTGTTCGAGTGTCATGTCCGCTCCGGATCCCTGGGATCATCCCTTTGGTTGGCGTCCTGTGGCTGGAGCCGAAGGTTTCCCGCGCCTCTGCAGAAGTGACCGGTCCACTCCTGATCCCCGGGATCGTCATTTTGGTTGGCGTCCTGCGGCTGGAGCCGTGTGTCAGGGAAGGAGTACTGTCATGTGTGCTCCCTCTCCAGCCTCTAGGTCACCCGGCTGCTCGTTATGGCGCACACCTGTCACCATCTTTACACGCACCTGAGCATCTTCAGACTCACCTGGACTCCATCACCTCCTTGATTACCTGCCCTATATATGTCACTCCCTTTGGTTCCTTCCCCAGGCGTCATTGTTTCTGTTCCAGTGTCATATCTGTGCGCTGTTTGTGTTTCTTGTTTTGTATTTAGTTGGGTTTACTTGTTAAAATACTCACTCCCTGAACTTGCTCCCCGACTCTCAGCGCACTTGTTGCACCTTAGGAATGGAGCCCACAACCCCGGCATTCTACAAACTGAGACATGTGGAACCACTTATCCCAGCATATCAACATTGAACCTTGTCGAATTACAGGACAGGACAAAAACATTCTTCCCCTGGAATAAAGACACCTCATTTCTAGGGATGTGCATCTTTCCCTTTCAAGATGATTTGATACGCATCTAGATACTTGGCTCTGATACGTTACAGGAATGATAAGTTTTAGTTTGTAACAATTTGGTGCAATTCAATTTGATTAGAGAACGAATCGATGTGATTCGGTTCGATGCGATAAGATTCAATGCACTCACATTAGTTGCATGAAGACATTATTTTGTTCTAAATTCAAATCTGCTGCTGATGGAGCTCACGGGCTGGGCTGGATCTGTCGGAGCTGACTGTGTGTGTGCGTGAGTAAATGATGCATGCCTATGGGGTATACTGTGTACTGAAGGCACCTAATCTGAGCCACAAGGGAGACTAGGCATCTGCCACCCCACTACCATTATGAGATTGGGCGGCGGGGGTGGTGGTGGTGGGGGTGGGGGGTGGGGGGCAATGTAGCCTGTTTTTGTCGGCCCACTTTGGTTCTGAAGTCATCATTACCCACTAATTAACTTGTCATTTTAGAAGATTAAGTGTTTGAGCTACTAATGTATCAATATGTATTGTTTACAAATGAGCTATGACATAGCCAATGAATAGACTGCATAGCACAACTTTGGATTTCGTCCCATCTCAAAACCTAATGGATCTGACCATTTGGATGTTTTTAGTGGTCTTCTTTCTCCTCCTGCTTTGACCATGCAGTGCGCCTCGCAAAAGTGATTCCTCGTTATGAAACGATCAGCTTTACCCTGTGAGCGTACAAATGACCATATACACTGATAGTTTCATGCAAAACTTCCAAAACTATTGTCGATGGTGAACCTGAACAATCTGAATCCAATCTATTGTTTTCCCAGTTCAGAAGGTCACATGCTTAGTTTGACACTGAAGGACGAGGACGCATCGGTTGTCAAAAGGAACGTAGAAAGAAAGTCATATGAGCAACAGCAAGAAATATGTGAATCGCCGCATCGGTTCTATCGTTACATCCTTATTTATTTCCTATACAGCTGAATTGCTTTTCTTTGACACAGTTAACATTGACTTGTTGAATGTGTGTATACATGTGCATCATTGCTGTGCCAAAAGAACGTTGTTTTGGACTTTAATGTTACTGGGCTTAATTGAACGGAGCTCTCAATGTCATACATTTTCAGAATGTTAGTCATTAATAAATGTTTCCTTGGTCAGTGTTTCTCAAACCCGAGTAAAGGCACATGCAGAGTTACGTAATCTAGCTCATAGGTTACTTTGGATAAAAGAACTGTGATGGCAGATTTTGTGTTTAGCTGCATTCTTTGTAACCTGTACAGTATACTAAGCCATTTTTACTGATGTCACTGATCTGTATGTGCACATTATTACTAAAAGCCCATGTTCATTTCATTTCTGACTTCAATTCCAACCCTGCGGTATTGAGTTTGGAATATAAGAACGATGGCCAGAATTCAATCAATGTACTATACATACAATGTTCACATAAGAGCACAGAGGTCATATGCAATAAAAAAAATATGCTTAAACATACATTTGCTGTGACTTGACTCTAATGGAAACAGTATTGATGGACCCTTTAATTGTTACTGTCTGCAGGGCAGTGACACCGGGATTGGGACTGTCATTAGCCAATGAGGTTCGACGGGCACAGAGGTCATTTGGATCGATACAACTGTCCGTCACTGAGATGAGGAGGGAAAGAGGGAGAGCGAGAAAGATAGAGAGAGCGATGGAGAGCATAGAGAGAAATGAGAGAGAAGGTTCCATGACATAGGGATAGAGGTAGAGAGACAGAACGTTGAGGAGCCATACAGAGAGAAATGAGAGAGAAGGTACTGTGAGAGAGAGACAGAGACAGAGAGAGAGTACATTAACCATTTGTGTACTTTAACCATTTGTACATCGTTACAACACTGTATATACACATAATATGACATTTGTAATGTCTTTATTGTTTTGAAACATCTGTATTTGTCATGTTTACTGTTCATTTTTATTGATTATTTCACTTTTGTATATTATCTACCTCACCTTCTTTGGCAATGTTAACACATGTTTCCCATGCCAATAAAGCCCCTTGAATTGAATTGAATTGAGAGAGAGAGAGACAGACAGAGAAAGGGTGGAAGAGGGGTGGGGGAGAAAGAGAAGTGGCTCAGTATACCACACCATCCTCACTAGGGTAGCCTGCTATTCTATTAAAGCCACTCTGAACCAAACTATAAACTCAACACGCAACAAATTCTAAGATTTTACTGAGTTACAGTTTATATAAGGGAATCAGCCAATTGAAATAAATGTATCTATAGATTTCATGTGGCCGGGTCACAGACACCTTAAAAAAGGATGGGCATGGATAAGACATTTTTTTTATTATTGTCATGCAACAGCCTGCTGGTCTCACGGTAATTGACCATTAATTAACATAAACTCCTTAAGCATCTCTAAAGCCTCGTAAAAGATGCTGATGTGCGCGTTTGGAACATATACATTTAAAAAATGTTTTTTCAAATAAATCTATTTAATATCCACTATCGCATTAAAGATGTTATTTATTTTAGGCAGGGAGAAAAAAGCATTATGATATGAATAAAATGTATTTCTGAAGAACAGTATTCGTTGGCCAACTGTATGTTATCTGGCTATGCGCCATGTCATAGGCTGTAGGCTTGTTCAATTATCCATTATTTTATTTTATATGATTTTATAGTAAGAAGAATATAATCAAACTTAGCTGAATGAAATTGAAAGGATATTTATTTTCATTCTGGAGCAAGAGTGTGCATATGAAGTGGCTATGTTGAGCATAAAAGTGATCATTTCAAACAGGTCCTACAGTGGGGCAGAAAAAGTATTTAGTCAGCCACCAATTGTGCAAGATCTCCCACTTAAAAAGACGAGAGAGGCCTGTAATTTTCATCATAGGTAGACTTCAAATATGACAAACAAAATGAGGGAAAAAATCCAGAAAATCACATTGTAGGATTTTTAATGAATGAAATGATGGTGGAAAATAAGTATTTGTATCACATTGGTGGTGAATGAGGTGAGATTCCCCCCACTTTGAACACCTGAAAAAGCACTATATATCCAATAAATTACTGTAATTATGATATATTATACTTATAACAAATCAGCCATTTCATACCATTAGGCTAGGAATGTCATGCTGGTGAATGAGGACCCAAAAGCGACTTGGCGAAAACAGAGTATTTAATCCAGAATAAACTTTACAAAACAAAAAGCATAATACTACACGTAAAGACGAGAACAGACTGGAGACTTGATCGAGAACTGCAGGTTGCCTCGGGAAGGCACTTGAACCTAGCAGACTCAGACACCTGCTCACCACGCAGCATCTGAGGGAAACACGACACGACAGGGCAAAACATAGACACAGCACGGTGAATTATAAATGAGGATCCGACAGGGCAGGTACGGGAAACAAGGAGAGAAATAGGGACTCTAATCAGGGAAAAGGATCGGGAACAGGTGTGGGAAGACTAAATGATGATTAGGGGAATAGGAACAGCTGGGAGCAGGAACGGAACGATAGAGAGAAGAGAGAGCGAGAGAGTGAGAGAGTGAGAGAGGGAGGGGGAGAGAGAGGGATAGAAAGAGGGAAAGAACCTAATAAGACCAGCAGAGGGAAACTAATAGAATGGGAAGCACAGGGACAAGACATGATAATTAATGACAAAACATGACAGTACCCCCCACTCACCGAGCGCCTCCTGGCGCACTCGAGGAGGAATCCTGGCGGCAACGGAGGAAATCATCAATGAGTGAACGGTCCAGCACGTCCCGAGACGGAACCCAACTCCTCTCCTCAGGACCGTAACCCTCCCAATCCACTAAGTATTGGTGACCCCGTCCCCGAGAACGCATGTTCATGATCTTATGTACCTTGTAAATAGGTGCGCTCTCGACAAGGACGGGAGGGGGGGAGGGAAGACGAACGGGGGTGCGAAGAAAGGGCTTAACACAGGAGACATGGAAGACAGGATGGACGCGACGAAGATGTCGCGGAAGAAGCAGTCGCACAGCGACAGGATTGACGACCTGGGAGACACGGAACGGACCAATGAACCGCGGAGTCAACTTACGAGAAGCTGTCGTAAGAGGAAGGTTGCGAGTGGAAAGCCACACTCTCTGGCCGCAACAATACCTAGGACTCTTAATCCTGCGTTTATTGGCGGCTCTCACAGTCTGTGCCCTGTAGCGGCAAAGTGCAGACCTCACCCTCCTCCAGGTGCGCTCACAACGTTGGACAAACGCTTGAGCGGAGGGAACGCTGGACTCGGCAAGCTGGGAAGAGAATAGAGGAGGCTGGTAACCCAGACTACTCTGAAACGGAGATAACCCGGTAGCAGACGAAGGAAGCGAGTTGTGAGCGTATTCTGCCCAGGGGAGCTGTTCTGCCCAAGACGCAGGGTTTCTGAAAGAAAGGCTGCGTAGTATGCGACCAATCGTCTGATTGGCCCTCTCTGCTTGACCGTTAGACTGGGGATGAAACCCGGAAGAGAGACTGACGGACGCACCAATCAAACGACAGAACTCCCTCCAAAATTGTGACGTGAATTGCGGACCTCTGTCTGAAACGGCGTCTAACGGGAGTCCATGAATTCTGAACACATTCTCGATAATGATTTGTGCCGTCTCCTTAGCGGAAGGAAGTTTAGCGAGGGGAATGAAATGTGCCGCCTTAGAGAACCTATCGACAACCGTAAGAATCACAGTCTTCCCCGCAGACAAAGGCAGACCGGTAATGAAGTCTAGGGCGATGTGAGACCATGGTCGAGAAGGAATGGGGAGCGGTCTGAGACGACCGGCAGGAGGAGAGTTACCCGACTTAGTCTGCGCGCAGTCCGAACAAGCAGCCACGAAACGGCACGTGTCACGCTCCTGAGTCGGCCACCAAAATCGCTGGCGAATAGACGCAAGAGTGCCTCGAACACCGGGATGACCAGCTAACTTGGCAGAGTGAGCCCACTGAAGAACAGCCAGACGAGTGGAAACAGGAACGAAAAGGAGGTTACTAGGACAAGCGCGGCGACGCAGTGTGCGTGAGTGCTTGCTTAACCTGTCTTTCAATTCCCCAGACTGTCAACCCGACAACACGCCCATAAGGAAGAATCCCCTCGGGATCAGTAGAAGCCACAGAAGAACTAAACAGACGGGATAAGGCATCAGGCTTGGTGTTCTTGCTACCCGGACGGTAAGAAATCACAAACTCGAAACGAGCGAAAAACAACGCCCAACGAGCTTGACGGGCATTAAGTCGTTTGGCAGAACGGATGTACTCAAGGTTCTTATGGTCTGTCCAAACGACAAAAGGAACGGTCGCCCCCTCCAACCACTGTCGCCATTCGCCTAGGGCTAAGCGGATGGCGAGCAGTTCACGGTTACCCATATCATAGTTGCGCTCAGATGGCGACAGGCGATGAGAAAAATAAGCGCAAGGATGAACCTTATCGTCAGACTGGAAGCGCTGGGATAGAATGGCTCCCACGCCTACCTCTGAAGCGTCAACCTCGACAATGAATTGTCTAGTGACGTCAGGAGTAACGAGGATAGGAGCGGACGTAAAACGTTCTTTTAGAAGATCAAAAGCTCCCTGGGCGGAACCGGACCACTTAAAACACGTCTTGACAGAAGTAAGAGCTGTGAGAGGGGCAACAACTTGACCGAAATTACGAATGAAACGCCGATAGAAATTAGCGAAACCTAAAAAGCGCTGCAACTCGACACGTGACCTTGGAACGGGCCAATCACTGACAGCTTGGACCTTAGCGTAATCCATCTGAATGCCTTCAGCGGAAATAACGGAACCGAGAAAAGTAACGGAGGAGACATGAAAAGAACACTTCTCAGCCTTTACGTAGAGACAATTCTCTAAAAGGCGCTGTAGAACACGTCGAACGTGCTGAACATGAATCTCGAGTGACGGTGAAAAAATCAGGATATCGTCAAGATAGACAAAAACAAAGATGTTCAGCATGTCTCTCAGAACATCATTAACTAATGCCTGAAAAACAGCTGGCGCATTGGCGAGACCAAACGGCAGAACCCGGTACTCAAAATGCCCTAACGGAGTGTTAAACGCCGTTTTCCACTCGTCCCCCTCTCTGATGCGCACGAGATGGTAAGCGTTACGAAGGTCCAACTTAGTAAAGCACCTGGCTCCCTGCAGAATCTCGAAGGCTGATGACATAAGGGGAAGCGGATAACGATTCTTAACCGTTATGTCATTCAGCCCTCGATAATCCACGCAGGGGCGCAGAGTACCGTCCTTCTTCTTAACAAAAAAGAACCCCGCCCCGGCCGGAGAGGAAGAAGGCACTATGGTACCGGCGTCAAGAGACACAGATAAATAATCCTCGAGAGCCTTACGTTCGGGAGCCGACAGAGAGTATAGTCTACCCCGAGGAGGAGTGGTCCCCGGAAGGAGATCAATACTACAATCATACGACCGGTGAGGAGGAAGGGAGTTGGCTCGGGACCGACTGAAGACCGTGCGCAGATCATGATATTCCTCCGGCACTCCTGTCAAATCGCCAGGTTCCTCCTGAGAAGTGGGGACAGAAGAAATGGGAGGGATGGCAGACATTAAGCACTTCACATGACAAGATACGTTCCAGGATAGGATAGAATTACAAGACCAATTAATAGAAGGATTATGACATACTAGCCAGGGATGACCCAAAACAACAGGTGTGAAAGGTGAACGAAAAATCAAAAAGAAATAGTCTCACTGTGGTTACCAGATACTGTGAGAGTTAAAGGTAGTGTCTCAAATTTGATACTGGGAAGATGACTACCATCTAAGGCAAACATGGGCGTAGGCTTGTCTAACTGTCTGAAAGGAATGTTATGTTTCCGAACCCATGCTTCGTCCATGAAACAACCCTCAGCCCCAGAGTCAATCAAGGCACTGCATGTAGCACCGAACCGGTCCAGCGTAGATGGACCGACATAGTAGTACAAGATCTAGATGAAGAGACCTGAGTAGTAGCGCTCACCAGTAGCCCTCCGCTTACTGATGGGCTCTGGCCTCTTACTGGACATGAATTAACAAAATGTCCATCAAATCCGCAATAGAGGCACAGGCGGTTGGTGATCCTCCGTTCCCTCTCCTTAGTCGAGATGCGAATCCCTCCCAGCTGCATGGGCTCAGTCTCAGAGCCAGAGGAGGGAGATGGTTGCGATGCGGAGCAGGGAAACACCGTTGATGCGAGCTCTCTTCCACGAGCCTGGTGACGAAGATCTACCCGTCGTTCTATGCGGATGGCGAGAGCAATCAAAGAGTCCACACTGGAAGGAACCTCCCGAGAGAGAATCTCATCTTTGACCACTGTGTGGAGTCCCTCCAGAAAACGAGCGAGCAGCGCCGGCTCGTTCCAGTCACTAGAGGCAGCAAGAGTACGAAACTCTATAGAGTAATCCGTTATGGATCGATCACCTTGGCATAGGGAAGCCAGGACCCTAGAAGCCTCCCCACCAAAAACTGAACGGTCAAAAACCCGAATCATCTCCTCTTTAAAGTTCTGGTAATTGTTAGAACAATCAGCCCTTGCCTCCCAGATAGCTGTGCCCCACTCTCGGGCCCGGCCAGTAAGGAGTGAAATGACGTAAGCAACCCGAGCTCTCTCTCTAGAGTATGTGTTGGGTTGGAGAGACAACACAATCTCACACTGGGTGAGAAAGGAGCGGCACTCAGTGGGCTGCCCGGAGTAGCAAGGTGGGTTATTAACCCTAGGTTCTGGAGGCTCGGCAGGCCAGGAAGTAACAGGTGGCACGAGACGAAGACTCTGGAACTGTCCAGAGAGGTCGGAAACCTGAGCGGCCAGGTTCTCCACGGCATGGCGAGCAGCAGACAATTCCTGCTCGTGTCTGCCGAGCATGGCTCCTTGGATCTCGACGGCAGTGTTACGAGCGTCTGTAGTCGCTGGGTCCATTCCTCGGTCGGATCCTTCTGTCATGCTGGTGAATGAGGACCCAAAAGCGACTTGGCGAAAACAGAGTATTTAATCCAGAATAAACTTTACAAAACAAAAAGCATAATACTACACGTAAAGACGAGAACAGACTGGAGACTTGATCGAGAACTGCAGGTTGCCTCGGGAAGGCACTTGAACCTAGCAGACTCAGACACCTGCTCACCACGCAGCATCTGAGGGAAACACGACACGACAGGGCAAAACATAGACACAGCACGGTGAATTATAAATGAGGATCCGACAGGGCAGG
Organism: Oncorhynchus gorbuscha; assembly: GCF_021184085.1. NCBI lineage: Eukaryota > Metazoa > Chordata > Actinopteri > Salmoniformes > Salmonidae > Oncorhynchus > Oncorhynchus gorbuscha. The sequence continues at coordinate 73,535,174 of NC_060173.1, forward strand.
TACGGGAAACAAGGAGAGAAATAGGGACTCTAATCAGGGAAAAGGATCGGGAACAGGTGTGGGAAGACTAAATGATGATTAGGGGAATAGGAACAGCTGGGAGCAGGAACGGAACGATAGAGAGAAGAGAGAGCGAGAGAGTGAGAGAGTGAGAGAGGGAGGGGGAGAGAGAGGGATAGAAAGAGGGAAAGAACCTAATAAGACCAGCAGAGGGAAACTAATAGAATGGGAAGCACAGGGACAAGACATGATAATTAATGACAAAACATGACAAGGAAAGATCTTTGGGAGTGGATCCACTTTCCACCCACTTTCCTTAAACAAAGTCGTAGTGGGTTTTTCAGCAACAGCAACAGCTTGGAAAACAGGGCCACTGCAATGAAAAAACTGCAGTGCCGCGAGGTATTTTGAGGAGAAGTTCTGGTGCATCAGCATTATAAACAGATTAGAGGAATTGCAGCCCCAAGGACACAGCAAATGGTTTGCTCTAATGACTACAGGGGGTAAGGGAGAGGTACGCTTATCACAAACCAGGAAGTTAACAAAAACAACAACAGGTACAATTTGTTTTGTATCTATTGGATTTTCTACACACAAAAATACAGCAAAGACAACAAAAACAAACAGAAAGACAATCCAATAGTCTCAAACGTTCTCTGGTCATGAAATTCCATCAGTATGCGTGTCCTGTCGGTTGGTCATTTTATTGCAGTGGATATTGCTGGGCTTTCGCTGATGGGTGAAACTGAAATTGCTCCTCAGAGGGAAAAGACGTGGGTAAGCACTGAGATTGCGAGGAAGTGACACATTTCACTGAAGCTAAACTGGAATCCCTTGCGGAAGTCTTTCAAATTAATAGTCCTGGCAAGAAGTCACAGCAATCAGTCTTGTAGGACTGTAAACAAAGGGGGACTGTAGCTGAACAATGAATGTCCCCAGACGGGATTCTACCGGGACTGCGGATAGACTGCCAATAGAAAATAACCCAGTGAACTCTCAACACCGTGCTTTCCTGTGACCTTCTTCTAGGAAGTCAAACATGAACAGGATTGTTTATTATATGGGGGCTAAGAAATGTGATGGAACTTTGTAAGGCATTTCCTTATTCAAGCTTTTTTCTTTGTTCGGTTCTCAACGATTCCCTTTTGAAAAAGAGGTGTAAACATTGCAACTGGTGGTGCAAATGCTTTGGTGAATCTGGCCCTTTGAGTCCCATCACATTAAGTTACAGTGGCTGCTCCACTTTGAAAATGCCTTGGACTGTGGATGGATTCTGTCCTTTCCTTCGGCAAAAGTCAAACCTGGCATGGTCTTCCTCAGTGAGACAGTATTACAGTAACAAGTGATAAGTGAGAACTGAGTGAGCATCTAATAGGCGTAAGACCAAATAAGTCCTGAGAGAGTTTGTGGGAGACTTGCATGAGGCCTCACTGAGCAACGGCGACTTTTCCCAGCACAGCTCGAGAACCTTCGAAGGGTTAGAGAATAGTGTTGTCAGGCTAATTAGGTCAATCTCCAAGGCATTCATAGTCGATCACCAAACATTTCCGTAAAAAAAACAATAAAGCCTTGCGTTCCTGTTATTTTTCTTTCTTTGGCGCTGTTGGCTGTGGGTGCAGGGAGCCTAGCGGTTAAGAGTGTTGGGACAATATCCGAAAGGTTGTTGTTTCGAATCCCTGACTAGGTGAAAAATCTGTCGATGTGCCCTTGAGCAAGGCACTTAACCCTAATTGCTCCTGTAAGTCGCTCTGGATAAGGGCGTCTGCCAAAAGACTAAAATGTAAATGTAATGCACTTGATTCAGCAGCCCTAGCGCCATTTTGAACCATTTCATATGTCTGAAGGTAGAACTCTGCAGGCCCAGAGAGCAAAGCAAGTGTACCTACAGACCTACTGTTGGCCAATCAGATAGCTCAGATCACTGTGTCTGCACAGTTTCCTCGAGCCATAGGCTGGAAAAAGAAGCCTCAGAAGCCCACAGCAAAGTTGATACTGTGAGGTTTCAAAACTTTTACCATGACTAGAGAGAGACTCAATGAATACAGCAAAGATCTGTTGTTTTTATAAGTATGTTCATTTTTAAGTTGTTATTCAAAACACTGTCAACACTTTGTTCAACACTGTATAATGTGTGTTCTCCTTACTTCCACTCACACTACAACCAGCACTACAGCTGTCAGAGGAAGGCACAGCAAAATTGTCAAAGACTCCAGCCACCCAAGTCAAAGACTGTTCTCTCTGCTACCACACGGGCAAGCGGTACCAGAGCGCCAAGGCTCCTTAGCAGCTTCTACCCCCAAGCCATAAGACTGCTGAACAATTAATCAAATGGCCACCGGACTATTACATTGCCCCCCATTTGTTTTTACACTGATTATTATCTATGCATAGTCATTTAACCCCTACCTACATGTCCAAATTACATTGACTAACCTTTACCCCTGCACATTAACTCTGTACCCGTACCCCATGTATATAGCCTCGTTATTTTTATTTTATTGTGTTCATTTTTATTTTATTATTTACTTTAGTTTATTTAGTAAATGTTTTTTTTAAACTCTATTTCTTTGTTTGGTAACTGCATTGTTGGTTAAGGGCTTCTAAGTAAGCATTTCACGGTAAGGTTGTATTCGGCATTCATATGTGACAAATAAAATGTGATTTGATTCGATTTGGAACGAATGAGTATAGCAAAGTGTTTTGTTAAGCTTGCATTGTTATTATTAGCTGCGTGTGTCTTTTTTAATATGGAGGAACATTTCACTTTCTCTGGTCATAGGAGTAACCGAATGAATTGGTGCATGAGGCAGAAATAATGCAGTGCAAGTTTTACCATCAACTGGAAGACTGTGTCCCCTTTTCTCAGTGGAGGGAGAGCGGAGACAGGGAGTCGGGTGAGAGGCAGCGTCACCTCTGCTCTCCCTCCCTCCTCTCAGACTGACCATGAGATGCAGGCCATCAGTCCAGTAAGATTAAATAAAAAGCTCATTATTATGCTCACTCAGCTGTGCCTCACAAGTAATAGAACAAATGATCTATTATCAGACCCTATTCAGACCCCTTCACTTTTTCCACATTTTGTTACGTTACAGCCTTATTCTAAAATGGATGTGCTGCTGGAAGGTGAACCTTCGCCCCAATCCGAGGTCCTGACTGGGGCGAAGTTGCGCATCCCCTCAGCATGATGCTGCCACCACCATGCTTCACCGTAAGGCTGGTGCCAGGTTGCCTCCAGACGGCATTCAGGCCAAAGAGTTCAGTCTTGGTTTCATCAGACCAGAGCATCTTGTTTCTCATGGTCTGAGAGTCCTTTAAGTGCTTTTGACAAACTCCAAGCGGGCTATCATGTCATTCTACTGAGGAGTGGCTTCCATCTGGCCTCAGTCTCATAGCAAAGGGTCTGAATACTTCTGTAAATAAGGTATTTCTGTTGTTTATTTGTTATACATTCGCTTTGTCATTATGGGGTATTGTGTGTAAATTTATGAGAAAAAAAAACTTTAATCCATTTTAGAATAAGGCTCTAACGTAATTTTTTATTTTTAAGTGATGGGGTCTGAATACTCTCCGAATGCACTGTACACTATGTATGCAAAAGTATGTGGGCACACCTTCAAATTAGTGGATTTGGCTATTTTAGCCACACCCGTTGCTGACAGGTGTATACAATTGAGCACAAAGACATGGAATCTCCATAGACAAACATTGGCAGTAGAATGGCCTTACTGAAGAGCTCAGTGGCTTTCAACGTGTCACCGTCATAGGATGCCACTTGTTGTTTGTGTACATGGATTTTATAATGTCATATGTTTTTCCCCCAACACCACTTTCCATCAATTTGTATAGCAGACCCTCATGCCAAATTGAGTCAAAAGCTTTTTTGAAATCAACAAAGCATGAGAAGACATTTTGTCTTTGTTTTGGTTTGTTTGTTTGTCAATTAGGCTGTGCAAATTGAATATGTGATCTGTCATACGATAATTTGATAAAAGCCAATTTGTCATTTGCTCACTGAACTCACCTGGACTCCTTCACTTTGTTGATTGCCCCTCTATATCTGTCTGTTCCTCAGTTTTGTTCCCCTTGTCAGCATTATTTTCGTAATGTCATTTTGTCCCCCCCCCCGTCCAGACGCTGTTCTTGTTTTGTTATATGTCCATTGTTTCATTAAATGTTCATTCCCTGTACTTGCTTCTCGTCTCCAGCGCCTGTCCTTACATGTAGTTCATTCAATGTAATTGGAGAATACAGAGAGTTCTGGTAGTCTTTAATAGTTGATTCTAAGATTTGTATTTGAGCATATATTTTTGGGATGTTTGTTCTTTGTTATAGGGCCAAAAATATTGGAGAAGGGGTTTACCCATCTCTGTTTTGGATAGATAACTCACATTTTCCCAGAAGTAGTTAATCTATGCATTCTTCAATTACATTGAGCTGATTTCTGACTTGCTGTTCCTTCTTTTTCCGTAGTGTATTTCTGTACTGTTTTGGTGAGTCACTATAGTGAAGGCGTAGGCTCAGGTTTTCTGGGTCTCTATGTTTTTGGTTGGATATGCTTCTAATTTTCTTTCTTAGATTTTTGCATTCTTCATCAAACCATTTGTCATTGTTGTTCATTTTCCTCGTTTTTTTTGTTTTTTTTTATTTGATGTTGAAGCTGAGAGGTCAAATATACTGTTAAGGTTTTCTACTGACAAGTTCACACCTTCACTATTACAGTGGAACGTTTTGTCGAGGAAGTTGTCTAAAAGGGATTGAATTTGTTGTTGCCTAATCGTTTTTTGGTAGGTTTCCACACTACTTTCCTTCCATCTATAGAATTTCTTAATATTATTCAGTTCCTTTGGCTTTGATGTGTCATGATTGAGTATTGCTCTATTCAAGTAGACTGTGATTTTGCTGTGATCTGATAGGGGTGTCAGTGGACTGACTGTGAACGCTCTGAGAGACTCTGGGTTGAAGTCAGTGAAAAAGTAGTCTACAGTACTACTGCCAAAATATGAGCTATAGGTGTACCTACCATAGGAGTGCCCTTGAAACCTACCATTGACTGTGTACATACCCAATGTGTGACAGAGCTGCAGGAGTTGTTACCGGTTTTTGTTGGTTATGTTGTCGTAGTTGTGCCTAGGGGGGCATTTGGGGAAGGGAATGCTGTCACCCCCAGGTAGGTGCTTGTCCCCGTGTGTGCGGAGGGTGTCAGGTTCTTGTCCGGATCTGGCATTTAGGTCGACACAGACTAGTACATGTCCCTGGGCCTGGAAATGATTGATTTCCCCCTTCAGGGTGGAGAAGCTGTCTTCATTTAAGTATGGGGATTCTAGTGGTGGGATATGCTGTAGGTAGCACACAGGAGGACATTTTTCTCTGTTAAGATAATTTAATTTGGAATTTCTAGCCAAATGTAAAATGTTCTGTTTTGATTCATTTAATAGAGTGAGTTATGTCTGCTCTATATCAAATTAGCATACACCCTGAGTCCCTTCCCTGTTTCACACCTGGTAGTTTGGTGAATGGGACTTCCATCTCTCTGTAACCTGGGGGCAACCAGTGGGCCCATCTCCTCTATACCATGTTTCTTGTAGGATGACAATGTCTGTTTTTCCAGGTTCCTGTTCTTTAGGCCAAAGTCAGATGACCTCGGATGACCTCTGATGATTCCAGGATGAGATAGTGAAGGCTTTGTGTTCCGTAAAGTGTCCAATGTTGTTAGTCGTGTGGTTTGCCTCAGACCAGCAAGTGTGAGCAGGGCCTGTTGAGCATCTGGTACATGCCATTGGCTTGGGCTAGTGTAAGACTTGGGGTTGAGCCTGTTTGCCTGCTCATGGCCTGGGCATATGTGTGACTTTCATCTTGAGGCCCTCTTTGCAAGACTGGGGGGGGGGGGGCAGGGGTGGGCAGGAGTGGCATAAGTCTGATCTGAGGGGACCTGGTGGGCATGATTGACTTTGGGGGTTGATGATTTGTTGGGGTTGGGGTGGCGGTGTGGATGTGGCTGGTGGTGCTGTGGTGCTGTGGTCTGGATGTAGGTCCAGTTGTCAGTCTCCCTCCCTAGCAGACTGACTATCGGAATGTCTGATAGAATAATATTACTACAGACATGTTTAGTATCTATTTGAAACCTTGAATCATATGGATGTATGATCTCTGTGGTAACATGTAGCTGTACAGTGTGAACTTGTCACGCCCTGACCTTAGTATCTTTGTTTTCTTTACTTTTTTGGTTAGGTCAGGGTGTGACATGGGTGATGTATGTGTTTTTGTTCTTGTCTGTATGTCTATGGGTGTTTACTAGTCTAGGTGTTATGTATGTCTATGGTTGCCGAGATTGATTCTCAATTAGAGGCAGCTGTTTATCGTTGTCTCTGATTGGGAACCATATTTAGGCAGCCATATTCCTTGGGTATTTTGTGGGTTATTGCCTGTGTGTGCACATTTATACTATAGCTTCACGGTTGTTTTGTATAGTTTGTTTAGTGTCCGTCTTTATTAAAAGTAACAAGTATTCACATCACGCTGCGCCTTGGTCTCCTCCATATAACGACCGTGACAGAACTCTAAACTACTGCATTCAAAGGGGTTTTATTATCTTAAGGAATTCTGCCTTATTTGCTTTGGTCTCATTCCCCACACAAGCCTTTAGATGCTATGATATCCTATGGAGATTGGGCCTGGTTGATCAGTAACTTGGTTTCGTTTGATTGGTCAACCGTGGTTGGTTTTGGTTTGAAAGAGTCACACCTTCAAATAGTATAAATGTATCCTGCCCATAGAATAAGGTTGTAGGATCAAATCAAATTTCCTGTTTTGTTCATGTTTGTTTTGTAACGCCAAGATATTTATGCCTAGAGTAAAAAGAATAATGCCTTGGAATGCTTAATGATTTGAAACTTAAGCTTTATGCCTTGTATGTGTTTTCTTTCATTTGACAAGTTATTAAATAATATTTGCGTTTTGCATTCGATTCTCATGCCCATTCCTTGATCTTAGTTAGCTAAACGCACATTACTTGCTTGCATACTGATACTTATCTTTATTGAGTCAGATAAGCATTTTAATAGGCTAATTGCATAGTCTTATTACGGGTTACGTGATGTATGTATGTATATATATATATATATATATATATATATATATATATATATATATATATATATATATATATATATATATATATATATATATATATATATATATATATATATATATATGTATATATATATATATATATATATATATGTATATATATATATATATATATATATATATATATATATATATATATATATATATATATATATATTATAGCCTATATTACAAAATATTTCTTCACTACAAGCTCCTTATCAGCCGCCGGGGTTATAGAAAACAACACACCCTCTCTGTCCTGCAGCAGCCTAGGAGAACAGATAGGCATCTGGCAGGGAGCACTACAGTAGGTCGACCTCTGACGGGGATCCAGCCAAAAACCTGATGGGCTGGCAATTTGTCCTCAGGACCCCAGAAGTACCCACCACTCTGGGCAGTGCTACAGGCAAAGCTGATAACCCCCTCTCCAATCAGTAGTCCTGGACTCTCATCTACTTCAGGACATGATCGCTTCTTCTCTCTTTCCTCCTCTCTTCAATGCCACGTGGACGAGTGGTTGAGATTATGATGATCTTTAGGTTGAATGGAGGATTGACTGAGGGACAGGGAACATAGCTGATGGATAGCTGATATTGAAGGGCGGTTTGTGCTGTGGATCTTCTGACGTGCTGATGTAAAATATCTTTGGGTGCTGTAAGCCCAAGAGCAGTCAAACTTGAATGAAAGAGACAGTGGTTACGCAATAGCTATGGATGTGTTAATTATGTGGAGCCTCACAGTCAACATAATTTGGAAATAATAGTTCAAGCTGTTCTGTCCTCCTTTAATTTTGGGGGGAAATGCTCATCTTTTACATGTGATGATGTGAAACAGACCGGAGAGAAACTGGGTTGACGTTGAAGGGAATTATGTTCAAATTGTGCATCATCCTGTTTTTTTTTGTTGGAAACGTAATGAGAGAAACGGGCCCTCCTTTTCAACCACAAAATGTCATCCGTCACAAAGCATTAGCCTGCCCGCCAACAGGATGATCCTCGTGTAACCCACCAAACACAGATGCTCAAATGAGAAATAAGGGCTGTTTATGTAGCATTTGAGATTCACCGTGCTATTCCAATGACTCAGAAGCTACTACAAAGGGCAGAAGAAGATACACATGATCTTATCTTTATTCCCCCCCCCTCCACACACACACACACACACACACACACACACACACACACACACACACACACACACACACACACACACACACACACACACACACACACACACACACACACACACACACACACACACACACACACACACACACACACACACACACACACACACACACACACACACACACTGTCAGATAAACACACCCTCACCGTCAAACCTTAGATAAATTAGCTTTTGAAAAATGAGTACCTGTTTGGAATTATTGATATTAAATGTCATTTTGAAGACAAGGAGAAATGAATACCTCGTGAGCTCTATAAACAAAATATTATTTTAAGGATATGTGCCGGGGTGCTTCCCTAGATCCGATTTTAAGGCATGGCTTTCCAAGATAATATTCCGCCCAGAGCTGCAGAGTCATTATAGAAAAGGTGTTTGATGCAGCTCTCACACACACACACACTCACAAACACACACACACACACACACACGCACAGACTCACAGATTTGATCATCTTCCAGGCTACGCCATTCAGGGAGAAACCATCCTATAATGTTTACTCTCAGCTTTGCTGGGTGCTCGGCAGCAAGACACGCAGCATATCCCTTTCCCTATCCGTGTCGTTTAAGGTGCTTGCCCGAAAACATAGAGCTACCCCTCTTCCTGACTCACGCAGGATTGAACTCCTTTGAGTGCTTTGCACATTCACAAACATGGCTTTTGGATAAATAGTCAACTACTGCAACAACACTAATGTGTCTGTTTACATTGGTAGGAGTTGCTATAACCAATGGCAATGAGCTGTGTGGTTTTCCCTGGCTTAGGAACTTAGAGGAATTTGTTTTACAAAGCACTTTGCTGGAGCGCTATGGGAAAGCTCTGGCATGACCTTATAGCGGTAATGTTATAAATTGCCTGTGCTCTGGCATAATTAGAATACGCATGAATCAAAACAAAAGCTAGCGTGACTAATGAAAGAGAGAGAGAGAGAGAGAGAGAGAGAGAGAGAGAGAGAGAGAGAGAGAGAGAGAGAGAGAGAGAGAGAGAGAGAGAGAGAGAGAGAGAGAGAGAAACGAGTGGATTACACATACACTTCAACTGCCAATCAGCGGCTGACCACAGGAATCCTTGGAGGAGAGGAGAAGGGGTGACGGATGGAGGTTTGGCTTAGACGGGAACAAGGAGAACACCATGGAATGTGCACAGGAACAATCAGTATGCTCATACCAAACGTTTCCACAAGGAAACCATGCTCCCCACTTCTTAATGGTGTATCATCCATTCACAAGTCACCAGTGTGATCATCACTACATTTCAGTAATGGCTTGAATGGAATATTGGGACGGAGTCGAACATGGTTTCCATATGTTTGATGTGTTTGATACAGCTCCATTTATTCCGTTCCAGCTAATTACAATGAGCCCGTCCTCCTATTGTTCCTCCCAGCAGTTGCCACTGCGACCAATGTACAGCTTATTGTTTGATTTGGAGTTTTGCATGGCAGGAACGCGCCGAGAGACAAGACTGATCTTGATAACTTTGTTTTGTTATACCAACGCTGTGAATTGTAACGTCAGAGGAGACGACACAAGATGTGAAATGGAAGAACACAATATGCCAGCAGAAATAAGGCCATGAAAAAAGTTATGAAGATACCTTAACATCACCATTAAGGCTTGGGTGTGTCTAATGCAATAAGAAACCGGTCAGAGAAGAGAAAGAAAAACACCTTTCTCTAGGAGGTAAAAAGTAAAATTCACTTGGGCACCTGTCCATACATGCGCCAACTAACCAGGTGGCACCCGGCGTAGTGGGACTGTAATTAAATTGATCCAATTAAATTCCCTCTGATAGGAGTTTATCTTCTCGGCTGGCTGTAACAAGCACCCTGGGGACTTCCAACCAGAGACAAGGGGATGAAAGTGAATGAAGAAATGCTTGGTTTTGTTTAGTCTTTCCCCGTGCCAAGCAGGCACCTGATGTTTAGGATATATGACAATGGCACTGAGTGGCACGCTTCGTGAACTATCAAAGCGGAGGTTCGCGGGTTCACATCCCGAGCGGACGGCAGATGCCTGGCATGCTCGCTGGTACAGCAACTGGACCAAAGCTCCTGGGGATGAGGCCAATTGCGACGTTAAAACACTTACAGAGTTTAATGTTTGTGATAAGAGAAACCTGAGGATGGAAATTTAATGTTTCTGAGTGGCCTAGTTAAAGTTTGGACTTAAATTGGCTTGAAGATCTATGGCAAGACTTGAAAATGGCTGTCTAGCAATGACCAACAACCAATTTAACAGAACTTGAAGAATTTGTTAAATAATTCATGTGCAAATAGTGTGTACACATTTCATTGACTCAGGGGTCTGAATTTTAATGTAAATGAGACATTTCTGTATTTTACTAAAATTCTAAAAATATGTTTTCACGTTGTCATTATGGTATTGTGTATATGGGCTTGAAAAAAAATCTATTGAATCCATTTTGAACTCAGGCTGTAACACAACAAAATGTGGAATAAGTCAAAGGGTATGAATACTTTCTGAAGGCACTGTATTGATTTGCAGAGAACACACACAACAAACCCAAACAGACAGACGCATATGCAGATGCGCACACACACACTCCGAAAGAATCCATTTGAAAACTTTTCTGCCAGTCTGACCTAGTTTAACGTGACTCTCTCATCTCCAGGTGAGCTTGGCTACCATTACCTCATCGGAAAACATCTTGCAGCTCTGTCAGATCCAGCCAGGCTTGCGGAATGCAACCTTAACCCGCTTCTGTCACCCTGCTGGGAGCCGATGAGGGCTGAGATAGAGTAGTTGAGAGTAGCTGCCAGAACGATCCCTCACCGGTGCCCAATCATCACCTCACAGCCTGTCTCCATTCGCTATCATACACCTAAGACACCCACACACACCATCCTCCGCTCTGATACAATCCCTACCCTTCCACTTAGATGTAAGTGACTATTATTCAAATGAGGTTTTACCAAACAACAAAAATAAAATGGGGCCTTCACATGTGTGTGTATGTATATATGTATAGTATATATATATATATATATATATATATATATATATATATATATATATATATATATATATCCGGTACTGCTGTTAGCACACCCACCCACATGCTGTGCCGTAACACCTTCATGCATATTCTCAGCTCTGTTTTCATACACCACTTTACATAGACAGCCACTACACTGAGTGTACAAAACATTAGGAACACCTGCTCTTTCCATGACATAGCATTCATCTGGATTTCCCTGGTCAGTCTAAGATCCCTTACTGATGTTACTTGTTAAATCCACTTCAACCAGTGTAGATGAAGAGGAGGAGTCAGGTTAAAGAAGGATTTTTAAGCCTTGAGACAATTGAGATTGAGTGTGTGTGCCATTCAGAGGTTGAGTGGGCAAGACAAAAAATTGAAGTGCTTTTGAACAGGGGTATGATAATAGGTTTCAGGCGCCCCGGTTTGAGTTGTGTCAAGAACTGCAACACTCTGTGTTTTTCACACTAAACAGTTTCCTGTGTGTATCAAGAATGTACAGTACGCGGTCTAAGGCACTGCATCGCAGTGCTTGAGGCGTCACTACAGACCCAGGTTCGTGCGACGGCGCACAATTGGCCCAGCATCGTCCGGGTTAGGGAAGGGTTTGGCCGGCCGGGATGTCCTTGTCCCATCACGCTCTAGCGACTCCTTGTGGCGGGCCGGGCGCATGCACGCTGACTTCGGTCACCAGTTGTACGGTGGTTCCTCTGACACACTAGGGCGTCTGGCTTCCGGGTTAAGCTAGCAGTGTGTCAAGAAGCAGTGCGGCTTGGCAGGGTCGTGTTTCGGAGGAAGCATGGCTCTCGACCTTCGCCTCTCCCGAGTCCGTATGGGAGTTGCAGCGATAGGTCAAAACTGTAACCACAAATTGGAGATCATGAAATTGGGGAGAAAAAAGTTTTTACGGTACCACTACCCAGAGGACATCCAGCCAACTTGACACAACTGTGAGTGTATATAGTTATTTGTACTTGTTATTGTTATTTGTTATTCATTGTGTATTTATTCCTTGTGTCACTATTTATATTTTTATTTGCTATTTTTTATATTTTTATTTAACTGCATTGTTGGAAAAGGACCCTTAAGTAAGCATTTCACTTTTAGTGTACACTTGTTGTTCACAAAAATGTGACAAATACAATTTGATTTGATTTGATTATGCATCATGTTAGCACTTTTCGTACCCAAACACACATGGGAATTCAAAGGTGCAGGGAAAATGTTGCCATTTTAAAGCAAGTTTGTTGCAATTCTACACTTTATTTTATTGCCATGGGGTGGAGATATGATTTAGCAATTTTATAAGACATTTCATGCAATTCTAGTCATTTTGCCATGGGGTATGGAGAAACTTTTGCAGTTTTACAGCTAATACCCTGTAATTCTACTCATTTTGCCATGGGGTATGGAGAAACTTTTGCAGTTTTACAGCTAATACCCTGTAATTCTACTCATTTTGCCATAAGGTGGAGAGAAATGTTTGCCGTTTTGAATATGATATCTGAGTGAGAATGAATAACAAAATCAATGGGGCCCCTCGGTCGGTAATTGGGCCATGATTACTACAAGTTTACTTAGTCTAGCCAGCTAACTTACCAATAAAAAAAATGTTAGCTGACATGGGCTAAATGAGTGGCTGTCAGTGACTGACATAAAAAGAGAAACTGCTGATGCACAACCAAATTTTAAAAATTGTACCTTGTGTATTCTACCATTAAGTTGAGACCCCAACAAAGGGGGGGGGTCGCGGGCCGCCAGTTGCCCATCCCTGCTGTAGATGACACTAGAGGGATTGTCCCAAGCCAAAAACCAATATATCTTTGAAGGAAATCAAGCACGTTTCAGTCACAGGGACATTGAAAATTCTAAATAGGCTGTGTTTATGTGGTGTGAAATCACCCATAAGCTTTAACGTTCAGTGTGGAAAGCCCAATATTAGGCTTCCTAATGCAGCGTGAACTCTCTCCAAGGTAACATTTGGCAAACGTTGGCTAAACATGGAAAAATAATCAGTCGAGGTGGCACTTATGGAGTGTTGAACAAAATACACGAGAAGTATAAATCTGAATAACGTGACACTAAAGAACTAAAGAACGCCCTGTTCACTTTCCTCCCACATCACAGATGGCTTTTCCAGACTAGGGACATTTGAATGTCCCGAGCAGCCAGTGAAACCCCTAGGGACCTTATCCGAAAGTCTCCTCCAAATACAACATCTTGGAGGACAGTGGAGGTTAATTTAATAGCTTAGCAAGCAAGGTTTTTCCTAGATTTTCTCCATGCCACATTCTAATATTGAATCATCTAATTCCACATTGACCCCTAACCGCTACACCCCATATTACTGTGTTGTGAAAGGATTTTGGATATTTGGCCTGACCAAGTGTTTTTTTTACAGTGCATTCAAAAAGTATTCAGACCCCTTCACTTTTTTCACATTTAGTTATGTTACAGCCATATTCTAAAATGGATAAAATCTTTTTTTTCAATCTACACACAATACCCCATAATGACAAAGCAAAAACAGGTTCAGAATTGTTGCTAATTTATATAAAACAAAAAACTGAAGTACCTTATTTACATCCTGTAAGTATTCAGACCCTTTGCTATGAGACTCGAAATTGACTGTGAAGAGACATGCATGAATGGGAAAGCAAACTTCTCTTCTCGCCGATCCCTACGTCGGCTAGTCCAGCGAATGAACTCATGACTGCTATAGAGGGATGGAGGCAGATGCCGAGGGAGGGAAAGGGAGAAAGCGAGAGGGGGTGATTGCACAGTTGTGGGGATACACTTAGAAAAAAGGGTGCCAAAAGAGTTCTTCAGAACTCCCCATAGGTCAGAGAACCCTTTTTGTTTCCAGGTAGAACTCTTTTGGGTTCCATGTAGAACCTTCTGTGCAAAGGGTTCTACCTGAAACCAAAAAAAGGGTTCTTCAAAGGGTACAGCCGAAGAACAATTTTCGGTTATAGATAGCATTTTTTTCTAAGAGTGTAGATGAAGAAGGAGAGCGAGAATGTGAGAACTTGAGAGATTAGGTAAGATAGATGTAGAGAGACAGAAGGGATAGACAGAGAAAGAGACTGTTAGAGGGAAGGGATAGAAAAGGAAAAAGATAGTGCTGTAGAGACAGAATTGATAGATGGATAGAGGATTAGAGATGGAGAGAGAAATGAGGCAATCTAATTGTGGCGGGATCCTGTGACTGAACACACTGAACCTCAACATGGGCCTTCCCAGGGGCCAGTGTGCTGTACTCCCTTTTCACCCATGACTGTGTGGCCACGCACAACTCCATCATCAAGTTTGCTGATGACACGACGGTGGTAGGCCTGATCACCAATGGCAGTGTGGTGCCAGGAGCACAATCTCACCCTCAACGTCAGTAAGACCAAGTAGCTGATTGTGGACTACAGGAAACGGGGGCGGATGCACGCCCCCATCCACATTGATGGGTCAAGAACTTCAAGTTCCTCAGTGTCCACATCACTGAGGATTTAACGTGGCACTCTCACACCAGCACAGTTGTGAAGAAGGAGGCTGAAATGATTTGGCATGGCCCCTCAGATCCTTAAGAACTTTACAGCTGCACCATCAAGAGCATCCTGACCGGTTGTACCACTGTCTGTTATGGCAACTGCACCGCCCTCGACCGGAAGGCCCTACAGCGAGTGGTGAGGACAGCCCAGCGTATCACTAGGGCCGAGCTCCCAGCCATTCAGGACGTACATGCCAGGCAGTGTCTGAAAAAGGCCCCCAAAAATTGCCAAAGACTCCAGCCACCCAAGACATCCCCTGGCCACAAGACTGTTAAATGGCTAACAACTAATATATTACCATATTTATATTTTCCTGCTACCAGTCCCTGTTTACATGTATATCTGCCTATCACATTTGACATTTTAATCATTTAACAGACGCTCTTATCCAGAGCAACTTACAGTTAGTTAATTCACCTTAGGGTAGCTAGGTGGGACAACCACATATCACAATCATAGTAAGTACATTTTTCCTCAATAAAGTAGCTACTGTACACTGACACTCTTGAACACCCACCAAATGAACACTGACCAACCACTTATGCTGCTGATATACAGTTTATTATTTATCCTGCTACAAGTCACTTTTTCCTCATCCCTGCCTACATGTACATATCTACCTCAAATACTCCAGTATCCATGCACCTTGTACATTTGGTGCTGGCACTGACCCTGTATATACAGGGCATTCGGAAAGTATTCAGACTACTTGACCTTTTCCACATTTTGTTACTTTACAGCCTTATTCTAAAATGGATTAAATTGTTTTTTCCCCTCATCAATCTACACACAATACCACATAATGACAAATCAAAAAATCTGTGTTTTTTTTCAAGTTTGCTCATTACAAAATAAAAACTTAAATATAATTTATATAAGTATTCAGACCATTTACTCAGTACTTTGTAGAAGCACCTTCGGCAGCAATTACAGCCTCGAGTCTTCTTGGGTATGAAGCTACAAGCTTGGCACACCTGCATTTGGGGAGTTTCTTCCATTCTTCTCTGCAGATCCTCTCAGGCTTTGTCAGGTTAGATGGGGAGCATTGCTACACAGCTATTTTCAGGTCTCTCCAGAGATGTTCAATTGGGTTCAGGTACGGGCTCTGGCTGGCCCACTCAAGGACTGTGATGTGGTAAGGTTGGACCCAGTTGCAGGGAAGAGACCAGACGAGGAATAAGTGGTTAAGGATAAACATAATACTTTACTGAGAAATGGTAGCAGCAGGATCACAGTGCATTCTTTTTTAAAACACCTCGAAAACTCACTCAGGAAACGAACGCACATGGTAAACAATTCAAGCTTCTGCAAAGGACCACCGAAAACACACCACCTCAGGGACACAAACATGAAATAAAAGTCTTTAGGGTGGTCTCTGCCACCCTCTGGTGCCAGGAGGAAGAAACATGACAAGGACATTCAGTGACTTGTTCTGAAGCCACTCCTGTGTTGTCTTGGCAGTGTGTTTAGGGTCATTGTTTTGTTGGAAGGCAAACCTTCGCCCCAGTCTGAGGTCCTGAGCGCTCTGGAGCAGGTTTTCATCAAGGGTATTTGTACTTCGCTCCGTTCATCGTTCCTTCGATCCTGACAAATCTCCCAGTCCCTGCCACTGAAAAACATCCCCACAGCATGATGCTATCACCACCATGCTTCACTCTAGGGTTGGTGTCAGGTTTCCTACAGACGTGACGCTTGGCATTCAGGCCAAAGAGTTCAATCTTGGTTTCTTCAGACCAGAGAATTTTGTTTCTCATGGTCTGAGAGTCTTTAGGTGCCTTTTGGAAAACTCCAAGCGGGCTGTCGTGTGCCTTTTACTAAGGAGTGGCTTCCGTCTGGCCACTCTATCATAAAGGCCTAATTGGTGGAGAGCTGCATAGAAGAACAGAGCTCATTTAAGAATGATGTAGGCCACTGTGTTCTTAGGAACCTTCAATGCGGCAGAAATCTTTTGGTACCCTTCCCCAGATCTTTGCCTTGACACAATCCTGTCTCAGAGCTCTACGGACAATTCATTTGACCTCATGGCTTGGTTATTTCTCTGACATGCTCTGTCAACTGTGGGTCCTGACTTGGACCCATAGTTGTATGCCTCTCCAAATCATGTCCAATCAATTGAATTTACCACAGGTGGACTCCAATAAAGTTGTAGAAACATCTCAATGATCAATGGAAACAGGATGCACCTGAGCTCAATCGAGTCTCATAGAAAATGGTCTGAATTGGCTAAAGTTGGCGCCGGAGGGTAAGGCTGCCATCTTATTGGCTCTTAACCAACCATGCCATTTTGATTGTATTTTCGCGTTGTTCGTAACTTGTTTTGTACATAATGTTGCTGCTCCCATCTCTTATGACCAAAAATAACTTCTGGACATCAGAACTGGGATTACTCACCTCAAGTTGGATGAGGAGTTCTTCAATGAGTCGGATGCAAGGGATATACTACGGACGCCCGATCAGGCCCAGATCGCCGTGATTCGTTGGGAAAGGAAACGTAGGTTTTTGCGGAAAAAGGTTGGGATGCCTTGTGTGGATCAGGCGACGAGTGGCTAATCTGCCCTTGCCTTCCGTTCTGCTAGCTAATGTTCAATCTCTGAAAATGAAATGGGATAAACTGTATTTCACCGAGTCGTGGCTGAACAACGACATTAAGAAAATACACTATCGGCAGGACAAAAAAGCAGCCTCTGGTAAGACACAGAGCAGGGGCCAGTGTATTTATGTAAACAACAGCTGGTGCAAGATATCTAAGGGAGTCTCAAGGTTTTGCTCGCCTGAGGTAGAGTATCTCATGATAAGCTGTAGACCACACTATCTACCTAGAGAGTTTTCATCTGTATTTTTCATAGCTGTCTACATACCACCACAGACCTAGGCTGGCACTAAAACCGCTCTCAATGAGCTGTATTCCGCCATAAGCAAACAGGAAAACGCTCATCCAGAGGCGGCGCTCCTAGTGGCCGGGGACTTTAATGCAGGGAAACTTAAATCCTCCGCCCTCCGTTTGGCGGCAGAGACCATAACTGACCATAACTCTATCCTCCTGATTCCTGCTTACAAGCAAAAAATTAAGTAGGAAGCACCAGTGACTCTGTCCATAAAAAAAGTGGTCAGATGAAGCAGATGCTAAACTACAGGACTGTTTTGCTAGCACAGACTGAAATATGTTCCGGGATTCTCCGCATTGAGGAGTACTCCACATCAGTCACTGGCTTTATCAATAAGTGCATTCAGGACGTCGTCCAAACAGTGACTGTACGTACATACCCCAACCAGAAGTCATGGATTACAGGCAACATCCGCACTGAGCTAAGGGTAGAGCTTCCGCTTTCAAGGAGCGGGACTCTAACCCAGAAGCTTATAAGAAATCCTGCTATGCCCTCCGACGAACCATCAAACAGGCAAAGCGTCAATACAGTAATAAGATCAAATCGTACTTAACCAGCTCCGACGCTCATTGGATGTGGCAGGGCTTGCAAACTATTACAGATTACAAAGGGAAGCACAGCCGAGAGCTGCACCGTGACACAAGCCTACCAGACTAGCTAAATAACTTATATGCTCGTTTCGAGGCAAGTAGCACTGAAACATGCATGAGAGCATCAGCTGTTCCAGACGACTGTGTGATCACGCTCTCCGAAGCAAATGTGAGTAAGACCTTTAAACAGTTCAACATGGCCGCTGCCTCAACTGAGAAGGATGAAGAACAAGGTGCGCTACCGCCTCTGATCTGGTCCAGAAACATGATAACTGTGCAGTCGCTGAACCTGCAGCCCTGGACATGGCCCTGATGGCAAACCATGAGCACGTAAGTGAAATTGAGGAGCTTCGAGCCAAGCTAGAGAAACTGACCACACAACACGGCTTTGGTCTACAGCGATTTGCTGGTTCTGACAAGGATATATGATTTTACACAAGGTACAGTAATGATTTATTATTATCCAGCATTACTATTGTTTATTATTTATTATTAATTATTATTATTAACCCCAAGGTCATCTTACCTTTAAAGAACATGTTCATTGTTATTTAAAACTAGGCTAGTACCTTAGCATAAGCAGCCTCGTTAAATGTATATTGTCTTTACATTAGTTTTCAGTTAAAAAAGCTCCCAGGTCGTTGCTGCAAATAAGATTTGGTTCTTAGTCCACTTCCCAGTTTAAATAACGGAACATTTAAAACAAATTCACTGCTGTGATGATAGCTGCTGTGAATTACATTACGAATTGCAGTAACAAGAAAACAGGCTACAATAACAGCTAGGTCTAGTTGATGCTCAGAGAAGATGGGCAATAATAGTAGTAATAATACTAGTTTTTTTGGTATTCAAATACTCTGGGTCCGTCTTTAGATACAAGTGTTACTCGAAGAAAACCAGTGAGGGACAACTTCATTAAATACGGTACTTAAGAGAATATTATTTGATCTTACTGTAATTGTTAAACATGATTTACTTTTTGTGTTATGGACCGAATGTAAAGACTATATTGTACTAAAATGGTTTTCTTTATGTTCAGACACTGCCATCAATCGACGAGTTCTTCTTGTTTATGACTCATCTGTCGTTGGGTCTGAAAGCAGAAGGATTTGGCCCATTGGTTCAGCATCCACCAATCGAAAGTGAACTGGATTATCCTCTCTTGGGCCAACTTCCTCTACTGTCTGCTTGGATCAGCACAGATATGAATCCCCAAGGAAACCATCAAAGCCCACCTGCCACCTGAGTTCAAGGACTACCCAGACACCCAGCTAGTGATCGACTGCACTGAACAGACACCATCTTCACTACTACTGCAGAGTGAGGTGTTTTCTTCCTACAAGTCACACTGTACTTTTAAAGGCATGTTGGGAATGTCACCACATGGAGCTGTCACTTTTATGTCATCGTTGTCTGCTGGATCTATGAGTGACAAGGAGATCTTCAAGCAGTCTGGAATTATTTCCTTTCTCACCCCTTACATGGCCATTATGGTGGAGGAGGGCATTCTCGTAGATTACATTGTTTCGTGCAAGGTCTACCGGCCAGCCTTTCTGTCAAGACGCACACAGATGCCAGCGCATGAGGTTAGGGAGACCCAATCCATTGTCAGGCTGAGAGTAAAGGAGCACAAGCTGTTTGACCGAGTCATCCCCTGACCATCTCAGGCATCATCAATCAATTATTTGCAGTGGCGTGCCTGTTGGTCAACTATCAAAATGGACCTTTGGTCAGAGCATGGGCCAAGCCAGTGTTAATGTACATGTGTTTATTTGCTTGCAGCAAAATATTAATTGATCAATGACATGTATCAATCATTTGTGTTGTAGTGAATATGAGTTTGTGCGGAGCTTGTATTTGCTTTAATTAAGCAAGGAGTTTAGGGGTGGGTGAAATAAATCACGTAAACACAGAATAGCCAGAATGCAAGATTGAATACAATGTTAGAGATGTGAAATTGATTAACTGTTGAACACTTGCTGAATTGTATTTTTTGAAACAAATCTATTCCACTGTAGTTTTCACAAGAACATCAACATCAATACTTCATAATGCCACTAAACTTGGCACCCATGGAGGAGATCCCTTCAGGTGCAAGATAGATACTTTTGCAAGTAGTGGTAAAAAAAAGAAAAGTGGTCAACCTTCTCTCTTATAGTTTTTGAAACCTGTAGATCTTAATATATCCTTTCAACTAGGATGTCCTCCTGTGCAGAGATGACAAAGTCACACCAGCTACAACCTGTGAGAAGGATTTGACCTTGCACCTGCCAGTAGGAAGCATGAGATCGCTTCAACTTCAGCTCTCCATTCTGTATCTTCAGGTAAGGGCGGTCAACATAACTTGGTACATTTTGGCACATGACTGCTAAGAGTCCACAGTGTGGTCTCACACTGCGATCAAATATGATGCCATCTGGAGAGGATCCTAACCACGAGGCTTCTGGGTGCACTACGAAGCCACATGGAAAGAAGTTAACATTCTTCAGTGTGCAGTACTCCTGTACACTGGCTCCATGGCTAGCCCCCTCTTCATCTCCATGGTCTGCATACCAGATCCCTGTACAGCCACTGGCTCCATGGCTAGCCCCCTCTTCATCTCCATGGTCTGCATACCAGATCCCTGTACAGCCACTGGCTCCATGGCTAGCCCCCTCTTCATCTCCATGGTCTGCATACCAGATCCCTGTACAGCCACTGGCTCCATGGCTAGCCCCCTCTTCAAATCAAATCAAATCAAACTTCATCTCCATGGTCTGCATACCAGATCCCTTGAACATCTGCTCAGCTAGGCGGCCAGCTGAGGTCTCTCCCAGGACATGGCAAACATCTCGGAGACGAGAGGATGTTATTCTCATTTTCCTGAGCTGATGCCATTCTGGGCTGCTGCTCTGCTCCCTTGTAGCAACCTCAACATTGTGTGACATCTCGTAGGTTGTCTCTATATCTTGACGTAGAACTGCTCGTGATGGCTAAGGATGTAAGCACACTGGGAAAACTGAAGCCTGTAGCCATCTAATGGAAGTATTGGTGGAGAAGGGGCATCTGCAATCTTCACAATTTCACGGGTCTTTGGCTGTGGAAGTTGATAGGACAGCACACTGCCAGCTTGCACTGGCCCAAAAGCAGACTCAAACTGGGGCACGTCAGCTGACATTTCCATTGTTGTCACAAGAGGGGCAGTAAGGGGAGAAAAGTTGGCATACGTAGCTGCAAAACATTTTAAAACCTTAACATCAGGTTGGAGAGATTGCTATAACAGACTTATGTAACTTTTCCAGAAACAGCACAAGCCCAAAAATTCAAATAACATGAATTAAAATATACAGATTTATAGATTATTATATATTTCCCCCCAGTCTTTGTCCCAAACATTTGTCATTACATCGTAAAGATGCCACTGTTTAGGCGAATCATCTGGTTACAAATAATCATAAGAAAAATGTTTCCTTTCTAGGGAACTCCAACTTACCTTATTCCATCAGCACACGAGTTAGTCGGTTTACAGAACTCTATCCCATCAACCGGACCTGAATTCACACCCTATTTAACCAGAATTTACTGTTACATAGGCTGAATACTTTTCAGGTGCATTTTTTTAAGGATATTGATAGACTCACAAAGTGTTCTTGGCTTGTGCCAATGCTGATCTGTGTCTGTGCAGCTGTGAACTGTTGGTGCAGCAGGAATGTTTAGTTAGAGTAGTGTGCTGTCTGGTAAAGAAGGGCCACCAGATAAAAAAAAAATATATGCCATTTAGCAGACGCTTTTATCCAAAGCGACTTACAGTCATGTGTGCATACATTCTACTGATGATTGCACATAGCACTTCCTGCAACACAGGAGCAGTGGCTTTCAAATCAAATCAAATTTGTCACATACACATGGTTAGCAGATGTTAATGCGAGTGTAGCGAAATTCTTGTGCTTCTAGTTCGGACAATGCAGTAATAACCAACGAGTAATCTAACCTAACAATTCCACAACTACTACCTTATACACACAAGTGTAAAGGGATAAAGAATATGTACATAAAGATATATGAATGAGTGATGGTACAGAACGGCATAGGCAAGATGTAGTAGATGGTATCGAGTACAGTATACACATATGAGATGAGTAATGTAGGGTATGTAAACATAAAAGTGGCATAGTGGCTAGTGATGCATTTATTACATAAAGATGGCAAGATGCAGTAGATGGTATAGAGTATAGTATATACATATACATATGAGATGAGTAATGTAGGGTATGTAAACATTATATTAAGTGGCATTGTTTAAAGTGGCTAATGATACATTTTTTACATCAATTTCCATCAATTTCCATTATTAAAGTGGCTGGAGTTGAGACAGGATGTTGTCAGCAACCACTCAACGTTAGTGGTGGCTGTTTAACAGTCTGATGGCCTTGAGATAGAAGCTGTTTTTCAGTCTCTAGGTCCCGACTTTGATGCACCTGTACTGACCTCGCCTTCTGGATGATAGCGGGGTGAACAGGCAGTGGCTCGGGTGGTTGTTGTCCTTGATGATCTTTATGGCCTTCCTGTGACATCGGGTGATGTAGATGTCCTGGAGGGCAGGTAGTTTGCCCCCGGTGATGCATTGTGCAGACCTCACTACCCTCTGGAGAGCCTAACGGTTGTGGGCGGAGCAGTTGCCGTACCAGGCGGTGATACAGCCCGACAGGACGCTCTCGATTGTGCATCTGTAGAAGTTTGTGAGTGCTTTTGGTGACAAGCCGAATTTCTTCAGCCTCCTGAGGTTGAAGAGGTGCTGCTGCGCCTTCTTCACAACGCTGTCTGTGTGGGAGGACCAATTCAGTGTGTCCGTGATGTGTACGCCGAGGAACATAAAACTTACTACCCTCTCCACTACTGTCCCGTTGATGTGGATAAGGAGGGTACTCCCTCTGCGGTTTCCTGAAGTCCACAATCATCTCCTTAGTTTTTTTGACATTGAGTGTGAGGTTATTCTCCTTTGGACCTCTATCACTGGTACAGAGTGCTTTAACACCATCTGTGAAGTGAAGACAAGTGTTATGAAAGACTGAAGTGAGAAACAAGAATAATGCGGCCCATAAATAACAATAAACATAGTGGTGTCTAGTCTTCTTAACTGGGGGCTCATTTAATAAATCCAGTTAAAGCGAGGCGTCCCTCTCAGGGTCCGCCACCTCCCCCCCCCCTTCCCGTTCAGCTGAAACGGTGGCACAGGCAATGCAAAAATATTCTTAGAAATATTTAACCTCCACACATCAACAAGTCCAACACCTCAAATGAAAGATAGACACCTTGTTCATCTACCCAGCATGTCAGATTTGTTAAATGTTTTACGGCGAAAACACAGCACATACAGTGACTTGTGAAAGTATTCGGCCCCCTTGAACTTTGCGACCTTTTGCCACATTTCAGGCTTCAAACATAAAGATATAAAACTGTATTTTTTTGTGAAGAATTAACAACAAGTGGGACACAATCATGAAGTGGAACGACATTTATTGGATATTTCAAACTTTTTTAACAAACCAAAAACTGAAAAATTGGGCGTGCAAAATTATTCAGCCCCTTTACTTTCAGTGCAGCAAACTCTCTCCAGAAATTCAGTGAGGATCTCTGAAGGATCCAATGTTGACCTAAATGACTAATGATGATAAATACAATCCACCTGTGTGTAATCAAGTCTCCGTATAAATGCACCTGCACTGTGATAGTCTCAGAGGTCCGTTAAAAGCGCAGAGAGCATCATGAAGAACAAGGAACACACCAGGCAGGTCCGAGATACTGTTGTGAAGAAGTTTAAAGCCGGATTTGGATACAAAAAGATTTCCCAAGCTTTAAACATCCCAAGGAGCACTGTGCAAGCGATAATATGAAATGGAAGGAGTATCAGACCACTGCAAATCTACCAAGACCTGGCCGTCCCTCTAAACTTTCAGCTCATACAAGGAGAAGACTGATCAGAGATGCAGCCAAGAGGTCCATGACGGCGCCCATTGGAGACGGCGCCCGAGCTAAGATGAGGGAGTTTGAGTTTGTGTGCCCGACAGGATACAGCAAGACCCGGAGCTCAGAAGATGGTATCCCGGAGAGGGTCTCGTGGGGGAGACCTATCCTTTACATTTGATTTATTATTTAATAAACACCATTGAAACCGAGCTAATCATACTCTGTCCGTGTCTGATCTGTGTAAACGTCTTGACCCAACCCCCTGGTCTGCCACAACATCTTGAACCTCTTTTCCTTCTTGCCTGCTGGAGTCTCGGAGGCTGATTTAACAATTCGATCATTAATATTAATTTGAGGCAAGTCCTGAAGACACCTAGCAACAAACTGAGACATCGTGGTAATAATGTTTTCATCATCGATAACAACTAGACTGACTTCCGTTCTATAGTATGCGTCACCGGAAATTGCCACACAAGTAGGAAGTATGCTTAGAACGTTCGGTCATGCATGCATAAGGGCTATTATTTGTTATTCTTATCTCTTACTTTTTTTAGGTATTCTTCTTGAAACTGCATTGTTGGTTAAGGGCTTGTAAGTAAGCATTTCACTGTAAGGTCTACACCCGTTGTATTGGGCGCATGTGACAAATAACATTTGATTTGATTTGGAATAGTTATGTAAATAATGTTTTTCTGTTTTTTATTTCTAATAAATTAAAATAAAGGATCATGTTTTATTTAATAAATTTTATAATAAGGCTGTAATGTAGCAAAAAGAAAAAATCTAGGGGTTTGAATACTTTCCAAATGCACTGTAGCTTCCTCTCTTATTTCTTGTATTTTTTATGTTTATTATTAGTTATACTATTTGATATTGAATACTGTACTGTTGGGCAGGGCTTGCAAGTTAAGCATTTCACGGTACTTGTGCAGGTTACAAATCAAACTTGTGTTGTACATGTTGTACCCTGCACCAGGTCCATCTGAATCAGTGTTTCCCAACTCCAGTCCTCGAGTACTCGAGTACTTTGATGGTCTTGACTGGTCTCGAGAGGAAATGATGAGTACTCATTGTCCGAGACCGAGCCAAGACCTAGTAAAACTCTGTCTGACACCGAGACAAGACCAAGACCCTCAGTTTGTGGGTAGTACAACACTGGTTATGGTGTTCCTCAAGGTTCAGTTCTAGGACCACTATTGTTTTCACTATATATGCTACCTCTTAAAAACACAATATCAACTTTCACTGCTATGTTCAATTTCTTTGAAAAATGGTGAAGATCCAAAACTGCCTCAGACAAAAGGAAGTAAATAGCGTCAAATGCTTTACTTTTAAACTCTGACAAAATAGAGATGCTAGTTCTCGGTTCCAAGAAACAAAGAGATCTGCTGTGGATCTGACAATGAATATTTATGATTGTACAGTCTTCTCAAATAAAAGTGAAGGACTCTGGAACCTAATCTATCTTTTGACAAAAATATCAAACACATAATTTCAAAAGCACCTTTTTTCCATCTTTGTAGCATTGCAAGAATCTGAAACTTTATCAAAAAAAGTTTGCAGAAAAGCTACTCCATGCTTTTGTCACTTCAAGATTAGACTACTGCAATGCTCTACTCAGATAAGGCACTAAATAAACTTCAGCTAGTGCACAATATGGCATATAGAATCTCAAAATGTGATCATATTAGTCCAGTGACAGCCTCGGAACTGGGTTCTTGTTAAGGCTAGGGCTGATTTCAAGGTTTTACTGGTAACCTACAAAGCATTACATGGACTTGCTCCTACATATCTCTCCGATTTTTTGCATGGACTCTGTTTGCAAAAAAAGTGTTTAACATGATTTTTAAGTGACCCTATCTCTGTATCCCATGCTCCTTTGCATGCTTTGCACGCTCCTTTGCACCACTGTATCTCTACTTGCACATTCATCTTCTGCACATCAATCACTCTAGTGTCTAATTGGTATGTTGTAATTACTTCACCACCATGGCCTATGTATTGCCTTATCTCCCTTTTCTTACCTCATTTGCACACATTGTATAAAGATTTTCTTCAACTGTATTATTGACTGTATGTTTTGTTTATTGCATATGTAACTCTGTGTTGTTGTATGTGTTGAACTGCTTTGCTTTATTCTTGGCCAAGTCACAGTTGTAAATGAGAACTTGTTCTCAACTTGCCTACTTGGCTAAATAAAAGTGAAATATATATATATATTTTACACTGCCCATAAAATCAATTATTTACAAGGTCCTTCAGTCGAACAGTAAATTTCAAGCGCAGATCCAACCATATAGGTTTTACAATGGTTCGCAAAGAAGGGCACCTTTAGGTAAAACAAAAAGATGCAGACATTGAATATCCCTTTGGGCATAGTACAGTTATTAATTACTTTGGATGGTGTTTCAATACACCCAGACAATACTAAGATATAGGCGTCCTTCCTAACTCAGTTTCCGGATAGGAGATAACTGAGGATGGATCAAAAACATTGTAGTTACTAGACAATACTAACATAAATGACAGAGTGAAAAGAAGGAAGCCTTTACAGAACATGCATCCTGTTTGCAATAACTCAACAAATGAATCATGAAAAAGATAAAGCAAAGAAATTACATTTTTGTCCTGAATATAAAGTGTCTCAGATTTACATTTACAGTGCATTCGGAAAGTATTCAGACCCCTTGACCTTTTCCACATTTGTAGTGTTACAGTCTTATTCAAAAATGTATTAAAATTAAATCCTCCTCAATCTACAAACAATACCACATGTTTTTAGTCATTTTTACATAAGGTATTTATGTTTTTTATTTGTAGTAACTATCTACATAAGTATTCAGACCCTTTTGCTATGAGTTTCGAAATTGAGCTCAGGTGCATCCTGTTACCATTGATCATCCGAGAGAGGTTTATACAACTTGATTGGAATTCACCTGTTGTAGATTGATTGGACATTGATTTAGAAAGGCAACCACCTGTCTATATAAGGTCCGACAGTTGACAGTGCATGTCAGAGCAAAAACCAAGCCATGAGGTCGAAGGAATTGTCCATAGAGCTCCAAGACAGGATTGTGTTGAGGCACAAATCTGGGGAAGGGTAGCAAATCATTTCAGTATAGAGATCCTTGATGAAAACCTGCTCCTGATTGCTCTGGACCTCAGACTGGGGTGAAGGTTCACCTTCCAACAGGACAATGACCCTAAGCACACAGCCAATACAACGCAGGAGTGGCTTCGGGACAAGTCTCTGAATGTCCTTGAGTGGCCCAGCCAGAGCCCGGACTTGAACCCGATTTAACATATCTGGAGAGACCTGAAAATAGCTGACAGAGTTTGAGAGGATCTGCAGAGAAGAATTGGAGAAACTCCCCAAATACAGGTGTGCCAAACTTGTAGCGTCATAGTGAAGAAGACTCGAGGCTGTAATCGCTGCCAAAGGTGCTTCAACATAGTACTGAGTAAAGGATCTGAATACTTATGTAAATCTGATTTAAATGTTGGTTATACATATATATATATATATATATATATATATATATGTATATATATATATATATGTTTTTTTATTATTAAAAAAAGTATTTACTTTGTCATTAAAGGGTATTGTGTGTGTTGATTGAGGGGATAAAAAAAAACTATTTTATAAGTATGAGTATGGTTGGTACTGTTTGTCCATTTGAGCGCTCTGATACCAAAAAGAACTCTGATTCTCTCATCGTCTTTGTTCTCAGTCATCTGGTGTAGACTGTGCGTTTGCTGAAGCGAACAGCAATATTGACAGATAAAAAATAAACAGCTGATGTGGGTGATGACTCACACAATATCCCCAGCAATATGCTGAGACATTGGAGCACAAAGCCAATTTTCACCATGGCAACAGAACACTTTCTTGTCAAAAATGGGGGGAAAGCTTGAGGATGATTGGCACGGTCTCTAAGTGAAATAAACATACAGTTGAAGTCGGAAGTTTACATACACTTACGTTGGAGACATTCATTCTTGACGCTACCCATCCCGTTAGCGGGATCATTTTCGTCAGCAACCGCTGAATAGCATAGCGCCACAGTCAAATAATATTACTAAAACATATTCATATTAGTGAAATCACAAGTGCAATGTTGTAAAACACAGTTTAGCCTTTTATTAATCCACCTGTCGTCTCAGATTTTGAAATTATGCTTTACAGTGAAAGCATGAAATTATGCTTTACAGTGAAAGCAATCCAAGCGTTTGTGTAAGTTTATCGATAGCATAACATAACATTATGTACACTAAGCATTAAGTAGCTAGGTCACGAAAATCAGAAAAGCAATCAAATTAATCGTTTACCTTTGATGATCTTCGGAGGATAGGCATGCATAGGAACAGAGAGGTTTCAAAATAAGAGGCACTTCCTTGATTGGATTTTCCTCATGTTTTTGCCTGCAATATCAGTTCTGTTATACTCACAGACAATATTTTTACAGTTTTGGAAACTTTAGAGTGTTTTCTATCCTAATCGGACAATTATATGCATATTCTAGTTTATGGGGCTGAGGAATAGGCAGTTTGAAATGGGTACGTTTTTTAGCCAAAAACTAAAATACTGCCCCCTACACGCAAAAGGTTAAAAGTAGTTTTTCAACCACTCCACACATTTCTTGATAACAAACTATAGTTTTGGCAAGTCGGTTAGGACATCCACTTTGTGCATGACACAAGTAATTTTTCCAACAATTGCTTACAGACAGATTATTTCACTTATAATTCACTGTATCACAATTCCAGTGGGTCAGAAGTTTACATACATTAAGTTGACTGTGCCTTTAAACAGCTTGGAGAATTCCAGACAATTATGTCATTCTGATAGGCTAATTGACATCACTTGAGTCAATTGGAGTCAACCTGTGGATGTATTTCAAGGCCTACCTTCACACTCAGTGTCTCTTTGCTTGACATCATGGGAAAATCAAAAGAAATCAGGCCAAAAAGAATTGGAGACCTCCACAAGTCTGGTTCATCCTTGGGAGCTATTTCCAAACGCCTGAAGGCACCACATTCATCTGTACAAACAATAGTACGCAAGTATAAACACCATGTGACCATTCGGCATTCATACCGCTCAGGAAGGAGACACGTTCTGTCTCCTAGAGATGAACGTACTATGTTGCGAAAAGTGCAAATCAATCCCAGAACAACAGCAAAGGACTTTGTGAAGGTGCTGGAGGAAACAAGTACAAAAGTATCTATATCCACAGTAAACCGAGTGCTATATTGACATAACCTGAAAGGCCACTCAGCAAGGAAGAAGCAACTGTCACACCCTGATCTGTTTCACCTGTCTTTGTGCTTGTTTCCAACCTCCTCCAGGTGTCACCCATATTCCACATGATCCCCAGTGTATTTATACCTGTGTTCTTTGTTTGTCTGTTGCCATTTTGTTTTGATCGTCAAGCCTTCCAGTGGTTACCCCTTGCTCCTGTCTTTTTCTAGTTTTCACAGTTTTGACCATTCTGCTTTCCCTGAGCCTAACTGCCGTCCTGTACCTTATCTCACCACCCTGGATTATTGACCTCTGTCTGCCCTGACCCTGAGCCTGCCTGCTGTTCTGTACCTTGTCACACCAACCTGGATTACTGCTTACTGTTTTGCCTGCCCCCTGTTCTAGTCATAAACGTTTGTTACTTCAACACTATCTGCATCTGGGTCTTCTCCTGCAATGTGATAGAAAACCATGTGTTTGAAACCGTTCCACCTATTCCACTGCAGCCATTACTACGAGACCCTCCTCCCCAATTAAGGTACCTCCTGTGATATGTATAAAGTACCAGTCAAAAGTTTGGACACACCTACTCGTTCAAGGGTTTTTCTTTATTTTGACTATTTTCTACATTGTGTAATAACAGTGAAGACATCAAAACTATGTCATAACACATATGGAATCATGTAGTAACCAAAAAAGTGTTAAACAAATCAAAATATATTTTATATTTTAGTAGCCACCGTTTGCCTTAATGACAGCTTTGCAAACTCTTGGCATTCTCTCAACCAGCTTCATGAGGAATGCTCATGAAGGAGTCCCCACATATGCTAGGCACTTGTTGACTGCTTTTCCTTCATGCTGCGGTCCAACTCATCCCAAACCATCTCAATTGGGTTGAGGTCGGGTGATTGTGGAGAACAGGTCATCTGATGCAGCACTCCATCACTCTTTGGTCAAATAGTTGAAAAACAAATTATATTCCCCCTAAGCGCAAACCCGATGGGGTGGCGTATCGCTATAGAATGCTGTGGTAGCCATGCTGGTTAAGTGTGCCTTGAATTCTAAATAAATCACTGACAGTGTCACCAGCAAAACACCACCATACCATCCCACCTCCTCCTCCATGCTTCACGGTGGGAATCACACATGCTGAGATCATCCGTTCACCTACTCTGCATCTCAAGACACGGCTGTTGGAACCAACATTTTTACATTTGGACTCATCAGACTGAACGACAGATTTTCACCGGTCTAATGTCTGTTGCTTGTGTTTCTTGGCTCAAATGCATTTAGAAGGAAATTCCACAAATTAACTTTTAACAAGGCACACCTGTTAATTGAAATGCATTCCAGGTGATTAACTCATGAACATGATTGAGAGAATGCCAGGAGTGTGCAAAGCTGTCATCAAGGCAAAGAGTGGCTACTTTGAAAAATCTAAAATCTAAAATATATTTTGATTTGTTTAACACTTTTTTGGTTACTACATCAAATCAAATCAGATTTTATTGGTCACATACACGTGTTTCGCAGAGGTTATTGCGGGTGTAGCGAAATGCTTGTGCTTCTAGTTCCGACAGTGCAGCAATATCTAACAAGTAATATCTAACAATTCCACAACAAATACCTAATACACACAAATCTAAGTAACGGAATGGAAGTAAGCATATATAAATATATGGATGACCAATGTCAGAGCGGCATAGACTAAGATACAGTAGATAGTATAGAACACAGTATACACACATGAGATGAGTAATGCAAGATATGTAAACATTATTAAAGTGACATTATTTAAGTGACATGATTCTATATGTGTTATTTCATAGTTTTAATGTCTTCACTATTATTCTAAATAAATAAAGTGTAGAAAATAGCACAAATAAAGAAAAACCCTTGAATGAGTCGTTGTGTCCAAACTTTTGACTGGTACTGGCAAGACAAAGTATGTGAACCCTTTGGAATAAAATTTTATCTGATCTTCATCTAAGTCATAACAATAGACAAATAGTCTGCTTAAGCTAATAACACACAAACAATTATGTGTTTTCATGTCTTTATTGAACACACCGTGTAAACATTCACAGTGCCGGTGGAAAAGTATGTAAACCCTTGGATTTAATAACTGGTTGACCCTCCTTTGGCAGCAATAACCTCAACTAAATGTTTTCTGTAGTTGCGTATCAGACCTGCACAACAGTCAGGAGGAATTTTGGACCATTCCTCTTTACAAAACTGTTTCAGTTATGCAATATTCTTGGGGTGTCTGGTGTGAACCGCTCTCGAGTTCATGCCACAGCATCTCAATTGGGTTGAGGTCAGGACTCTGACTAGGCCACTCCAGAAGGCACATGTTCTTCTGTTGAAGCCATTCTGTTGATTTACTTCTGTGTTTTGAGCCGCTGTCCTGTTGCATCACCCAACTTCTGTTGAGCTTCAATTGGCGGACAGATAGCCTTACATTATCCTGAAAAATGTCTTGATTAACATGGGAATTCATTTTTCCATTGATGATAGCAAGCTGTTCAGGACCTGAGGCAGCAAAGCAGCCCCAAACCATGATGCTCCACCACCATATTTTACAGTTGGGATGAGGTTTTGATGTTGGTGTGCTGTGCCTTATTTCTCCACACATACTGTTGTGTGTTCCTTCCAAACAACTCAATTTTAGTTTAATCTGTCCACAGAATATTTTGCCAGTAGTGCTGTGGAACATCCAGGTGCTCTTTTGCGAACTTCAGACGCGCAGCAATGGTTTTTTTTTGGACAGTAGTGGCTTCTTCCGTGGTGTCCTTCCATGAACACCGTTCTTGTTTAGTGTTTTACGTATTGTAGACTCGTCAACAGAGATGTTAGCAAGATCCAGAGATTTCTGTATGTCTTTAGCTGACACCCTAGGATTCTTCTTAACCTCATTGAGCATTCTGTGCTGTGCTCTTGCAGTCATCTTTGCAGGACAGCCACTCCTAGGGAGAGTAGCAACAGTGCTGAACTTTCTCCATTTATAGACAATTTGTCTTACCGTGGACTGATGAACATAAAGGCTTTTAGAGATACTTTTGTAACCCATTCCAGCTTTATGCAAGTCAACAATTATTAATCTTAGGTCTTCTGAGATCTCTTTTAGTTCGAGGCATGGTTCACATCAAATCAAATTAATTTATATAGCCCTTCGTACATCAGCTGATTATATCAAAGTGCTGTACAGAAACCCAGCCTAAAACCCCAAACAGCAAGCTATGCAGGTATAGAAGCACGGTGGCTAGGAAAAACTCCCTAGAATGGCCCAAAAAATTGCTTTAGTTGAAGTCATTAGCCTAGGGGTTCAAATACTTTTTCCAACCTACACTGTGAATTTTAAAATTATGTAATTCAATATAGACAAAAAAAGTACAATAATGTGTGTGTTATTAGTTTAAGCACATTGTGTTTGTCTATTGTTGTGAAATTGTTTGAAAATCCAGAAATCCAGGTAATTCTAAAGGGTTCACATACTTTTTCTTGCATCTGTATATATGAATGAGAGAAAGAGAGAGGGAGAGCGAGAGAGAGAGAGCGAGAGCGAGAGCGAGAGCGAGAGCGAGAGCGAGAGAGAGAGAGAGAGAGAGAGAGAGAGAGAGAGAGAGAGAGAGAGAGAGAGAGCAAGAGAGTGAGAGAGAGAGAAATTCAGTTTAGCGTACGTTACTGAAGCTGGCGGTGTTGTGTGCAGTACAGTCCATAATGGAATTATTGAAATGAGCCCAATTGGAGTTTGTGGTTCATTTCAGTGCTATTGCTTGGTTTGAATTAATGAATGTCTTTCTAAAAATGAACACAACACACACATTCACAAAGCAGTTCTATATTCTCCCTATCCATAGAGCCTGAACAAAATACAGCCAACAAACATTATTTTTCTCCCCCTTCTTCATTCTCCATCACTACCCTATGACACCAATAAGTACTGTACCCTCTGACTACTGTGAACCTTCCTCACTCTCATCAAATCCCCCTCATCCCATCCACTGCCTTCGATCCCTATAGCTTCACGCATAGGCTATTTACATCCCTCGCTGCTATAAATAGCTCCATCCCCCCCCCCTCTCCGCCCAGTGCATGGCAGGCACCCTGCATCTCCTCTGCAACACAGAACTGCAGTGCGCTGGGCTGGCAGCACGCATACGCCATGGCAGAAATAGGATGAATGGCGATGCAGTGTGTGTGCTCAAAGCACGGTGTCGCAGTGCCTCTAACTGGAGCAGAGAGATGAGGGATAGAGAGAGAGAGAGGTGGGAGCAAGGCTGCTGTATTACACCAAACAGCAGGATAGAGAATGAAATGGGAGTGCAGAGATTTAGAAAACCGAAAATAGATAGTCTTTGTAGGGACTTGGTTATCAACGTTATTGCCTATTATAGTTAGTGAGGATTTCCATCGCACCATCTAACCCGAACACGGAGATAATCAAAATCACACAGTCCCGTACTCCACATTTACCCCAAGACACACAGATAGGAAGAATTAACCCAAATCTTCTCTTCAACAAATCAGGTTGACAGTTCCTTCGGCTCAGCTATTCCCATTAATTTATTCTTTCTTTCTCTCATCTTTTCATTTGGACAGAGATGAAAACCAATGCCTTGTGGGTTGGTCCACTGGGGATAAGTTCATAAGCTTGGTCTTCCCTTTCCTCCACCAGCCCTCAGCTTGGCTTCTTATAGATCAGTCTGTGTGTCTGTGTGTGTGTCCCTCACATAGATCCAATGATGTTATTTTCTGGATTGTTCTAGTAGAACTTGAACCCAAAGTAAACACAGTATGTGGATAAGTGACCAGACACATTGGACTGTAACTCAGTCCACAGAAGAGATGGATGAAGGAAGGTAGTTTCCTTAAATTTCACCACGTGGTAATTCTATAACTACAGCAGACATATTTTGAGAAATGGAACGAACACAATTAATATGTTGGTATTATTTTACTCTGTGCAGGAATTTTGTAGATGTTACCACAACCTTATTTCTTTGCTAGTTCTTCCACCTAGTGGTGCTAGAAGGACACATCCATACCACAAAGAAACACTGCTACCAATGTTCTAATGGTTCATGTATGATAGAAGAGGGGGAAGATTAGACTGGTTCTTCTACTCTGGTAGGAAATATTCTATCCTAATCTGGTCCTTGATCTGTTTGTGCCATCATGTCATCTCACTCATTAACCAGGTTTCCCTCCAACCATTTCATGCAGATGAATTACCTAATGCATAAAAAAATGTCAACTGGGCTGATAGAAACAGGGAATTATGTTTCAATTTAGTAATTGCCAACAGACCATTTGTTTGATCGACATGATGGGATCTTTTTGTGTGTCAAATTAATTATGCGAGAAACTTGCAATGATACAATTTATTCAGGGGTGTGAAGTACTTAAGTAAAAACACGTTAAAGTACTACTTAAGTAATTTATTGTGGTATCAGTACTTTATATATTTTTGACAACTTCTACTTCACTACGTTCCTTAAAATAATAATGTAATTTTTACTATATACATTTTCCTTGACACCCAAAAGTACTTGTTACATTTTGAATGCTTAGCAGCACAGGAAAATGGTCCAATTCATGCACATATCAAGAGAACATCCCTGATAATCCCTATTGCCTCTGATCTGGCAGACTCACTAAACACAAATGCTTTGTTTCTAAATTATGTCTGCATGTTTAGTGTGCCCCTGGCTATTCGGAAAAAAAATAAACAAAATGTGCCGTCTGGTTTGCTTAATATAAATGTATACTTTTACTTTTCATACTTAAGTATATTTTTGCAGTTACATTTAATTTTGATACTTAGGTATATTATAATCCAAATACTTTTACTCAAGTACTATTTTACTGGTTGACCTTCACATTTACGTGAGTCATTGTCTATAATGGCATCTCTACTTTAACTTAAGTATGACAATTGGATACTTTTTCCACTACTACTGTAGTTGTACTAAACCGACAACGTGAGAAAGCATTAAGAGTTCATAGGCAGATGAAATAAGTTATGATGAACTTCATGGTGGCTAAGTGACGGACAGTGGTGATCTTGATGCAAATTTCCAATAAATATTGAAGGTATTATTTGAATGCTGGTGACATGCATGTCACCAGCATGATGATCGATGCTTGGCTGCTAATTGTATTTGATTGTTTTAAGGATATTTCTCTCATCCATAGCTCATCATATAAGCTACCAGAGGGGTTCCTAAATGTTTTGTGTTAGCAATTCGTAAGGGATCCCCCTCATAATCAAAAGAACTTGAGTGCGATAAAAATAATATAATAATATAATAATAATAATATATGCCATTTAGCAGACGCTTTTATCCAAAGCGACTTACAGTCATGTGTGCATACATTCTACGTATGGGTGGTCCCGGGGATCGAACCCACTACCCTGGAGTTACAAGCGCCATGCTCTACCAACTGAGCTACAGAAGGACCACAAAATAGCGTATAATGAGTTTTACTATGATGTCTGCAGATCATTGCTGGTGGTGTGAATGGGATTACCTAAGAAAGTTCTGTGTGGACTTCGATTGATGATGTTATAGGGATTCTGTGTGATGTGTGAATGAAATGTGGGAAAATAGTGAGGTGGTGTGTGAAGATATGAAAGGAGAGATTACAATTACCAAATGTGTTGTATTTATAGAACACTAGTGTGAAGGAGGAATTTGTGAAGAATGAATATCTAAACCCCTGTATTATAAAAGAAAGAATGTAATTACAAAGACACAAAATACAACATTGATATGGACAATAATGCAGATTTTTTGGGGGGGGGGGTATACCTGTATTTTACAACTACAGTATTGCCGATTTATACTTCAGGTGTGCCTGTTTCAAGATAGGGAGCAAAAAGATAGAATGGGGACGTGTTGTAGTAAAAAACGAAAATACAAGTCGGGGCCTGCCAAAACGATGAGTCAGAAATTTGGGAATGGGGTGTTAGACCAAATAGTTAAATGGGCTAAATGGACAAATGGAGCATTCCCTTAAAGATGGGATACAGAGAGACATGTAGAAGCCAGAGAAAAACTGGAAGAGGCAGAGAAGCAGAATCGCTGAAATAGAAGGACAGAACAGTGAAAGTGTTAATGGTGACGCAAGTAGTCAAAAAAAAGGAAAGAAAGTGAGAAGGGCAAAGAAAAAAGAGAACAGCCTTTATCCAGAATTTCCAACAGCCCCACCTGAGGCACAGCCCTTACTGCAGCTGATGTGCTACAGTGGGGGAGGGAAAGAAGGAAGAGGAGGAGGAAGAGGAGCTTGAGGAAGAGGTGGAGGATGAGGGAAAGACGGGGGAGAGGTGGGAACCCGCAGAAAGAAACAGTCGGAAATGGTCGGAGGTGTTATATCTGTGGTAAACCAGGACATTTTGCCAGAGACTGCCAAGAAAATGAAGGCAGGGAGGAGTGGAATGGACCTCCCAGAAACATGAGGGTAAATGACCTTTTCGGAGACCAACAATAGGATGAGACAGAAACAGAAAATGGAGAAGAAGAAACACCCCTACAGATGTCACAACTAACTACTCTCTCAACAGAAAATCCACTAATTAACATTGAGATACTGGGAGACAAAAATCCATTCCTAGTAGACACTGATGCAGCAGTCTCTGCCCTGAAGAAATCAGCTGTTACGTTCATTGGATGAATTACACTAAGGTGCAGCGTGGTAGGCGAACATCTTACTTTATTAAAATGAACCCCGAAAAAAAAATGTATGCATCCTCATGCCCAGTAAATCTACTGTGAAGAGACCTCATGTGCTAAATTAATCTCACCCTATTGGGCATCAGCAAGAAGCCAGAAGAAAGAAACTACCTCTCCCCACCGAAGAAGTAATGGTGGTGGCTGAAACAAATGACACGATTCCATGGCTAAAGAAAGTACCAGACAAATTATGGGTCAAAGGGAAGATAGACATTGTCAAAACAAAAGGAGCAGCAACCGTGGTGAGCAAAGAGGCAGAAAAAAAAGGCATAATTCCAGTACATACAGCATTAGTGGAGGTGGGTGCTGTTATACCATGGCCAAGTTCACCTGGTAACACTCCACCTCCCAGGAAGAAAACCTCAGGGGATTTCAGATTGGTTAATGATGCTGTACATGGTCAAGTACCACTTGTGCCTAATACGGTGACCATTCTCTCTCAAGTTCTGTTGTTTTTCAGTGATTGATTTGGCTAATGCATTCTTCAGCATTCCAGTAGCTGAGGAATCGCGAGATAGGTTCTCTTTCACGTTCCTCTGCAAAAAAATGGACGTGGACTGTCATGCCCTAGGCTCAGGAAATGGCTAGAAACCTGGAGAGCTGGATGTCTCCATCAGGAAGTACGGTTATCCTGTTACTCCATGATCTGTTTCACCTGTCCTTGTGATTGTCTCCATCCCCTCCAAGTGTCGCCCATCGTCCGCAGCAGTGAGAGTGACAGCAGCGAGAGCGAGGCTGCATTGGAATCTGTTGACAAGCAAGTTGATGAGCAACATTCTGAAGTAAGATACATTGACACGGTTCCTGTTCTCCATCATGGATAGGCTTAGTCCTCCTACTCCTATGCAGTTAACAGGCAATTTAGCTGACAATTGGAAACGTTTCAAGCAGAGATTCAATATCTACCTAGCAGCTAGTGGTGTCTTCTGGAACAGAAAAATGAATGGGAATGGTCCCATGAACAGGAAAGCTGCTTCAAAAACCTAAAGAAGACAATCACAGAAGAGCCAGTGCTCAGGTTCTATGATCCAGAGAAAAGCACAAGGATTTCTGCAGACGCTTCACAGTTTGGCCTGGGAGCAGTTCTTCTGCAACAGCATGACGACACGTGGCAACCCGTCGCTTATGCAGCCAGAGCCTTGACAGGCGCAGAGACAAGGTATGCACAGATAGAGAAAGAACTACTGGCGAGCAGATACGCGTCTACAAATGAGACTTTGAAGTAGAAACCGACCACAAACCATTGGTGTCAATCATCTCTAAGCCACTGAATGATTGTCCAATGAGAATCCAGAGAATGTTGATCAGACTGCAAAAGTATGATGTGAAGATGATCTATACCCCGGGAAAGTTCATGTTCTCCGCCGACACTCTTTCTCCAGCAGCCGACAAGGAGAGCTTCGACACATAAAAAAACACTGAGAATCAGGCCTACGTCGACATGATCGTAGAATCACTTCCTGTGTCTTCTGAGAGAATGGAGCAGATCAAAAGAGAGACCGCAGCTGACCAAACAATGACAGAGTTGAAAGAAACAACACTGATAGGATGGCCTGCACAGAAAAACAACTGTCCAAGGAGAATACAGGATTACTGGATATGCAGAGCAGAGCTCACCGTTGTGGATGACATAGTGTTCAAAGGCAACAAGATTGTCATTCCCATGACACTACGCAAAGAAATGCTACAGAAAATACACAAGGGCCACTTGGGTGAGGAAAAATGCAAACGACAAGCACGAGAAGTAATGTACTGGCCAAGAATGAACCAGGAAATCAGCCAGACCACTGCTTCATGTGAACTGTGTTTCACCTACAGGCCAAAGCAGCAAGCAGAGCCGCTAATGCCTCATCCAGTACCCAACAGACCCTACTACAAAATTGTCAAAGGTCTGATGAAAAAGGCACATGATGGGAAGGAGTATTTCCTAATAAAACTGATGACCTACCGAAATGCACCACTGCAGAACGGACTTTCACCTGCACAAATGTTGATGGTACGTCGCATCAGAAACAATCTACCCATCCATGAGGACTCGCTAACACTAACACCCAGAGGTGATCACAAAGTCAAACTCGCAAAGGAAAGACAGAAAGACAAACAAAAACAGCGACACGACAAAAGTGCAAGACACTTACCTGAACTGAAACCTGGAGATCATGTGCGACTCCGAGACATCACCACAGGAATCTGGATGCAGCAAGGGTATGTGCAGAGAGAAGTTGCACCGCGATCCTATGAGATCCAAACGGAGCATGGATCACAACTGAGACGAAACAGAGTAGATCTAAGGCTGCAGCCATTCACTCAAGGGACTGAGGATCATCAGGAGGATACTGTTGAAGCGTCAAATGCCTTTAGAAATGGACAAATCAGTCAGAACACCCTGACTGACAATGAACGCTGTCCAACGGTTTCAGGAAGCAAAACAAAATTTGCAAAAAAAAATGTTTAAAAAAAATACTAAAATACATAAAAGGGGCATGTCACGCCCTGGTCGAAGTATTTTGTGTTTATCTTTATGTATTGGGCTAGGCCAGGGTGTGGCATGGGGTTTTTGTATTGTGGTGTGTTTTGTCTTGGGGTTTTGGTGTGTATATATTGGGATTGTAGCTAGTGGGGTGATCTAGCAAAGTCTATGGCTGTCTGGAGTGGTTCTCAATCAGAGGCAGGTATTTATCGTTGTCTCTGATTGGGAACCATATTTAGGCAGCCATATTCTTTGA
The DNA here is from genome assembly GCF_021184085.1 of Oncorhynchus gorbuscha. NCBI lineage: Eukaryota > Metazoa > Chordata > Actinopteri > Salmoniformes > Salmonidae > Oncorhynchus > Oncorhynchus gorbuscha. The sequence continues at coordinate 73,575,158 of NC_060173.1, forward strand.
GTTTGTCGTGGGTGATTGTCCTTAGTGTCCTTGTTCCTGTCTGTGTTAGTTTTCACTAGTATAGGCTGTTTCGGTTTTCGTTATGTTCTTTGTTTTGTAGTGTTTGTATTTTAGATTCGTGTTACGTTTTTTGTTCATTAAACATGGATCGCAATCTACACGCTGCGTTTTGGTCCGACTCTCCTTCACCACACCTAGAAACCCGTTACAGGGCACCTGGACTCAATGTTTTGTTAATGTGAAAAGAAATAGAGCCACAATAGAGTATTGTTGGACAGACTATATTTAGTTGAAACAAATATTTTATTTTTAAGGGGAAAAAAACGGTAAAGAAATGTGTGTTATTGAAAATTGCATGTTATGCAGGTTGAGTAAACAAATGTGACATGTGTAGTTACATAGAAAAGTAATTTTCTTTTAAAGGAAAGAAGATGTGTTGTTATCTGAGCCTGCCTGCCGACCTGTAACTTTGCCCCCCTGTGGATTATTGACCTCTGCCTACCCTGAACCTGAGCCTGCCTGCCGTCCGGTATCGTTGCCCCACCTCTGGTTTTCTGCCCTCTGCCCGCCTTGACTTGTCTATTGCCTGCCTTGACTTGTCTATTATTTCCCAGTGATATCGTCCCCCTGCAGCAGACAGGTGGAAGCGCTCACTGGCCGGGATTACTCATATACAAACTACCCTGTCATGATTAACTGGTGTAATGCTCCATAATTATGGAGTGGCATGTGCCCTTGATAAAATTCGAGATGTATCTTATTGATCTTAATGATAAAAAGAGTCTGGTTTTATGTGTTGATTTCGCTTACTTTTAATATGTGTTTTTATAGAACCTCCTTTAATAGTTTCAGCCATAATCTAATTCTTACCCTAAAATGTAACAATAGTTATCACAGAGTGATAAAAGGAGGGAGTGTGATGGAAATGTATTTTCATGCCTATGTAATCGTATGTCTAGCCGCTTTATTAAAACACCCTTTTCAGAGTTTCGTCAGGCTTCTATTGAGATTGTGAGCCTCTCTGGCCGTGATAGTAAAGCTTGTCTCGTTTACTTTAAGTTTGAGTCTTTAGTGGTGAATTTCCACGACACTATCTTAAATGATTTTAATGTTGTTTTTTAAATCTTACACAATACTGTAATTGCAGTCTTTGTGTTGATTGGTTAGGCACACAGTAGTAATTTATTAGAATAGCTGACGGAAGATGTACGGACATTATCACACTACTGGCAATGGGCTAGAATAAGAGGAAGTTTGCCAACATGGATCATATGTTGGCAAAGAGATATGTGAAGGTATGTAAAAAAAATTGTGGGGGGGGGGGGGCTTCCGTAAAACTTTATTTTTTTACCTGTATCTTCTTGTATTTATTTCTACATGTCTGATCTTCTGTCTGCAATCCTGACTCAGTTTCTTTTATTTTTACCAGTCATCTTTGTCGTGACTTTAACATTATTCTGAAGACTGTTGTTTATCTAATTAAATAACTATGTTTAATTGTTACCCAATTAAATTAATCATGCAACAGTTAACTAATTACGATCTGGGGCACCACGAGAGTGGATCTTTAAAGAGTTACCATTTTTTATTTTTCACCTTTATTTAACCAGGTAGGCAAGGCCATGGTGGCGAAGTAAATACAATATAGCAAGTAAAACACTGGAATTGTTGATTTGCAGTGTTTCCATTTTCAGAGATTTTTGTAGTTCGTTCCAGTCATTGGCAGCAGAGAACTGGAAGGAGAGGCGGCCAGAGGAATTGGTTTTGGGGGTGACCAGAGAGATATACCTGCTGGAGCGCGTGCTACAGGTGGGTGCTGCTATGGTGACCAGTGAGCTGAGATAAAGGGGCACTTTACCTAGCAGGGTCTTGTAGATGACCTGGAGCCAGTGGGTTTGGCGACGAGTATGAAGCGAGGGCCAGCCAACGAGAGCGTACAGGTCGCAGTGGTGGGTAGTATATGGGGCTTTGGTGACAAAACGGATGGCACTGTGATAGACTGCATCCAATTTATTGAGTGGGGTATTGGATGCTATTTTGTAAATGACATCGCCGAAGTCAAGGATTCAGTTTTACGAGGGTATGTTTGGCAGCATGAGTGAAGGATGCTTTGTTGTGAAATAGGAAGCTAATTCTAGATTTAACATAGGATTGGAGATGTTTGATGTGAGTCTGGAAGGAGAGTTTACAGTCTAACCAGACACCTAGGTATTTGTAGTTGTCCACATATTCTAAGTCAGAACCGTCCAGAGTAGTGATGTTGGACAGGCGGGCAGGTGCAGGCAGCGATCGGTTGAAGAGCATGCATTTAGTTTTACTTGTATTTAAGAGCAATTGGAGGCCATGGAAGGAGAGTTGTATGGCATCGAAGCTCGCCTGGAGGGTTGTTAAAACAGTGTCCAAAGAAGGGCCAGAAGAATACATAATGGTGTCATCAGTGTAGAGGTGGATCAGAGACTCACCAGCAGCAAGAGCGACATCATTGATGTATACAGAGAAGAGAATCGGTCCAAGAATTGAACCCTGTGGCACCCCCATAGAGACTGCCAGAGGCCCGGACAACAGGCCCTCCGATTTGACACACTGAACTCTATCAGATAAGTAGTTGGTGAACCAGGCGAGGCAGTCATTTGAGAAACCAAGGCTGTCGAGTCTGCCGATGAGGATGTGGTGATAGAGTCGAAAGCCTTGGCCAGGTCAATAAATACAGCTGCACAGTATTGTTTCTTATCAATGTCGTTTAAGATATCATTTAGGACCGTGAGCCTGGCTGAGGTGCAGCCATGACCAGTTCTGAAACCAGATTGCATAGCGGAGAAGGTATGGTGGGATTCAAAATGGTCGGTAATCTGTTTGTTGACTTGGCTTTTGAAGACCTTAGAAAGGCAGGGTAGGATAGATATAGGTCTGTAGCAGTTTGGGTGAAGGGTGTCCCCCCTGTTGAAGAGGGGAATGACCGCAGCTGCTTTCCGATCTTTAGGAATCTCAGACGACACGAAAGAGAGGTTGAACAGGCTAGTAATAGGGGTGGCCACAATTTCGGCAGATACTTTTAGAAAGAAAGGGTCCAGATTGTCTAGCCCGGCTGATTTGTAGGGGTCCAGATTTTACAGCTCTTTCATAACATCAGCCGACTGGATTTGGGAGAATGAGAAATGGGGAAGGCTTGGGCGAGTTGCTGTGGGAGGTGCAGTGCTGTTGACCGGGGTAGGGGTAGCCAGGTGGAAAGCATGGCCAGCCGTGGAAAAATGTTTCTTTAAATTCTCAATTATAGTGGATTTGTCGGTGGTGACAGTGTTTCCTATCCTCGGTGCAGTGGGCAGCTGGGAGTAGGTGGTCTTCTTCTCCGTGGACTTTACAAGTGTCCCGGAACTTTTTTGAGTTTGTGTTGCAGGAAGCACATTTCTGCTTGAAAAGGCTAGCCTTGGCTTTTCTAACAGCCTGTGTATATAGTTTTCTAGCTTCCCTAAAAAGTAGCATATAACGGGGGCTGTTCGATGCTAATGCAGAATGCCATAGGATGTTTTTGTGTTGGTTAAGGGCAGTCGGGTCTGGAGAGAAGGGCTATATCTGTTCCTGGTTCTAAATTTCTTGAATGGGGCATACTTATTTAAGTTGGTGAGGAAGGCTTTTTTTAAACCAGGCATCCTCTACTGACGGGATGAGATCAATATCCTTCCAGGATACCCAGGCCAAGTCGATTAGAAAGGCCTGCTCGCTGAAGTGTTTCAGGGAGCGTTTGACAGTGATTAGTGGAGGTCGTTTGACCGCTGACCCATTACGGATGCAGGCAATAAGGCAGTGATTGCTGAGATCAGCAGAGGTTGGTTAGGATGATATCTATGAGGGTGCCTGTGTTTACAGCTTTGGGGTGGTACCTGGTAGGTTCATTGATAATTTGTGTGAGATTGAGGGCATCAAGCTTAGATTGTAGGATGGCTGGGGTGTTAATTAAGCATGTTCCAGTTTAGGTCGCCTAGCAGCACGAGCTCTGAAGATAGATGGGGGGCAATCAGTTCACATATGGTGTCCAGAGCACAGCTGGGGGCAGAGGGTGGTCTATAGCAGGCGGCAACGGTGAGAGACTTGTTTTTAGAGAGGTGGATTTTTTAAAGTAGAAGTTCAAATTGTTTGGGTACATACCTGGATAGTAGGACAGAACTCTGCAGGCTATCTTTGCAGTAGATTGCAACACCGCCCCCTTTGGCCGTTCTATCTTGTCTGAAAATGTTGTAGTTAGGGATGAAGATTTCCAAATTTTTGTTGGTCTTCCGAAGCCAGGATTCAGACACGGCTAGAACATCCAGGTTGGCAGAGTGTGCTAAAGCAGTGAATAAAACAAACTTAGGGAGGAGGCTTCTAATGTTAACATGCATGAAACCAAGGATATTACGGTTACAGAAGTCATCAAAAGAGAGCGCCTGGGGAATCGGAGTGGAGCCAGGCATTGCAGGTCCTGGATTCACCTCTACATCACCAGAGGAACAGAGGAGGAATAGGATAAGGGTACGGCTAAAAGCTATGAGAATTGGTCGTCTAGAATTTCTGGAAACGAGAGTAAAAAGAGGTTTCTGGGGGCGATAAAATAGCTTCAAGGTATAATGTACAGACAAAGGTATGGTAGGATGTGAACAGTGGAGGTAAACCTAGGTATTGAGCGATGATGAGAGAGCTACTGTCTCTAGAACCATCATTGAAACCAGGTGATGTCATTGCAAGTGTGGGTGGTGGAACTGAAAGGTTGGATAAGGTATAGTGAGCAGGGCTAGTGGCTCTACAGTGAAATAAGCCAATAAAAACTTACCAGAACAGCAATGGACAAGGCATATTGACATTAAGGAGAGGCATGCTTAGTCAAGTGATCATAAGGGTCCAGTGAGTAGTGAGGTTGGTTGGGGTCACGGCGATTCAGACAGCTAGCCATCGATTGCAAGCTAGCATTGGATGGAGGTCTGATTTTAGCCACCTCATGCATTTCCGGCGGTAGATTAGTGGGGTTCCGTGTGGTAGAGGGGATCAATCCAATTGGCAAAATAGATATAGTTATAGTGACCCAAGACAAATTGTCTGATAGACCTATTCAGATAGCATCCGATAAGACAGCTAACGATTAGCGGACCGCAGATGGGCATTCAGGTAACGTCGCGACGGATTTCAGATTTTAGGTTATTTATTTATTTTTTAATTGGTGAGGCGGGTTGCAGGAGAGTGTTTTGAAGTTGAGTTTTTGGAAAAGAAAATATATAAAGGATATGCGAAGAAAGGTGTAAATATATATATACATGGGACACGACAAGATGAGGACAAAGGACGTCTGACTGCTATGCCATGTTGGGTAACCAACCATCTCCCAAATCAAACTCTAAAAGGTCTTTACCTATCACATCTATAAACAGTCAACCTATTAATCATAACCTTGTATCGTATCACCATTCTGAACAGTCGTAACCTCCTTGCATCTGCAAAAACCAAGCCTTACTTGTGATCCAGTACTTCACAAATTGGTTTAATTATTTATTGACTAGCTAATTAAATGGGAACACAGGATAAACATACCCACTTTACATCGGTTATTTACTGGAAACTTCACACGCTGAAAACAGGTCCCTAGCAGAACGACAACAACATTGATGCTTGTTAAAGAATCGATGGAGAGGGAGAGAAAGAGGGACAGAGACCTACAGTAACCAAATATTCCTTAATTGAATTGTATTTTTTTTCTGAATGTCAAAAGACTGAAGGAGGAGACAAGCCTAAATTTGAACCTTCACCTATGTTATTCCTTAATTGAATTGTATTTTTTTCAGAATGTCAAAAGACTGAAGGAGGAGACGAGCCTCCTTGAAGAAAAGCGGCACAGCTGGACATCAACGGCGCTGTGCTACAGGAGTGGGTTGCTGAGGTGCAGCAGTGGCCTGAAGGTATATTAGTTTCTGAACAAATAGAGCAAAAACTCAAAACGGACAACCAGAAAAAGTTTATTCAACCCACAAGCATGTATTTTTATACCTTACGACTAGGCACCACCTTGCATGTCTACGATAAAGCATCATTCTCTATTGTTAGGCAGAAACACAGTATGTTCCTCTCACTGGTAGTGTCATGACCTGCCTAAGTCTAGGACTTTCTTGGGCGTGGAAGTGTGTGTGTGTGTGTTAGTGTTTGTGTAACTGGCCTGCCTTATGAGGAACTGAAACTAAATTGTTGCTCTTTTGCCTCCTTCCTTAGAAATATTAATATTCAGCGACATGTTTTGAACAGAATGTGAACTTTCTGCACTTCCCCTAGTCTCAGTATCTTTCCATACATAAACTTCAAATTCACCATTCATTGACCTCCAAAATATACAAGTAAAGTAAAAACTATGTTCTAATATGATGACAGGACTAATTATATTTCAAGCCAGAATCCAACAGGTAGAAAAGTGAATGTTTCTGTCTCTCAACTTCATAATTGACTGATGTAAGTGGAGTTACGTTTGTAACATGCCCTATGTTTGACAACCACACTTCAGGATAGTCAGACAGGGCATCTCCAGAAGAAGACTGAGGGTGTCATGCAGGTGAAAGAGGACCCAAAAGCGACTTAACAGAAACAGAGTTTATTCAAGTCCAAACAGAAAACGACAAATCCTGAATCCTTAACAGGAAATGTCCAAACAGGGAATAACAGAAATCCTCTAGTCTGTAGAGGGGAATAACAGGAGAAGCGGCCACAGACTGCAGGTCGCTTCGGGTAGGCGCAGGCCGTAGCTGACAGAGACACCTGCTCACACGCAGCATCTGATGAAGGCAAAAACACGACAGGACAGGGCGATACACAATCACAGCACGGTGAATTCTAAACAAGGAACCGACAGGACAGGAACGGAACACAAAGGAAGAAATAGGGACTCTAATCAGGGGAAAGGATCGGGAACAGGTGTGGGAAGACTAAATGATGATTAGGGGAATAGGAACAGCTGGGAGCAGGAACGGAACGATAGAGAGAAGAGAGAGCGAGAGAGTGAGAGAGGGAGGGGGAGAGAGAGGGATAGAAAGAGGGAAAGAACCTAATAAGACCAGCAGAGGGAAACGAATAGAATGGGGAGCACAGGGACAAGACATGATAATAAATGACAAACATGACAGTACCCCCCCACTCACCGAGCGCCTCCTGGCGCACTCGAGGAGGAATCCTGGCGGCAACGGAGGAAATCATCGATGAGTGAACGGTCCAGCACGTCCCGAGACGGAACCCAACTCCTCTCCTCAGGACCGTAACCCTCCCAATCCACTAAGTATTGGTGACCCCGTCCCCGAGAACGCATGTCCATGATCTTATGTACCTTGTAAATAGGTGCGCTCTCGACAAGGACGGGAGGGGGGGAGGGAAGACGAACGGGGGTGCGAAGAAAGGGCTTAACACAGGAGACATGGAAGACAGGATGGACGCGACGAAGATGTCGCGGAAGAAGCAGTCGCACAGCGACAGGATTGACGACCTGGGAGACACGGAACGGACCAATGAACCGCGGAGTCAACTTACGAGAAGCTGTCGTAAGAGGAAGGTTGCGAGTGGAAAGCCACACTCTCTGGCCGCAACAATACCTTGGACTCTTAATCCTGCGTTTATTGGCGGCTCTCACCGTCTGTGCCCTGTAACGGCAAAGTGCAGACCTCACCCTCCTCCAGGTGCGCTCACAACGTTGGACAAACGCTTGAGCGGAGGGAACGCTGGACTCGGCAAGCTGGGATGAGAACAGAGGAGGCTGGTAACCCAGACTACTCTGAAACAGAGATAACCCGGTAGCAGACGAAGGAAGCGAATTGTGAGCGTATTCTGCCCAGGGGAGCTGTTCTGCCCAAGACGCAGGGTTTCTGAAAGAAAGGCTGCGTAGTATGCGACCAATCGTCTGATTGGCCCTCTCTGCTTGACCGTTAGACTGGGGATGAAACCCGGAAGAGAGACTGACGGACGCACCAATCAAACGACAGAACTCCCTCCAAAACTGTGACGTGAATTGCGGGCCTCTGTCTGAAACGGCGTCTAACGGGAGGCCATGAATTCTGAATACATTCTCAATAATGATTTGTGCCGTCTCCTTAGCGGAAGGAAGTTTAGCGAGGGGAATGAAATGTGCCGCCTTAGAGAACCTATCGACAACCGTAAGAATCACAGTCTTCCCCGCAGACAAAGGCAGACCGGTAATGAAGTCTAAGGCGATGTGAGACCATGGTCGAGAAGGAATGGGGAGCGGTCTGAGACGACCGGCAGGAGCAGAGTTACCCGACTTAGTCTGCGCGCAGTCCGAACAAGCAGCCACGAAACGGCGCGTGTCACGCTCCTGAGTCGGCCACCAAAAGCGCTGGCGAATAGACGCAAGAGTGCCTCGAACACCGGGATGACCAGCTAACTTGGCAGAGTGAGCCCACTGAAGAACAGCCAGACGAGTGGAAACAGGAACGAAAAGGAGGTTACTAGGACAAGCGCGCGGCGACGCAGTGTGCGTGAGTGCTTGCTTAACCTGTCTTTCAATTCCCCAGACTGTTAACCCGACAACACGCCCATAAGGAAGAATCCCCTCGGGATCAGTAGAAGCCACAGAAGAACTAAACAGACGGGATAAGGCATCAGGCTTGGTGTTCTTGCTACCCGGACGGTAAGAAATCACAAACTCGAAACGAGCGAAAAACAACGCCCAACGAGCTTGACGGGCATTAAGTCGTTTGGCAGAACGGATGTACTCAAGGTTCTTATGGTCTGTCCAAACGACAAAAGGAACGGTCGCCCCCTCCAACCACTGTCGCCATTCGCCTAGGGCTAAGCGGATGGCGAGCAGTTCACGGTTACCCACATCATAGTTGCGCTCAGATGGCGACAGGCGATGAGAAAAATAAGCGCAAGGATGAACCTTATCGTCAGACTGGAAGCGCTGGGATAGAATGGCTCCCACGCCTACCTCTGAAGCGTCAACCTCGACAATGAATTGTCTAGTGACGTCAGGAGTAACGAGGATAGGAGCGGACGTAAAACGTTCTTTTAGAAGATCAAAAGCTCCGTGGGCGGAACCGGACCACTTAAAACACGTCTTGACAGAAGTAAGAGCTGTGAGAGGGGCAGCAACTTGACCGAAATTACGAATGAAACGCCGATAGAAATTAGCGAAACCTAAAAAGCGCTGCAACTCGACACGTGACCTTGGAACGGGCCAATCACTGACAGCTTGGACCTTAGCGGAATCCATCTGAATGCCTTCAGCGGAAATAACGGAACCGAGAAAAGTAACGGAGGAGACATGAAAAGAGCACTTCTCAGCCTTTACGTAGAGACAATTCTCTAAAAGGCGCTGTAGAACACGTCGAACGTGCTGAACATGAATCTCGAGTGACGGAGAAAAAATCAGGATATCGTCAAGATAGACAAAAACAAAGATGTTCAGCATGTCTCTCAGAACATCATTAACTAATGCCTGAAAAACAGCTGGCGCATTGGCGAGACCGAACGGCAGAACCCGGTACTCAAAATGCCCTAACGGAGTGTTAAACGCCGTTTTCCACTCGTCCCCCTCTCTGATGCGCACGAGATGGTAAGCGTTACGAAGGTCCAACTTAGTAAAGCACCTGGCTCCCTGCAGAATCTCGAAGGCTGATGACATAAGGGGAAGCGGATAACGATTCTTAACCGTTATGTCATTCAGCCCTCGATAATCCACGCAGGGGCGCAGAGTACCGTCCTTCTTCTTAACAAAAAAGAACCCCGCCCCGGCCGGAGAGGAAGAAGGCACTATGGTACCGGCGTCAAGAGACACAGACAAATAATCCTCGAGAGCCTTACGTTCGGGAGCCGACAGAGAGTATAGTCTACCTCGAGGAGGAGTGGTCCCCGGAAGGAGATCAATACTACAATCATACGACCGGTGAGGAGGAAGGGAGTTGGCTCGGGACCGACTGAAGACCGTGCGCAGATCATGATATTCCTCCGGCACTCCTGTCAAATCGCCAGGTTCCTCCTGAGAAGTAGGGACAGAAGAAACGGGAGGGATGGCAGACATTAAACACTTCACATGACAAGAAACGTTCCAGGATAGGATAGAATTACTAGACCAATTAATAGAAGGATTATGACATACTAGCCAGGGATGACCCAAAACAACAGGTGTAAACGGTGAACGGAAAATCAAAAAAGAAATAGTCTCACTGTGGTTACCAGATACTGTGAGGGTTAAAGGTAGTGTCTCAAATCTGATACTGGGAAGATGACTACCATCTAAGGCGAACATGGGCGTAGGCTTCTCTAACTCTCTGAAAGGAATGTCATGTTTCCGAACCCATGCTTCGTCCATGAAACAACCCTCAGCCCCAGAGTCTATCAAGGCACTACATGTAGCACCCGAACCGGTCCAGCGTAGATGGACCGACAAAGTAGTACAGGATTTTGATGGAGAGACTTGAGTAGTTGCGCTCACCTGTAGCCCTCCGCTTACAGATGAGCTCTGGCTTTTACTGGACATGAATTAACAAAATGTCCAGCAACTCCGCAATAGAGGCACAGGCGGTTGGTGATCCTCCGTTCCCTCTCCTTAGTCGAGATGTGAATCCCTCCCAGCTGCATGGGCTCAGTCTCAAAGCCAGAGGAGGGAGATGGTTGCGATGCGGAGCAGGGAAACACCGTTGATGCGAGCTCTCTTCCACGAGCCCGGTGACGAAGATCTACCCGTCGTTCTATGCGGATGGCGAGAGCAATCAAAGAGTCCACATCTGAAGGAACCTCCCGGGAGAGAATCTCATCCTTAACCACTGCGTGGAGTCCCTCCAGAAAACGAGCGAGCAGCGCCGGCTCGTTCCACTCACTAGAGGCAGCAAGAGTGCGAAACTCAATAGAATAATCCGTTATGGACCGTTCACCTTGGCATAAGGAAGCCAGGGCCCTAGAAGCCTCCCCACCAAAAACTGAACGGTCAAAAACCCGAATCATCTCCTCTTTAAAGTTCTGGAACTTGTTAGAGCAATCAGCCCTTGCCTCCCAGATAGCTGTGCCCCATTCTCGAGCCCGGCCAGTAAGGAGTGAAATGACGTAAGCAACCCGAGCTCTCTCTCTAGAGTATGTGTTGGGTTGGAGAGAGAACACAATCTCACACTGCGTGAGAAAGGAGCGGCACTCAGTGGGCTGCCCGGAGTAGCAAGGTGGGTTATTAACCCTAGGTTCTGGAGGCTCGGCAGGCCAGGAAGTAACAGGTGGCACGAGACGTAGACTCTGGAACTGTCCAGAGAGGTCGGAAACCTGAGCGGCCAGGTTCTCCACGGCATGGCGAGCAGCAGACAATTCCTGCTCGTGTCTGCCGAGCATGGCTCCTTGGATCTCGACGGCAGTGTAACGAGCGTCTGAAGTCGCTGGGTCCATTACTGGTCGGTTCCTTCTGTCATGCAGGTGAAAGAGGACCCAAAAGCGACTTAACAGAAACAGAGTTTATTCAAGTCCAAACAGAAAACGACAAATCCTGAATCCTTAACAGGAAATGTCCAAACAGGGAATAACAGAAATCCTCTAGTCTGTAGAGGGGAATAACAGGAGAAGCGGCCACAGACTGCAGGTCGCTTCGGGTAGGCGCAGGCCGTAGCTGACAGAGACACCTGCTCACACGCAGCATCTGATGAAGGCAAAAACACGACAGGACAGGGCGATACACAATCACAGCACGGTGAATTCTAAACAAGGAACCGACAGGACAGGAACGGAACACAAAGGAAGAAATAGGGACTCTAATCAGGGGAAAGGATCGGGAACAGGTGTGGGAAGACTAAATGATGATTAGGGGAATAGGAACAGCTGGGAGCAGGAACGGAACGGAACGATAGAGAGAAGAGAGAGCGAGAGAGTGAGAGAGGGAGGGGGAGAGAGAGGGATAGAAAGAGGGAAAGAACCTAATAAGACCAGCAGAGGGAAACGAATAGAATGGGGAGCACAGGGACAAGACATGATAATAAATGACAAACATGACAGAGGGGCTTTACCTCAGTGTGACACTACCTATACTGTTTGCATGAGTTATACACATCATACCACTATCAAATGTAAGCATGGCCTATGTTATGAATTGATCTAATGTAAAACATTTCATTAAACTAAGAAATTACATCACCATAAACAGTACCTTGTGAGCCAAAACTCTGCATGGCTTGTATAATGTTATAACTGTATGACAACCAATGCTTTAGAAAGGAGTTGATTGCTTTGTACTCGCTTTGTTTGTGCCTCTATAGTAGCTCTACAACTTATAGTTATGTTACTGAGCAGCTCTGCCTGCTGTCAAGGCTGACTTGTGCTCAACAATTTCTCTGAATCTGATGCCTCCTCTTGTTGCCGTCTGAATACAATGGGGTGATTAGACGAACTGTAGATACAGATATGTTACATATTTAACATATCTGTATCTACATATCTGTATCTACAGTTCGTCTAATCACCCCATTGTATTCAGACGGCAACAAGAGGAGGCATCAGATTCAGAGAAATTGTTGAGCACAAGTCAGCCTTGACAGCAGGCAGAGCTGCTCAGTGGGTGAGCTGCTCAGTACTAACAACATTGTGGGGCCATGGGAGAGACTTGGCACCAGTAAGTATACGATTGCAGAAGCGTCTGCTAAATGACTTAAATGTAAATGTAAATGTATCTATTGTGATTACATTTTTACCTTCTCATTGCTGTTGCTCTGTTAAATACTGTACCTCAGAGTTTTACATCTCACAGGCAACCGCCATCTCGCCATCAAAAAGGCAATCTTCGACAGACTGATGTTGGTGAACGGACTGCAGGAGGTGAAGAGGCACTGGGGGAGCCTACAAAGAGCAGCCGGGAACTCTGGAGGCACTGTGCCTACAGCTGCAAGATCAGAGTAAGTTAAGGCTTATACTATTTTTGGACTGAACATTTTGTCTTGCTTTCCAAATACACTCCGCACGGTGTAGTGGAATTGTCAATAATTTAGCGCTTTACTTATTACTTTTAGGTAATGGCGGGGGTGTATGCCTCATGACTAACGAGACATGGTGTGATGAAAGAAACATACAGGAACTCAAATCCTTCTGTTCACCTGATTTAGAATTCCTCACAATCAAATGTAGACCGCATTATCTACCAAGAGAATTCTCTTCGATTATAATCACAGCCGTATATATCCCCCCCCCAAGCAGACACATCGATGGCTCTGAACGAACTTTATTTAACTCTTTGCAAACTGGAAACCATTTATCCGGAGGCTGCATTCATTGTAGCTGGGGATTTTAACAAGGCTAATCTGGAAACAAGACTCCCTAAATTTTATCAGCATATCGATTGCGCAACCAGGGGTGGTAAAACCTTGGATCATTGTTACACTAACTTCCGCGACGCATATAAGGCCCTGCCCCGCCCCCCTTTCGGAAAAGCTGACCACGACTCCAATTTGTTGATCCCTGCCTACAGACAGAAACTAAAACAAGAGGCTCCCACACTGAGGTCTGTCCAACGCTGGTCCGACCAAGCTGACTCCACACTCCAAGACTGCTTCCATCACGTGGACTGGGATATGTTTCGTATTGCGTCAGATAATAATATTGACGAATACGCTGATTCGGTGTGCGAGTTCATTAGAACGTGCGTTGAATATGTCGTTCCCATAGCAACGATTAAAACATTCCCTAACCAGAAACCGTGGATTGATGGCAGCATTCGCGTGAAACTGAAAGCGCGAACCACTGCTTTTAATCAGGGCAAGGTGTCTGGTAACATGACCGAATACAAACAGTGCAGCTATTCCCTCCGCAAGGCTATCAAACAAGCTAAGCGTCAGTACAGAGACAAAGTAGAATCTCAATTCAATGGCTCAGACACAAGAGGCATGTGGCAGGGTCTACAGTCAATCACGGACTACAAGAAGAAATCCAGCCCAGTCACGGACCAGGATGTCTTGCTCCCAGGCAGACTAAATAACTTTTTTGCCCGCTTTGAGGACAATACAGTGCCACTGACACGGCCTGCAACGAAAACATGCGGTCTCTCCTTCACTGCAGCCGAGGTGAGTAAGACATTTAAACGTGTTAACCCTCGCAAGGCTGCAGGCCCAGACGGCATCCCAAGCCGCGCCCTCAGAGCATGCGCAGACCAGCTGGCCGGTGTGTTTACGGACATATTTAATCAATCCCTATACCAGTCTGCTGTTCCCACCTGCTTCAAGAGGGCCACCATTGTTCCTGTTCCCAAGAAGCTAAGGTAACTGAGCTAAACGACTACTGCCCCGTAGCACTCACTTCCGTCATCATGAAGTGCTTTGAGAGACTAGTCAAGGACCATATCACCTCCACCCTACCTGGCACCCTAGACCCACTCCAATTTGCTTACCGCCCAAATAGGTCCACAGACGATGCAATCTCAACCACACTGCACACTGCCCTAACCCATCTGGACAAGAGGAATACCTATGTGAGAATGCTGTTCATCGACTACAGCTCGGCATTCAACACCATAGTACCCTCCAAGCTCATCATCAAGCTCGAGACCCTGGGTCTCGACCCCGCCCTGTGCAACTGGGTACTGGACTTCCTGACGGGCCGCCCCCAGGTGGTGAGGGTAGGCAACAACATCTCCTCCCCGCTGATCATCAACACGGGGGCCCCACAAGGGTGCGTTCTGAGCCCTCTCCTGTACTCCCTGTTCACCCACGACTGCGTGGCCATGCACGCCTCTAACTCAATCATCAAGTTTGCGGACGACACAACAGTGGTAGGCTTGATTACCAACAACGACGAGACGGCCTACAGGGAGGAGGTGAGGGCCCTCGGAGTGTGGTGTCAGGAAAATAACCTCACACTCAACGTCAACAAAACTAAGGAGATGATTGTGGACTTCAGGAAACAGCAGAGGGAACACCCCCCTATCCACATCGATGGAACAGTAGTGGAGAGGGTAGCAAGTTTTAAGTTCCTCGGCATACACATCACAGACAAACTGAATTGGTCCACTCACACAGACAGCATCGTGAAGAAGGCGTAGCAGCGCCTCTTCAACCTCAGGAGGCTGAAGAAATTCGGCTTGTCACCAAAAGCACTCACAAACTTCTACAGATGCACGATCAAGAGCATCCTGGCGGGCTGTATCACCGCCTGGTACGGCAACTGCTCCGCCCTCAACCGTAAGGCTCTCCAGAGGGTAGTGAGGTCTGCACAACGCATCACCGGGGGCAAACTACCTGCCCTCCAGGACACCTACACCACCCGATGTTACAGGAAGGCCATAAAGATCATCAAGGACATCAACCACCCGAGCCACTGTCTGTTCACCCCGCTATCATCCAGAAGGCGAGGTCAGTACAGGTGCATCAAAGCTGGGACCGAGAGACTGAATAACAGCTTCTATCTCAAGGCCATCAGACTGTTAAACAGCCACCACTAACATTGAGTGGCTGCTGCCAACACACTGACATTGACACTGACTCAACTCCAGCCACTTTAATAATGGGAATTGATAGGAAATGATGTAAATATATCACTAGCCACTTTAAACAATGCTACCTTATATAATGTTACTTACCCTACATTATTCATCTCATATGCATACGTATATACTGTACTCTATATCATCGACTGCATCCTTATGTAATACATGTATCACTAGCCACTTTAACTATGCCACTTTGTTTACATACTCATCTCATATGTAAATTCTGTACTCGATACCATCTACAGTATCTTGCCTATGCTGCCCTGTACCATCACTCATTCATATACCCTTATGTACATATTCTTTATCCCCTTACACTGTGTATAAGACAGTAGTTTTGGAATTGTTAGTTAGATTACTTGTTGGTTATTACTGCATTGTCGGAACTAGAAGCACAAGCATTTCGCTACACTCGCATTAACATCTGCTAACCATGTGTATGTGACAAATAAAGTTTGATTTGATTTAATGCAGTGGAGGGAGGAATGGCCTTCTCTGCCTCCTGAAGAGAAGATTGAGTGAACTGACACAAGTCCAAGGAAACACCAGGAACACCTAGCAAAAGCTAGTCCTATTGCTGAGAGCTCAGATGACAACTGCTATGCTTTCTGAAATCATTCACCACCCCTGCCTCTGCTCTCTCGGGAGCAGCCTGGTCTCCTGACGTTGACCCCTGACCCCTCACCTTCTGAACCCATCCAGAGAAAAATAATTTGCCCGGTGATGCGCTAGTGGAGAAGCAATGTGTTATTTCAGTGCATTTGTTGCCATGTTTCCTCTCCTCCCGTTTCTTCCTGTCGTAGACTATGGCGACATCATCAGCTTCTAAAATAAGTAAGTGACGTAAAGGTCTTCATAAATAAATGCATTGAGCACTAACAAGTTTGTGTGTGTGTGTGTGTGTGTGTGTGTGTGTGTGTGTGTGTGTGTGTGTGTGTGTGTGTGTGTGTGTGTGTGTGTGTGTGTGTGTGTGTGTGTGTGTGTGTGTGTGTGTGTGTGTGTGTGTGTGTGTGTGTGTGTGTGTGTGTGTGTGTGTGTGTGTGTGTGTGTGTGTGTGTTTCAATCGATTACATAGTATGAATTAATTATTTTGACATAATAAAAAGTTGATGCAGCCACTGATGCCCCTTGCAATGTCACAGCATATGATTTGATAGTTGTTTTGCCAAAATGAATTGATCTCTGTTTAATACACAGTTCACAAACTATAGCCTGCTAAGAAAGGCACCTGTACCAATGCTGATTGATATAGGTTATGAGCAGTGAGCCTATCTACTAGTTATCAGCAGTGGATTGGTCCTAGGATTGGTCCAACTTAGTAGACCTGGTGATTTTCTTGTGAGTAATGAGAAAATCATCAAAGATGGTGGGAATATTGCATTTTGAAAAGCAAATACTTAGATTGAATATGTAGGCAAATTCCGACATCAGTGGACCTGTATTAGGGGTGTCATGAAGAATTAGGGCATTTTGAGGGTGTTGATACAGTATTGCACTATTTAGGCAGCGCAGGGTTCCTGTTAACATTTGTAACAGGGAACAACTTATTAGGCTATAGCTTATTATATTACCAACTGACCTTCAAATAGGCTACAGACAATTTCTTCAACCTCATGGCTTGATTTTTGCTCTGACGTGCAAAGTCAACTGTGGGACCTTCTATAGATAGGTGTGTGCCTTTCCAAATCATGTCCAATCAATTGACTCCAATTAAGTTGAAGAAACATCTCAAGGATGATCAATGGAAACAGGATGTACCTGAGCTCAATTTCTCATAGCAAAGGGTCTGAATTCTTACAGGACCAGTCAAAAGTTTGGAAACACCTACTCATCTACTCAACTCAAGGGTTGTTCTTTACTTTTACTATTTGTATACATTGTATAATAATGGTGAAGAAATAATACTATGAAATAACACAGATGGAATCATGTAGTCTTCGTGAGACGCAGAGTAGGTGTGAATCCCACCGTGAAGCATGGAGGAGCATGGAGGAGGAGGTGTGATGGTGTGGGGGTGCTTTGCTGGTGACACTGTCTGTGATTTCTTTAGAATTGTGTCATCGGGAAAAGCCTCTATCAACCCTTGATACAGTTTGGAAATCAACTTTAGAGACTGCTTTAAAATAGCATCTGGCTTGTCCAGGGTTTGCTGCACAGAGAGAATAAAGTCTTGCATCTGAAAAATTTCCCTCAGCTCCGTCACAGAATAGTATTCTCTGGCTGCCTGACCCTGCTGAGACCCCTGTCCCAATCTGATTATCCTAAAATGAGGCATTATCCAATAATAGAATCAATGGTTCAATACATGAAATTATTTCCAGATCCCAGACTATAGCTTTAAGCTGACGCTGCTGTCCTGTAGCTACTGTAGGTCTACCCATATATTCAAGATGGACATTTTTATAATTCACAGATATTAATATACTGCAAAATTCACCTGAGCTCTGTAGACTGGTCTTCCCTGGCTGTCTGACCCTGCTGGGACCCCTATCACCATCTGATCCTGCTAAGACATGATGTTGTGTACTGACTGTGCACTAGAGGGTTGGTCGGCATCTTTCATGCTGCGGGAGGTCAAACAGATGACCTTGGGATGAAAATATTTTTGTTGTCCCGTAAATGATTTGGAAACAGTCCTCTTTCTGGATTACAATCACGTTTTTCGCATTATTCACACACTCAGAATTGGCTGCTTCAACATCAACCTCTTCGTGTTTACATTTTTTGCATGGATTTATTTTGGGCCATACTGGTACTGTCATAGCCCTATCTGTTTCCTTCCATATACTTCCTGTAATGAGGCTGTATGCTTTTTACAAAATAACTGTGATGTTCATCTCAAGCAGTCAGTCAACCACATAGAGAGCACACCCATGACAGTGAGTTGAGGGTTACATAGGAGCTGCAGCACAATGACTCTTGTGAGTAGCGTCCATATGGCTATATTTAAAGTGTATATTTTGTTGATACATTTTTTTACTAGGATCAATAACTGTTTTATTACTAAATTTAACAATTGGGACTTTCTATCTTTAGGAGAAGAGAATTGTGATTCATGTTTTAATGTAGACTAATAATAATGTAATATTGTGCCATAGGAGATCAAGGATTTAGGTTCAGGATTTATATTTATCAGCCTGTAAGGATTTGCATAAAATAAGTCTCCATTACACTTGAGGCATATAGTATACCATATGATTATTCCATATACTACCACAGCATAAACAGCATAGGCCTAGAATGTGAAGCTAGCACCAATGTGTAACTGTACCCTGAGATAATTTGGTTGATTTATAAATACATTTAAAAATATAAATAAATAAGAAGAACTAACATTGTAATTCTAATGACCAAGTAAAGAAGCTAAACAGACGCTCAACGAAAATAAATGACAGCAACTATCCAAAAGTATCACAAATGTTTTATCATTTTATCAGGCTTTTATTGGTTTATTCATAGCCGACAGTGGAGCATTTAATGTTTCTAATATGAACTAATTTAGTTTACTCATATTTGTGGCAGATTTCTCACCTTTTCCTAAATGATAGTAAAGGGAAAAAAGGGAGACCGCTCATGCCTAAGAGGAGTGAATAGCTTAAGTACTTCTAGCCAGCTATTTAAGAAGTGAGATATTTCGCAAGAGTTTGGGACAATTTCCCAGACCCAGATTAAACCTATTCCTGAATGAAGAGTACTCTCAATGTCCAGGAATTCAGCCCCATAACTTTGTAGACTCATATGTACTGAATGACTGATTGTCTTCCAATTCACAACCTGTTAGCTATACCGCGCTGGGCGGTAACATTAAAAAAAAATGTGTTCTTACATACCCGCCTGGATAAATAATGGTAATGAATCATTTAAATACTGGCAATGGAGGACATTTAATTTAACAACAGCTATGCTTTTGAAAGATAATTGTATCTCTTTTACTCTCTGTTCATATTAGTGGCTTTGTCTTCAGCAGGGAAGGCTCCTGTCACGTTCTGACCTTAGTTCCTTTTTTATGTCTTTATTTTAGTTGGTCAGGGTGTGAGTTGGGGTGGGCATTCTATGTTGTTTTTCTATGTTTTGTTCTGTCATTTCTATGTGTTTGGCCTAGTATGGTTCTCAATCAGAGGCAGGTGCCAGTCGTCTCTGTTTGGGAGCCATATTTAGGTAGCCTGTTTTCTATTGTGTTTTGTGGGTGGTTGTATTCTGTGTTAGTGTTTTCCCCATACGGGACTGTTTCAGCTTGTTTGTACTTTTGTTCTGTTGATTTATTAAATATATCATTATGGACACTTACCACGCTGCACATTGGTCTGATCCTTGCTACTCCTCCTCGGAGGAAGAAGAAACCCATTACAGCTCCTCAGTGGAGGAAGGGGAGGACTACCAAAATATATAGTGAAACATAAAAAGTGATCCTTTTTAGATAAAACGAAATAAATATAACTAAATGACTAATAATAACTAAATATAGTGCATTTGGAAAGTATTCAGACCCCGTCAATTTTTCCACTTTGAAGTCCAAGTCAAGGTAAGCTTTCGGTTTTATTAATTTATTGCCACCCGGGCCCGCCGGTGTTACTGCTACACTGTAGCGGATTTAATAACAGGTTAGTTCTAGTAGCTATTGACAATGACGTAAGCTAATATGGTGACACCGCTGTAGGGGCTGCATGAGGCGGTTGTGGTATAAAAAGTTTGGAGGGTTTTTTTGCCTGGTTACAGACAGCTGTTGTATTGGGCACTGAAGCAAAAGGAAAAACATGAGAGGAGGAGAGCATGTAGATGTGAGAAGGAATTATACAACTAGCATTCTGACGATGCTGTTTGTATGTGGCTGCTGTGAAGGATGCACTACGCAGAAAACGCTCCGCCATGTCCTGGTTGCTGAAAATCTAATAGTTATCCTAATTTCAGTTTGTGACAAAACGAAAAAGTGTAGTGTAATCATTGTACCATGTACACCGCTGTGAAATGTATTTTTCATAAACAAAAATATTGTATTTTCAGCTGTTTAAAGCTGGCGTACAAAACCGATAGTAGAAGACTCATAAGCGAAACTTGGAAACGGGAAGCGTAGATATAGCGCACATAAAACAGATCTATTGCTTCTTAAACTTGCTTTCAAGGACAGATCTATAACTCACATTTCTATATGAATTTTGTTGGGTCACCCAAAAAGTTACACATTACAGCTTGAACTCTGTGCTGGTTATCAGGGGTGTATTCATTCCGCCGATTCTGTTTGGGTGGAGGGGTGGGTAGATCTGCTTTAATATTGATGGATTGTGGCTTCCATCTAGAGTATATTTGTCTGCCTCATTTCCAAGCCCCCATATATATATATATATTTCTCCGTTTGGACACTTTGTAAAATTCTAAACCTGTTTTGACTTTATCGTTATGGAATATTGTGTGTACATTGCTGAGAATTTTTCTTATATTTAATAAATTTTAGAATAAGGCTGTTACGTAATGACGTGAGAAAAATCAAGGGGTCTGGATACTTTCCAAAGGCACTGTATATGCACGCAGTACCAGTCCAACGTTTGGACACACCTACTCATTCAAGGTGTGGCCACTAAATATTGACCCTCGGAGACAGTAGTTGATATTGCTCAGAATATAGAGTATTGGACAGTGGCCGTGTGTGTATCATATTCTAATAGTATAGGAGCTCTTACAGTGTACAGCTCTTACAGTGTGTTATCTACAGTGCACTTTTACTGATTGCTTGAATGGTAAATATAGATGACCGTAATGGTCTTTGACATTTGGTCACGATTGATGGAGTGACAATGGCTGTTCCCTCTTTCTGTCACCAGGAAATGTATCCGTGTGTGTCTCTCCTGCTCCTTCTGATGGGCAGAGGTGGTACGTTTTTAAAAAGTCAGCAAAATCACCTCTTGATTTTTTTAAAATACTCACAACTATAATATGAGTCATCCTGTGTGTGTCTCTGTGTGTGTGTGTGTCAGCCATTCCCCTAGTGCTCTCCGAGGAGGTGAAATTATGTTCCAAAACAGTGATCAACTCCTGCAATGACTGCATCAAATCAGGAGCGTACTGCACGTGGTGCAAACAACCGGTGAGGAGAGCTTTAAACAGTAAGAAGTCGGAAGTTTACATACACCATAGCCAAATACATTTAAACTCAGTTTTTCACAATTCCTGACATTTAATCCTAGTAAAAATTCCCTGTCTTAGGTCAGTTAGGATCACCACTTTATTTTAAGAATGTGATATGTCAGAATAATACTAGATATAATTATTTATTTCAGCTTTTATTTCTTTCATCACATTCCCAGTGGGTCAGAAGTTTACATACACTCAATTAGTATTTGGTAGCATTGCCTTTAAATTGTTTAACTTTGGTCAAACGTTTTGGGTAGCCTTCCGCAAGCTTCCCACAATAAGTTGGGTGAATTTTGGCCCATTGCTCCTGACAGAGCAGGTGTAACTAAGTCAGGTTTGTAGGCCTCCTTGCTCGCACACACTTTTTCAGTTCTGCCCACACATTTTCTGTAGGATTGAGGTCAGGGCTTTGTGATGGCCACTCCAATACATTGACTTTGTTGTCCTTAAGCCATTTTGCCACAACTTTGGATGTATGCTTGGGGTCAATGCCCTTGTGGAAGATCCATTTGCGACCAAGCTTTAACTTCCTGACTGATGTCTTGAGATGTTGCTTCAGTATAGCCACAATTTTCCCCCCTCATGATGCCATCTTGTCAGGATTTGGCCAGGGTTGTTCCGGTTTTTGGTCACTAGATGCCCCAATTGTGCCTTTTGACCTTTTGTTTTCCCTTGATCCCCATTATTATTTGCACCTGTGCCTCGTTTCCCCTGATTGTATTTAAACCCTTTGTTTTCCTCTGTTCTTTGCTCTGTGTTTGTATGTTATCACCCAGCCCTAGTACTCTGAGAACTCTTGTTGATCCCGGTGGACTCTTGTGGAATTCTGTTTTTTTGTTCTTGTGTGTTTGTTTTTTGAGTATCTTTTGAGGCTTTTTGTGCTTTACCTTCCACCTTGTGGATTTACCTTTTTTGTCTTGGAGGATTTCCTTTGTTCTTGTAGGATTCCTTTTGAGGTTGTGGAGTTACATGTTTTCCTGAAGAACTTCACTTTTTACTTCATTAAATACACCGTCTCAAGTATTGCTGTGTCTGCCTCATCTTCTGGGTTCTGCTGACTATTCGTGGCTCAGTTGGTTAAGTGACTGTTTCTCACTCTGGACACCCGGGTTCGTAACCGGGTCCTGACACATCTATTTTGTGAAATGCACCAGCCCCTCCTGCAGCAAAGTACCCCCACAACATGATGCTGCCACCCCTGTGCTTCACGGTTGGGATGATGTTCTTCGGTTTGCAAGCTTCCCCCTTTTCATTTACATTTACATTTACATTTAAGTCATTTAGCAGACGCTCTTATCCAGAGCCAAACAGTTATATTTTTGTTTCATCAGACCAGAGGACATTTCTCCAAAAAGTACGATCTTTGTCCCCATGTGCAGTTGCAAACCTTGTTCTTTATGGCAGATTAAGAAGCAGTCAAATCAAATCAAAATCAAATCAAATGTATTTATATAGCCCTTCGTACATCAGCTGATATCTAAAAGTGCTGTACAGAAACCCAGCCTAAAACCCCAAACAGCAAGCAATGCAGGTGTAGAAGCACGGTGACTAGGAAAAACTCCCTAGAAAGGCCAAAACCTAGGAAGAAACCTAGAGAGGAACCAGGCTATGTGGGGTGGCCAGTCCTCTTCTGGCTGTGCCGGGTGGAGATTATAACAGAACATGGCCAAGATGTTCAAATGTTCATAAATGACCAGCATGGTCGAATAATAGTAAGGCAGAACAGTTGAAACTGTGGCTTCTTTCTTGCTGATTGGCCTTTCAGGTTATGTCGATATAGGACTCGTTTTACTTTGGATATAGATACTTTTGTACCTGTTTCGTCCAGCATCTTCACAAGGTCCTTTGCTGTTCTGGTATTGATTTGCACTTTTCGCACCAAAGTACATTCATCTCTAAGAAAAGGAACAAGTCTCCTTCCTGAGCAGTATGACGGCTGCGTGGTCCCACGGTGTTTATACTTGCGTACTATTGTTTGTACAGGTGAAAGTGGTACCTTAAGGCATTTGGAAATTGCTCCCAAGAATGAACCAGACTTGTGGAGGTCTACAATTTTTTTCTGAAGTCTTGGCTGTTTTCTTTTGATTTTCTCATGATGTCAAGCAAAGTTTGAAGGTAGGACTTGAAATACATCCACAGGTACACCTCCAATTGACTCAAATTATGTCAATTAGCCTATCAGAAGCTTCTAAAGCCATGACATCATTTTCTGGAATTTTTCAAGCTGTTTAAAGGCACAGTCAACTTAGTGTATGTAAACTTCTGACCCAATGTAATTGTGATTAAGTGAAATAATCTGTCTGTAAACAATTGTTGGAAAAATGACTTGTACCATGCACAAAGTAGGTGTCCTAACCAACTTGCCAAAACTATAGTTTATTAACAAGAAATTTGTGGAGTGTTTGAAAAATGTGTTTTAATGACTCCGACATAAGTGTATGTAATCTTCCAACTTCAACTGTATCTATGTGTGATTGATTTCCAGTGGTGGAAAAAGTACTCAATTGTCATACTTGAGAAAAGGTCAAATTGGGTTTTAAATATACTTCAATATCAAAAGTAAATGTAATTGCTAAAATATACTTGCGTATCAAAAGCAAATGTACAAATAACTAGAAATTCCTTATATTAAGCAAATCAGAAGGCACAATGTTCTTGTTTTTTTTAATTTACAGATAGCCAGTGGCACACTTCAACACTCAGACATCATTTACAAACAAATAATTTGTGTTTAGTGATTCCGCCAGATCAGAGGCAGTAGGGAAGACCAGGGATGTTCTCTTGATAATTGTGTGAATTGAACCATTTCCTGTCCTGCTAAACATTCAAAATGTAACGAGTACTTTTGGGTGTCATTGAAAAAGTATGGAGTAAAAAGTACATGACTTTCTTTAAGAATGTAGTGAAGTAAAAGTTACCCTAAACTACTTAAATAGTACTTTACAACACTGCAAACAGAGCTGAGAATATGCATGAAGGTGCTAAGCCACAGCATGTGGGTGGGTGTGCTAACTGCAGTACTAAAATATATATGTGAAGGCCCATTTGTATTTCCATTTCTTGGTAACACTTCATTTGAATAATAGTCCCTTCGATCTAAATGTTCAACTAAGCACAAACTGTCAATTTATTTGTCAACTGCGGCATTGTTTGTAAACAACTACAGCGACAAAAAAATAACTAATTTTGAGTTGCTGGATATAGTTTGATATTCAGATCATTTGTAGAGGACTATCCACAGACAGTCAGACCTCTTGAAACCAACCGAGAGCGATGGACTTAACTAGGGGTCCTGCTAATTTAAAATTAACTCCAACACATTTTACTACAGATTCAGAGTGGATTACAGAGCAACTCCATCACTAGCTGCAGATTTGTAACTGGCTAATGTGATTCTCCATTTGCCATTACAGGATTGCTTCTGTTTGGCGTAGACAGAGAATTTTCAATCAGCCTTAACTTGGCGACACTATCTTTGTTCTCAAATTGGCCAAACATGTATATTCTAAAATGTCTGTGTCAAGTTGCAGGTAGTTGAAAAAGGTGACATTCTTAAAATATGTTTTTTGCTCCATGAAGTAATCCATTCATGTGTGTGCCACAAGCTTGTCTATTTCAAATCATGACAAGCGGCACTTCAGGGTGGACCCACCTGTATTAATCAATAAGAACAGATTTGAAATAGACAAGATGACGGCATGCACATAGTTGGATTACTTCATGGAGCAAAACATTCTCTCTTTTAACAACGGAGAATTGTCTAAATTCAAATGAATCACCAACATTTTAGAAGATACATGTTTGGCCGAATCACGAACGAAGATGGTATCGCCTATGCTGTAGGGTGATTGTCCTAAAAACAGTTTTTTTGAAAAATATATATATTTTTTTACTAATTTGAATAAAACACAAAACATTGCTGTGGATTGTCCATAAATCATAAAAAAATGTTTACATTGAACTGATATATTTATTGCGTATTACCGTAAAATAAATTCAAGTTCCTGTTAAAACTCCAGTCAGTTTTTGAATAGTTTTATTCACCCATGATGCATAATGTAGAAGAGTAGTCCTTAGATGAGCACAAGTTAAGTTAATTTGCTTACAATGCACTCAAAGTATTCAGTATTCAGATTTCCCACATTTTGTTACATTACATCCTTATTCTAAAATGTATTTGTTTTTTCTCATCAATCTACACACAATACCCCATAATGAGGTTTAGACATTTTTGCAAATGTATTTCAAAATAAAAAACTGAAATATTAAATGTACATAAATATTCACTCTTTACTTAGTACTTTGTTGAAGCACCTTTGGCAGCAATTACAGCCTCGAGTCTTCTTGGGTATGACACTACAAGCTTGGCATACCTGTATTTGGGGAGTTTCTCCCATTTCTTCTCTGCAGATCCTCTCAAGCTCTGTCAGGCTGGATGGGGAGCTTCGCTGCACAGCTATTTTCAGGTCTCTCCAGAAATATTAGAAATGTTTGGGTTCAAGTCCGGGCTCTGGCTGGGCCACACAAGGACATTCAGATACTTGTCCCAAAGCCACTCCTGCGTGGTCTTGGCTGTGTGCTTAGGGTCATTGTGCTGTTGGAAGGTGAACCTCAGTCTTGAGCGCTCTGAGCAGGTTTTCATAAAGGATCTCTCTGTACTTTGCTCCGTTCAACTTTTCCTCGATCCTGACTAGTCTGCCAGTTCCTGCCACTGAAAAACATCCTCACAGCATGATGCTGCCACCACCATGCTTCACTGTAGGGATGGTGCCAGGTTTTCTCCAGACATGACACTTGGCATTCAGACCAAAGAGTTCAATCTTGGTTTCATCAAACCATAGAATATTGTTTCTCATGGTCTGAGAGTCCTTTAGGTGCCTTTTGGCAAAGTCCAAGGGGGCTGTCATGTGCCTTTTAATGAGGAGTGTCTTCCGTCTGGCCACTCTATCATAATGGCCTGATTGGTGAAGTGCTGCAGAGATGGTTGTCCTTCTGGAAGGTTCACCCATCTCCACAGAGGAACTCTGGAGCTCTGTCAGAGTGACCATAGGGTTCCTGGTCACCTCCCTGACCAAGGCCCTTCTCTCCCTATTGCTCAGTTTTACCACTGTGTTCTTGGGGACCTTCAATGCTGCATACATTCTTTAGTACCCTTCCCCAGATCTGTGCCTCGACACAATCCTGTCTCGGAGCTCTATGGACAATTCCTTCGACCTCATGGCTTGGTTTTTGCTCTGATATGCACTTTCAACTGTGTGACCATATATAGGTGTGTGCCTTTCCAAATTATGTCTAATCAATTGAATTGACCACAGGTGGACTCCAATCAAGTTGTAGAAACATCTCAAAGATGATCAATGGAAACAGGATGCACCTGAGCTCAATTTTGAGTCTCATAGCAAAGGGTCTGAATACTTATTTAAAAAAGGTATCTTTTTTTATAGATTTCTAAAAACCAGTTTTCGCTTTGTCATTATGGGGTATTTTGTGTAGATTAATCAGGATTTAAAAAAAATCTGTTTTAGAATAAGACTGTAACGTAAAAATGATGGAAAAAGTCAAGGGGTCTGAATACTTACCGAATGCACTGTATATGTCTTCAGAATGATGTTCTTATTCTCAAACACCCCCTTTACCCCATGTGGCCTTCTCATTACCAAAATAGCTCAAATTGGGCAAAAGTCTGATTTAATTTGATCATAATTGTATAATTTAATTTGAAATATTTGTATTTTCAGTGTTATGTTTATCAGGCCTTTTCATTGGGGGAGCATTTTTAATTTTTTTATAGTAAAAATATGGATTTGTTTTACTTTTTTGGACATCTAAAACTGCTTCGGTAATTGGCATTTTGTGAAAATGTTGGTAAAATGTATAATATCTCATTAAAAAAACATAATAACAATTATGAAATAGATAAGTACAGATGCTCATCTCAGTGATTCAAGAGGACATTTCTTGATAAAATACACTTGAGAATTGTTTGGTTTTATGGACAGTTTTGTGAGAATGACCTTGTAACGGCTGATGGAGAATCACATTATCCCGCTGCAAATCTGTAGCTACTCCATCACAGTACTTTATTCATTGAAGCCAGTCTGTTCCATTCCCAGAACTTCATCAAACCAGGGGAGCAGGAAGCAGCTCGCTGTGACACCTGGGCTCAGCTCATAGAAAGGGGCTGCATGGAAGAAGACATCATATCTCCCAAGAATGACTTTTCTTCTTCTAAGAACATCTCCCTGTCCAACACTGCATTGGACAAGGGGGAACCCATCCAGCTCCGTCCTCAGGAGGTCAATCTGAAGCTCAGACCAGGTGAGGGTTCTCAATGGCCAAACTGGGTTGTAAAAGTGTTATGCAGGTGAATGAGGACCCAAAAGCGACTTGGCGAAAACAGAGTTTTTAATCCAGTAAGAAACTTTACAAAACAAAAAGCATAATACTACTCGTAAAGACGAGAACAGACTGGAGACTTGATCGAGAACTGCAGGTTGCCTCGGGAAGGCAAGAAACGAATAGAAGGGGAAGCACAGGGACAAGACATGATAATTAATGACAAAACATGACAGTACCCCCCCACTCACCGAGCGCCTCCTGGCGCACTCGAGGAGGAACCCTGGCGGCAACGGAGGAAATCATCAATAAGCGAACGGTCCAGCACGTCCCGAGACGGAACCCAACTCCTCTCCTCAGGACCGTAACCCTCCCAATCCACTAAGTATTGGTGACCCCGTCCCCGAGAACGCATGTCCATGATCTTACGTACCTTGTAAATAGGTGCGCTCTCGACAAGGACGGGAGGGGGGGAGGGAAGACGAACGGGGGTGCGAAGAAAGGGCTTGACACAGGAGACATGGAAGACAGGATGGACGCGACGAAGATGTCGCGGAAGAAGCAGTCGCACAGCGACAGGATTGACGACCTGGGAGACACGGAACGGACCAATGAACCGCGGAGTCAACTTACGAGAAGCTGTCGTAAGAGGAAGGTTGCGAGTGGAAAGCCACACTCTCTGGCCGCAACAATACCTTGGACTCTTAATCCTGCGTTTATTGGCGGCTCTCACAGTCTGTGCCCTGTAGCGGCAAAGTGCAGACCTCACCCTCCTCCAGGTGCGCTCACAACGTTGGACAAACGCTTGAGCGGAGGGAACGCTGGACTCGGCAAGCTGGGATGAGAACAGAGGAGGCTGGTAACCCAGACTACTCTGAAACGGAGATAACCCGGTAGCAGACGAAGGAAGCGAGTTGTGAGCGTATTCTGCCCAGGGGAGCTGTTCTGCCCAAGACGCAGGGTTTCTGAAAGAAAGGCTGCGTAGTATGCGACCAATCGTCTGATTGGCCCTCTCTGCTTGACCGTTAGACTGGGGATGAAACCCGGAAGAGAGACTGACGGACGCACCAATCAAACGACAGAACTCCCTCCAAAACTGTGACGTGAATTGCGGGCCTCTGTCTGAAACGCCGTCTAACGGGAGGCCATGAATTCTGAACACATTCTCGATAATGATTTGTGCCGTCTCCTTAGCGGAAGGAAGTTTAGCGAGGGGAATGAAATGTGCCGCCTTAGAGAACCTATCGACAACCGTAAGAATCACAGTCTTCCCCGCAGACAAAGGCAGACCGGTAATAAAGTCTAGGGCGATGTGAGACCATGGTCGAGAAGGAATGGGAGCGGTCTGAGACGACCGGCAGGAGGAGAGTTACCCGACTTAGTCTGCGCGCAGTCCGAACAAGCAGCCACGAAACGGCGCGTGTCACGCTCCTGAGTCGGCCACCAAAAGCGCTGGCGAATAGACGCAAGAGTGCCTCGAACACCGGGATGACCAGCTAACTTGGCAGAGTGAGCCCACTGAAGAACAGCCAGACGAGTGGAAACAGGAACGAAAAGGAGGTTACTAGGACAAGCGCGCGGCGACGCAGTGTGCGTGAGTGCTTGCTTAACCTGTCTTTCAATTCCCCAGACTGTCAACCCGACAACACGCCCATAAGGAAGAATCCCCTCGGGATCAGTAGAAGCCACAGAAGAACTAAACAGACGGGATAAGGCATCAGGCTTGGTGTTCTTGCTACCCGGACGGTAAGAAATCACAAACTCGAAACGAGCGAAAAACAACGCCCAACGAGCTTGACGGGCATTAAGTCGTTTGGCAGAACGGATGTACTCAAGGTTCTTATGGTCTGTCCAAACGACAAAAGGAACGGTCGCCCCCTCCAACCACTGTCGCCATTCGCCTAGGGCTAAGCGGATGGCGAGCAGTTCACGGTTACCCACATCATAGTTGCGCTCAGATGGCGACAGGCGATGAGAAAAATAAGCGCAAGGATGAACCTTATCGTCAGACTGGAAGCGCTGGGATAGAATGGCTCCCACGCCTACCTCTGAAGCGTCAACCTCGACAATGAATTGTCTAGTGACGTCAGGAGTAACGAGGATAGGAGCGGACGTAAAAGCTCCCTGGGCGGATCAAAAGCTCCCTGGGCGGAACCGGACCACTTAAAACACGTCTTGACAGAAGTAAGAGCTGTGAGAGGGGCAGCAATTTGACCGAAATTACGAATGAAACGCCGATAGAAATTAGCGAAACCTAAAAAGCGCTGCAACTCGACACGTGACCTTGGAACGGGCCAATCACTGACAGCTTGGACCTTAGCGGAATCCATCTGAATGCCTTCAGCGGAAATAACGGAACCGAGAAAAGTAACGGAGGAGACATGAAAAGAGCACTTCTCAGCCTTTACGTAGAGACAATTCTCTAAAAGGCGCTGTAGAACACGTCGAACGTGCTGAACATGAATCTCGAGTGACGGTGAAAAAATCAGGATATCGTCAAGATAGACAAAAACAAAGATGTTCAGCATGTCTCTCAGAACATCATTAACTAATGCCTGAAAAACAGCTGGCGCATTGGCGAGACCAAACGGCAGAACCCGGTACTCAAAATGCCCTAACGGAGTGTTAAACGCCGTTTTCCACTCGTCCCCCTCTCTGATGCGCACGAGATGGTAAGCGTTACGAAGGTCCAACTTAGTAAAGCACCTGGCTCCCTGCAGAATCTCGAAGGCTGATGACATAAGGGGAAGCGGATAACGATTCTTAACCGTTATG
The DNA here is from genome assembly GCF_021184085.1 of Oncorhynchus gorbuscha. Taxonomy (NCBI): domain Eukaryota; kingdom Metazoa; phylum Chordata; class Actinopteri; order Salmoniformes; family Salmonidae; genus Oncorhynchus; species Oncorhynchus gorbuscha. The sequence goes on from NC_060173.1 coordinate 73,605,852, forward strand.
TCATTCAGCCCTCGATAATCCACGCAGGGGCGCAGAGTACCGTCCTTCTTCTTAACAAAAAAGAACCCCGCCCCGGCCGGAGAGGAAGAAGGCACTATGGTACCGGCGTCAAGAGACACAGATAAATAATCCTCGAGAGCCTTACGTTCGGGAGCCGACAGAGAGTATAGTCTACCCCAAGGAGGAGTGGTCCCCGGAAGGAGATCAATACTACAATCATACGACCGGTGAGGAGGAAGAGAGTTGGCTCGGGACCGACTGAAGACCGTGCGCAGATCATGATATTCCTCCGGCACTCCTGTCAAATCGCCAGGTTCCTCCTGAGAAGTGGGGACAGAAGAAATGGGAGGGATGGCAGACATTAAGCACTTCACATGACAAGATACGTTCCAGGATAGGATAGAATTACAAGACCAATTAATAGAAGGATTATGACATACTAGCCAGGGATGACCCAAAACAACTGGTGTAAAAGGTGAACGAAAAATCAAAAAAGAAATAGTCTCACTGTGGTTACCAGATACTGTGAGAGTTAAAGGTAGTGTCTCAAATCTGATACTGGGAAGATGACTACCATCTAAGGCAAACATGGGCGTAGGCTTGTCTAACTGTCTGAAAGGAATGTTATGTTTCCGAACCCATGCTTCGTCCATGAAACAACCCTCAGCCCCAGAGTCAATCAAGGCACTGCATGTAGCACCCGAACCGGTCCAGCGTAGATGGACCGACATAGTAGTACAGGATCTAGATGAAGAGACCTGAGTAGTAGCGCTCACCAGTAGCCCTCCGCTTACTGATGGGCTCTGGCCTCTTACTGGACATGAATTAACAAAATGTCCATCAAATCCGCAATAGAGGCACAGGCGGTTGGTGATCCTCCGTTCCCTCTCCTTAGTCGAGATGCGAATCCCTCCCAGCTGCATGGGCTCAGTCTCAGAGCCAGAGGAGGGAGATGGTTGCGATGCGGAGCAGGGAAACACCGTTGATGCGAGCTCTCTTCCACGAGCCTGGTGACGAAGATCTACCCGTCGTTCTATGCGGATGGCGAGAGCAATCAAAGAGTCCACACTGGAAGGAACCTCCCGAGAGAGAATCTCATCTTTGACCACTGTGTGGAGTCCCTCCAGAAAACGAGCGAGCAGCGCCGGCTCGTTCCAGTCACTAGAGGCAGCAAGAGTACGAAACTCTATAGAGTAATCCGTTATGGATCGATCACCTTGGCATAGGGAAGCCAGGGCCCTAGAAGCCTCCCCACCAAAAACTGAACGGTCAAAAACCCGAATCATCTCCTCTTTAAAGTTCTGGTAATTGTTAGAACAATCAGCCCTTGCCTCCCAGATAGCTGTGCCCCACTCTCGGGCCCGGCCAGTAAGGAGTGAAATGACGTAAGCAACCCGAGCTCTCTCACTAGAGTATGTGTTGGGTTGGAGAGAGAACACAATATCACACTGGGTGAGAAAGGAGCGGCACTCCGTGGGCTGCCCGGAGTAGCAAGGTGGGTTATTAACCCTAGGTTCCGGAGGCTCGGCAGGCCAGGAAGTAACAGGTGGCACGAGACGAAGACTCTGGAACTGTCCAGAGAGGTCGGAAACCTGAGCGGCCAGGTTCTCCACGGCATGGCGAGCAGCAGACAATTCCTGCTCGTGTCTGCCGAGCATGGCTCCTTGGATCTTGACGGCAGTGTTACGAGCCTCTGTAGTCGCTGGGTCCATTCCTTGGTCGGATCCTTCTGTTATGCAGGTGAATGAGGACCCAAAAGCGACTTGGCGAAAACAGAGTTTTTAATCCAGTAAGAAACTTTACAAAACAAAAAGCATAATACTACTCGTAAAGACGAGAACAGACTGGAGACTTGATCGAGAACTGCAGGTTGCCTCGGGAAGGCACTTGAACCTAGCAGACTCAGACACCTGCTCACCACGCAGCATCTGAGGGAAACACGACACGACAGGGCAAAACATAGACACAGCACGGTGAATTATAGATGAGGATCCGACGGGGCAGGAACGGAAAACAAGGAGAGAAATAGGGACTCTAATCAGGGAAAAGGAACGGGAACAGGTGTGGGAAGACTAAATGATTGATTAGGGGAATAGGAACAGCTGGGAGCAGGAACGGAACGATAGAGAGAAGAGAGAGCGAGAGAGTGAGAGAGGGAGGGGGAGAGAGAGGGATAGAAAGAGGGAAAGAACCTAATAAGACCAGCAGAGGGAAACGAATAGAAGGGGAAGCACAGGGACAAGACATGATAATTAATGACAAAACATGACAAAAAGGGCCACCGTGTAGTGATGTGACGTTTGATACCGGATATCTGAGGCATGGGTCGAAGCAAATCACTTCAAAGCAGTCTGCAGACACGTGTATCACTTTATCAGAAGTAAATCATGACGTCCGAAGATTCGTTTGATCACGTGCTTTTTCAAACCGTGTGTTGCAAAATGCGAGATCCCACTGATTTTGCCATGGTTCTGGTGCTTTCTTGGATTCCAAGCTGCTTTTTAACACCAACCTCTACTGGAACCCATACTTACAAATATAGTTTGGGTTTTGTACTAAAGGTTAGCAGGTAGGTAACTATGTAGGTAACTATGTAACATTCAGGAAAGTGAGAATATGATCCCATTGAAGACACAATATTTTGAAAATTGTTTTACGTGAAACCACACTTTCTGCACTGTTCAAATACTTTGTTTTATTTAGTATAGTTTAAACTTCTGTCTTAAGCATGACGTAAGTTGTGAAGGATAATGTAAGATGCAAATCTGGTATTCCAACTGACGAGAGGCAAACAAAGCCAATGACTTTCCGCTGAACCATGTAGATTTGAGGAAAAGAATGGAGAAAGATAAGCCAATCACACGCTGCTATTTATTGCTGACCATTGCATTGTGAACAGATAATGAAGCTCTGAGTAATTAACCATTTTTCGGCACAATTTGGTGAAATCACCAAAGCTTTCAGAAAGCCTCAGTTTCCCATCACGACCACCATGTTCTGAAAATGGCTAAAACCACACCTGTTTTAGCATGGGCAGAGCATTTTTCTTCCACCAATTAGTCAACTGGGTTGAACTTTTTATGGGTTAAATGAGGATAACAGAATTTCATTCAGGTCAGCACCAGGGATCAGCCAATTAACTAAACTCCTCAGCGAACATTTCCTAACTATAGGTGGCAGTAAATCACCAACCTTGGCTTTAAGCTCTCTATCCAACTCTATGGCTGTAACAGATTCAAAGTAGTCAAATGTAATCACGATAAAAGGATCTTAAAATGGAAAATAAACATACTCAATTTCATCATTACTGTTATCCTTGCAGTGTATGTTTTATGACAGTAATACATATTTTCATTAACTTTGTACTTTTCTCTTGGGCATTTCAGTTTTCACCTTGATGTTGCTTTTTTCAGGACTGCCTCATACATTCACGCTGGACTTTCAGAGAGTGGAGGGCTATCCTGTTGATCTCTACTACCTGATGGATCTCTCCTACTCCATGGAGGATGATTTGAGGAGCATCAAGACTCTGGGAAACGAACTGTTTAGCGCTCTGCAAGGCATCACAAGAAAAGGACGAATCGGTGACACCATCTCAGATCAGATGGAATTGTTCAAATACTATTTGATTATTTTATTTGCATTAGCTTCAGTTTGCCTTGGGTTCCACGTGGGCAGGGCTGGCACTTTTGGGACTTTTCTATTAGTTCCATTCCAACAGCACAGCTAAAGTATTTCAAATGATTTCAAATAGTATTTGCATCCAGGTCTATCTCAGCTCCAATTCCTACTCAAAATCAATGTATGTCCATGGGTGTCCATGAATCTCATTTCTATAACCATTATCTTTTGCTCTAGGTTTTGGCTCTTTTGTAGACAAGACTGTCCTGCCGTTCACTAACACCAACTCAGAGAAGCTGAATAAGCCATGCGCCGAAACAGAGATGTACTGCCAACCTGCTTTTGGCTACAGACATGTTCTTAGCATGACGGAAAACAAAGCTGAGTTTGAGAGCGAGGTCAACAAGCAGCGGATCTCTGGGAACTTGGACTCCCCCGAAGGGACGCTGGACGCCATCATGCAGGCTGCAGTCTGTGGGGTAAAAGTAGTCTAATCCCACAGGGCAAAAAAATATGTTGAATCAACATTCTGTCAACATACTGACGTTGAACATCAGTGACATTTTTGGTTAGCCTGTTGTCGAAGCAGCATTGTGTATCATAGATAAGTACATAAGTTGCCAAGTACTGTACATCAACTCCTCCATGGAGTTGAGTGCAGACTATAGTTTTTTAAATGAACCTCCGTCTCGCTACGCTTCAATACTTTAAAAATGTTCATTCTTGAACACTTACTGTGTACCCATGTTTGTCCTCTGTTGTTGCATGTCTTTCTTCATTAGTTGAATCAATACTTTTCAATAAAACGTTAGTCAAATACAACCACCGACTGTTTCCTGATTAAGATCCAATTAGCACATGCGCATGCGCACTGAGTTGCCATCTTTCGAGCAACAGCAATAAGGAAACAGTCGGTGGTTGTATTTTATTAATGTTTTATTAAAAAGTATTGACTTCACCTAATGAAGAAAGACATGTAGAGACTAGGACTAGAGGTTCATTTCAATGTAGAAGTAGTACTGTAGTAGTAGTGGTGGTGGTGGTAGTAGTAGTTTATCTATCAGACGCTTTTATCCAAAGCGACTTAGTCATGCTGTCATACATTTGATGTATGGGTGGTCCCGGGAATCAAACTCACAATCCTGGCATTACATGCTCTACCAACTGAGCTACAAAAACTATAGTCTGCGCTCAACTCTGTGGAGGAGTTGAGGTACTTGGCAAGTACAGTAGATAGGTAGCCCTATATAGATAAACAGGGAAATAGTCCATTTCTGCAACACACAATTCACACTGAGATGTAGTCGGCCTATTGTTATTCCAACAATTTTCATAATTCAATTAAATGGAGCAGAATGATGAAATATAAGGTATTTCTGTATTTTTACACAATTACAATAGGCTGCAGTAAAAAAAAAAGAGGGTACTGCTAGTGTAGCACTCGAAAGAGAAACTCAGGCCCCTAACAATGTATGATGAATACTTTTTCACCTCTTTGTCGTTCATTTTACATTTTACATTTACATTTACATTTACATGACGCCCCAAATTGTTTTCCACAGGAAAGGATTGGCTGGAGGAATAGCAGCACTCGGCTTATCGTCCTGACCACCGACGATGGCTTCCACATGGCAGGGGACGGCAAGCTGGCTGGCATACTGGAGCCCAATGATGAGAGATGTTACATGGACAATAACCTGTACAGCAAGAGCAATGAAATGGTATGTGATGACATGCAGCACACTCAGATCAGTATCATTGGTCCTCAACAAAACTATATGAAACATATCATAAGAGATGATGAGAAATATGTAGTGAATGGAAGAGCATGACTTTAGAAGCCTGCATTCCAGTCCATTTGTCCCTAAAACAATTGCATTGTTGAGGTTGTACTAGTTAAGTGTCTCTGCATGTAGGACTACCCATCTGTTGGTCAAGTGGCTAATCAGTTAGAGATGAACAACATTCAGCCAATCTTTGCTGTGACGAAGAACATGGAGAAGGTATACAGGGTAAGTGGACTCTTTCTTTCCTTCATTTTTCCTCCGTCTTTCTGTTATTCATTTGAATGTTGTCTAAAGGCCTTGGGTTTCGGCACCAATATTTTTGACACACTTCAACATATCTAATGCAGGCACTTATTAACCCTGTGGCATAATCAGCACCTTTATTCCAGGAACTCAGTAAAATGATCCCCAAGTCTGAGGTGGGAGTGTTGTCCGCTGACTCCCATAATGTCGTTGAACTGATCCAAAATGCCTACAACGTAAGACATTTATCTTTTGTTATTAACTTAACAAATCACAAACAAAAAAAACTGTACTCCAAGAAATCATATTGTAATTATGTGTGAAACTTTACTTGAGTTCAGTGGTGGAAAAAGTACTAAATTGTCATACTTGAGTAAAAGTAAAGATACTTTTAATCGAGTCATTTTCTATTCAGGTAAGTCATCCAGTAAAATTCTACTGTCTGTTTTTAAATGTACATAAGCACAGTGGGAAAAGTAGTTCATAGTCATACTTGAGTAAAAGTTTAAGTAAATGCCACACATCAAATTCCTCATATTAAGCAAACCAGACGGCACGATTGTATTGTTTTTTACTTATGGACAGACAGGGGCACACGCCAACACTCTTAATTGACAAACTCAGTAATTGTGTTTAGTGTGATATTTATAGGTACATTAATTGGACCATAATTCTGTCCTGCCTGAGCATTTGAAATGTAACAAGTACTTTTTGGTGTCAGGGAAAATGTATAGGAGTAAAAAGTGCATATTTTCTTTAGGAATGTAAGTGGAGTAAAAAAAGTACATATACCCTCAAACTACTTAAGTTTTACATTTAAAGTATTTTTACTTAAGTACTTTACACCATTTGTACTTAAGTACTTTTACAACCCTGCTGGAGTTCATCATACACTTAACTCTAGTATCTCTAGGAATAAAGTGTTTGGATTTTCTTGGGTAGTTTTTTTCTGGTGATGTAGCGTTGGTGTCAGCTCTAAGACTGTTTCGTGTCTCTGACACAGAGGCTCTCCTCCAAAGTGACGGTGACTCATGATGCTCTCCCTGACAACGTGAGAGTCACTTACACTCCACTCTGTCCTGAAGGGGGACCCTCAGGGGACAAAGGAGTGTGTAACAATGTGGGAGTGGGACAGATGGTAAGAGCTCAGCAGCAACAGACTATCCCATACCAAAAATATGGTAACACTTAACTTTCATGAATAAGCATTAATAGACTGTTGACAAAAAATTAGTTAAATTGGTATTTAATTACTTGTAAACATGTATATGCATCTAAAAGGAGTATAAAAATAATTAATATAATGGCTAATTAGTGAAATGTTATACTTTAGGAATACATTTAGTTACATGATACATAGCAACAAACATGATCCAAACAGACTAAAATTCAAAAAAAAAAATCCTCTCTTGAATTCCTCTCAGGTGTCTTTCAATGTAACAGTGACAGCGGATGAATGTATGCAGAGTGAAATGTCTTTCCTGATTGGTCCGTTGGGTATGAAGGACAAGCTGAAGGTGAGCTTGTCGACTCTCTGCAAGTGTGAGTGTGACGACTCTGTGACGGTCGATTCCCCGTACTGCAACGGGAAGGGCCAAGTCAACTGTGGCATGTGCAGGTAAGGCACGCATTGGCCCGGGATATTTAAAAAATAGCATGCACAGTATTATCATTCTTATTTTGATTTAGTCAATATTGAATTCAATATGTGATGCATGATTCACCCTCCTTCCCGCTCTGCGTGCATTGAGTCGCCTGAAAAACAAATGGCCTTCTGGGAAACATGATTGATATGATTAATCTATTTTCTATACTGTATTTTTTTCTCTTTATTCAGGGGGGTCAAAACACAGGCACCACGGTGGGAGGGGAGGGGGGGGGGGGGGCATGTAAAGTATTCACAAGCAATCTGTACATTTGGCTATTTTCCCCAACTCTGTGTAGTTGCAAAGCCGGCTTTGTGGGCCAGAAGTGTGAGTGCTCCATCGGGGAGAAGGACGAGAGCTCTCTGAGAGCGGCGTGCCGGAAGGACAACGGCACGGAGTGTGAAGGACGAGGGGACTGTGTGTGTGGCATTTGCCAGTGCTACACCTTACCAGGTGGCAGCACCTACTACGGCACGCACTGCGAGTGTGAAAACGAGAGCTGCGAGAAGTTCCAGAACAAACTGTGTGGAGGTGGAGTCTGATATATAGGAAAATACTGTATCAATTGGGTAACAATATGAAATATAGATGAAAACGTATGCGTGCATTTCTGTATAACAATAGAAAGAACACGTTGTGTTAAGGACAGTTCCGTTCTGATTTAAGCTACAATTCATAACTCTGACATAAGATCACTTCTCTTTGTTGAAGGGAACGGAAAATGCCGTTGCAAAAATTGCGAATGCAAACCCGGGTACGAGGGCACCGCCTGCCAATGCAAGAAGTCGGACGAGCAGTGTCGCACACCAAGCGGGAGTGTGTGCAGCGGCAGGGGCACGTGCAAGTGTAACCAGTGCAAGTGTATGGAGGGCTACCAGCGGCCCTACTGTCTGACCTGTCCCGCCTGCCAAACCACCTGTATAACCAAGGGGTAAAATGGCCTGGGCCCTCCTTTTCCACTCACATAACCACCTCTTTCACTGGCCCCTTGGGGTAATGTTGTCGGAGCCATTGTGTACACGTTAAAAGCCACAGGACAACGATGGCTACCATGGATCGTAAAGGAATACCTAGGAGAATAGAAAATACCATTTCTGGGTGTTGCCATCTTACTCAAAACGTAGAGTTTTTGAATCAAAGCATGCGTTTACGTGTTAATAAAGAAGAGAGGAAACGTTGAGCAATGACGTTTCTCACTATTTACCTCTTGTTCTTCTGTTTTCAGGAAATGCATTGAGTGTCTGGGCTTTCAGACAGGTCCATTCAGTAAGAACTGTTCCCAGGCCTGTACGAGTATTAGTGAATTCAAGATGGTGGAGATGTTGCCACCTGGTAAGCCTTGTGATGTGAGGGATGTGGAGAGCTGCCGGGTTTTCTTTACCATTACACAGTTGGATGGAGAAGACAACTACACCGCCCAAATAATAAAGACCAGAGGTAAGAGACATGTCTTGTGCAACTGAAAAGTATGCCCATGTTACCTTCATTGCCCACAGAGACAGAAATATGTGCCGGGGTTAATTGACCGCCCATATTGTTTGAAGGGCATCAGTCATCTTTTTAGTCAGCTTAATCTGGGTCCAGGAAATTTCCCCTACATGCAAATATACTCCATAAACTATCAGTTACATTTTTTTCCCCCAGGTAAGTGGCAACTTTGCTGATGTGGGAAAGCTAGATTTAACATGGTTAGACGCATCTTAATTGCAAGTTAACCTGCTAGAGGGAACGACGTCAAAGCGAAGTGTAACCAAGTGTTTTCACAGCAGAAACGTAAACCTGTGATAGCTTCCAGGACTGCCTAAACTGACGTTTGTTTATGTCCGTCCTAAACGTGTTAGAGTGTCCCAAGTTGCCAAACATCTATGCCATCATTGGAGGCTCCATCGTAGGCGTGACTGTCATCGGAATCCTGATCCTGCTCTTCATCAAAGTCTTCTTCACATTGAAAGACCTGAAGGAGTACCGCAAGTTTAGGAATGACGCGCAGAAAACCAAGTGGTCAGATGTGAGTGACATTTGCTTGCACATAAAAACCATCACTTTGTGGATGGCAGAACTGCACAGCAGTGGTCTACACTACACAACCTGGGGAGGGGGGGGGGCTCGTTCATAAAACACTCTTGCGAGATTTGATACGTAATTGTACAAAGTCAAAAATCCACGCCAGCGTTGTGATTTTATTAACCTTGTATGTCAGTTGCCCTAAATGTATGGCTGGCAAAAACTGCAGCTATGGTAAAACATGATGCTGTGTCTATCGCTCCAGACATCTGAGTTCCAAACATTACGGCTCTTCTGTAATTTCTCGTTTGTCCTCTCAACAGAATAAGAATCCAATATTCCAGGAGGCAACCACCACCGTGGCTAACCCTACCTTTAGTGGAGAATAACTTCAGAGAAGTCAGTCAAGACATTCGGTTGGATGCAAACGCATACATTTATTGTTTCTGTTTTAATGTGCATTTATGTAGATTAGTTCATTTAACTTATACATTGGTCTGTCTTTTTGTGTGTCCCGAGTCTGAACATTTAGAGAATGACTCGAAACTTGTACTGCTGGAGTGTTTGCTACATGATCTTATGTCTAGTTGGAGTCAATTCCATTTTAGCTCGATTAAATGCAGGAATTTGTTTAGAAAAGCACTGAATAGTTTTGTGCAAACCTGGTTTTATTTTGTTTGGGATTATAAACTGTTGTGTAAAAAGTTGGACACATTGTTCAACTTCATGAAACCTATTAAAGGCCCAATGCAGTCAGCGTGATTCTCCAGTGTTTTATATATATTCCCACACTGAGGTTGGAATAATACTGTGAAATTGTAAAAATAATGATAATGCCCTTTTAGTGTAAGAGCTGTTTGAAAAGACCACCTGAAATGTCAGCCTGTTTTGGTGGGATGGAGTTTTGGTGCCTGGTGACATCGCTAGGTGGAAAATTAGTTGATAGACCAATAAGAAATAGTAACAAACCTCTCTGCCAATAACAGCTAGTTTTCAGTATTACCACTCCCAGACAGTCCTCGCTAAATTATTGCTTGAGAAATTTCTCATTGCTAAGATTTTTTTTGGTACAATTTAAAATGAAAACAATCACATGTTACTCAGAAATGATTTGATATCGAGATAAAATGGCTGCATTGGACCTTTAAGCAATTATTTTTGCAGCTTTTATGTAGTTATCTGCAATGTACCATGACTGTACATCATCATGAATATGAAGAAGCAAGTGAATTATGAAATAAAACTCTCTTGATTTGATGGACTCCAGCTCATGATTCAAAGAAAGAGAATGTGATGCACTCTGCAGTCATCACAACAGAGCACATTTTATTAATAACCTACAAATATCTACTATTGTGTACACTAGCAGTGCTTCTCTCCCTCATTTTCTCTATATTGTTAATGTTCAAATTTAGATTATAAACAAATCTCTCATCCTCCTATTGTGGGGGGGGGGACTAGGGAGATAGGTGGGGGAGCTGGGTCTCCTACTCACGAGTGTTGAGGTTGGGTCCTAGCCCCTCCTTTGAGGGCCTGCAACAGTCCAGAGCACTTTCACAAAGGGAGAGCCATGGAGCTGAACTAACCATTCGCCCAACACCTCAGGCTTACATAAGCCTTGGGAAGGGGAGTTGAGAGTCCGCCAGCCCATGCAGCCCAGGAGGGGAGCAATCAGTGACAGCCAGTCAATGAGGGAAGCAGCTCTGAGGTGCAGGCTCTCTTTATCTCCTTCCAAGCACTTTCCAGGCACCACCACCACCGCAGCACCAAGGGGCTGGTTAATGAGTTGGAGGAGCTGGAGGGAGTGGCTGTACAGAAGGGGCTGAAGTTCACCGGCACAAGCAGCAGGTGGAAGAGTGAGAGAGAGTGAGAAACTCTGATGCACTGACTCTGTCAAGGAGACGCACGCCCTTCACCTGACTGAGGTAGTTTTTTTTTTGATGGGTGAATGTTCGTTGTTTTGTTTTCTTGTGTTTGTAGGGGGTTGTGGTGCATGGCGCAGGTGTGAACAGGCTTTGATTTCGTGAGAGGGTTGTTTAGTGAGCCAGCTGAGCGAGAGCTGGTGTAAAACCCTTCCTTTAGGGCTGACAATGGTTTCAGAGTTGTCAGGAGTGAGCAGGTGTACGTGTGTGTGTTTGCGTGAATGCATAAGTGTGTCGGTTTCTGGAAGCCTGTGTGCATGTGTGCACTGTTTGTGTGGCCCTGCTTGCATTGTTTCTATGTTGTGTATCTGTATGAGCGTACTGTGTGGGTGTGTGTGACGTGTATGCAATTACAGGTCATTATAAAGCTGAGGGGATACGTATAGTACGTATGGCCCTGCTTGCATTGTTTATGTGTTGTGTCTTTACTGTTTGTCCATAGAGGTCTTTTGGTAACCTGCCTTGCTCTGAATTTTCCAATAACGTCTCTCCTCTCTAACCAGCAAGGTTTCTCGGGGGCTCTTTATGTTGAGTTGCTGCATGACTTCAAGCGAACAAAAGTCTGAACCATTAGTGGAACAAACAGCTCCCTACTGTACCAACACATCTCCCACTTAGCATTCGCCAAATTTGAATGGTCCGTTTAGCTTGGTGAAGCACTCTGAAGGTCTCTGAAGAGCCCACCCATTCGTCATTTGACATGGTGGTCCAAATATCACCAAGTGAGGCCATAGTGGTCCGATCCTCTGGACATTGGATAGACAAAGAGGCCAGCGAACGAGGAGGCAGGACATTAGAGAAGTGAGTGGGTGGCTCAGGGAAGGGGCCTCCATGATAAAGAGAAGGCTTCAGTAATGGCCTGCATTCGATATCTGGTTCAGCTGTAGTTCAAACTGTGTGTGCGTGCAATTACAGGTCATTTCAAAGCTGTGAGGAACTGCGAGAGTTAATCACTTGTGCATTCCAAGAGTTTGGCTTGAGTGTTGGTAGAATTCACTTAATCTGAAAATCAGGGAGCTTTTAATCTCCAGACTATTATCCAGAGAGCTCTGGCTGAGGTTAAACCAGTACAATGTGGCACAACTACAACTTACATAAAACCAACAGAGGAAAGAGAACACATACTAGTTACATACAAGTTACCAAAAGAGAAAAAATGGCACATACAGGATCATTTGTATTTTGCTTCCCTTTACTGTCTAAATCCACAGAGAGACCCCTACTACATAGAAACAACCACTGACAAAAAAAAAAAACTACCATGCAACTTCATTGTTACTGAATAGAAACTTAACTTATCAGGTTCAGTTTGAAAGTAATTGATGACCAAAGCCCACTCAAACACAATACATCTAGCTCTCTGTGGTATTCACCATGCAATTGTGTTCTAAAAATATGCACATCTAGTACTTTCTTCAAAGAATTCAACACAAGACCTTACAGTGAAATTAACAATAATTTCCATATACAGTGCATTCGGAAAGTATTCATAAAATGCATTAAATAAATAAAAATCCTCATCAATCCACACACAATACCCCATAATGACAAAGCGAAACAGGTTTTTAGATTCTTTTTAAAAACAGAAATACCTTATTTACATTATTCAGACCCTTTGCTATGAGACTAGAAATAGAGCTCAGGTGCACCCTGTTTCAATTGATCATCCTTGAGATGTTTTGACAACTTGATTGAAGTCCCCCTGTGGTAAATTAAATTGATTGGACATGATTTGGAAAGGCAAGATTCAAGATTCTCTGGTCTGATGAAACCGAGATTGAACTCTTTGGCCTGAATGCAAAGAGTCATGTCTGGAGGAAACCTGGCACCATCCCTACGGTGAAGCATGGTGGTGGTAGCATCATGCTGTGAGGATGTTTTCAGAGGCAGGGAGACTAGTCAGGATCGAGGGAAAAATGAACGGACAAAGTACAGAGGGATCCTTTATGAAAACCTGTTACAGAGCCAAGACAAGGCAGGAGTGGCTTCGGGACAAGTCTCTGAATGTCCTTGAGTGGCCCAGCTAGAGCCCGGACTTGAACCCGATCGAACATCTCTGGAGAGACCTGAAAATAGCTGTGCAGGGATTCTCCCCATCCAACCTGACAGATCTGGAGATGATCTGCAGAGAATAATGGGAGAAACTCCCCAAATACATGTGTGCCAAGGATGTAGCGTCATACCCAAGAAGACTCGAGGCTTTAATTGCTGCCAAAGGTGCTTCAACAAAGTACTGAGTAAAGGATCTGAATACTTATGTAGATGTGATATTTAAGTTTTTTATTTTCAATACATTTGCTAACATTTCTACAACCCTGTTTTTGCTTTGTCTTTATGGGGTATTGTGTGTAGATTGATGGGGGAAAACAATCTAATCCATTTTAGAATAAGGCTGTAACATAACAAAATGTGAAAAAGGTCAAGGGGTCTTAATACTTTCCGAGTGCACTGTAAATACCTGGTAATTGTCTGTACCATGAAATTAAGTGTTAGGCTAAATGTATATTCTCCAAACACACAACAAGGGCAGGAGGGAAAGGAAGTACCACAAGTGTCACGGCTGTTGGAAGGAGCAGACCAAGGTGCAGCGTGGTGAGCGTACGTTTTCTTTATTAATGCAAATGACGCCAAACAAAACTATAAACACTACAAAAACAAACCATGAAGCTCACACGCAACGCTCGCTCTAAACAAAGTCAACCTCCCACAAACACAGGTGGGGAAAAGGGTACCTAAGTATGGTTCCCAATCAGAGTGTTATGCTGGTGAATGAGGACCCAAAAGCGACTTAACGGAAACAGAGTCTTTATTCCAGTTTTAAACAAAAGCGATAATCCTGGATATTATCTAGGTAAAAGCAAAACAGGAAAACTGAAATCCACTCGTCAGTAGAGAGGAATGACTGGAGACGCGACCACAGACTGCAGGTCGCTTCGGGAAGGCACTGGCCGTAGCTGACATTGACACCTGCTCACACGCAGCATCTGAAGAAGGTAAAACACGACAGGGCGGAACAAGTACACAGAACAGCGAACATCAAGCAAGGATCCGACAAGGACAGAAGCGGAAAACAGAGGGAGAAATAGGGACTCTAATCAGAGGGCAAAATAGGGGACAGGTGTGAAAAGAGTAAATGAGGTAGTTTAGGAGAATGAGGAACAGCTGGGAGCAGGAACGGAACGATAGAGAGAGAGAGCGAGAGAGGGAGAGAGGGAGGGGGAGAGAGAGGGATAGAAAGAGGGAAAGAACCTAATAAGACCAGCAGAGGGAAACGAATAGAAGGGAAGCACAGAGACAAGACATGATAATCAATGACAAAACATGACAGTACCCCCCCACTCACCGAGCGCCTCCTGGCGCACTCGAGGAGGAACCCTGGCGGCAACGGAGGAAATCATCAATCAACGAACGGTCCAGCATGTCCCGAGATGGAACCCAACTCCTCTCCTCAGGACCGTAACCCTCCCAATCCACTAAGTACTGGTGACCACGTCCCCGAGAACGCATGTCCATGATCTTCCGTACCTTGTAAATAGGTGCGCCCTCGACAAGGACGGGGGGGGGAGGGAAGACGAACGGGGGCGTGAAGAAAAGGTTTGACACAGGAGACATGGAAGACAGGGTGGACGCGACGAAGATGTCGCGGAAGAAGCAGTCGCACAGCGACAGGATTGACGACCTGAGAGACACGGAACGGACCAATGAACCGCGGAGTCAACTTGCGAGAAGCTGTCGTAAGGGGAAGGTTACGAGTGGAAAGCCACACTCTCTGACCGCGACAATACCTAGGACTCTTAATCCTACGTTTATTGGCGGCTCTCACAGTCTGCGCCCTGTAACGGCAAAGTGCAGACCTGACCCTCCTCCAGGTGCGCTCACAACGTTGGACAAAAGCCTGAGCGGAGGGAACGCTGGACTCGGCGAGCTGGGACGAGAACAGAGGAGGCTGGTACCCAAGACTACTCTGAAACGGAGATAGCCCGGTAGCAGACGAAGGAAGCGAGTTGTGAGTGTATTCTGCCCAGGGGAGCTGTTCCGCCCAAGACGCAGGGTTTCGAAAAGAAAGGCTGCGTAATATGCGACCAATCGTCTGATTGGCCCTTTCTGCTTGACCGGAAGAGAGACTGACGGAAGCACCAATCAAACGACAGAACTCCCTCCAAAACTGTGACGTGAATTGCGGGCCTCTGTCTGAAACGGCGTCTAACGGGAGGCCATGAATTCTGAACACATTCTCAATGATGATTTGTGCCGTCTCCTTAGCGGAAGGAAGCTTAGCGAGGGGAATGAAATGTGCCGCCTTAGAGAACCTATCGACAACCGTAAGAATCACAGTCTTCCCCGCAGACGAAGGCAGACCGGTAATAAAGTCTAAGGCGATGTGAGACCATGGTCGAGAAGGAATGGGAAGCGGTCTGAGACGACCGGCAGGAGGAGAGTTACCTGACTTAGTCTGCGCGCAGTCCGAACAAGCAGCCACGAAACGGCGCGTATCACGCTCCTGAGTAGGCCACCAAAACCGCTGGCGAATAGAAGCAAGCGTACCCCGAACGCCGGGATGGCCAGCTAACTTGGCAGAGTGAGCCC
Organism: Oncorhynchus gorbuscha; assembly: GCF_021184085.1. Taxonomy (NCBI): domain Eukaryota; kingdom Metazoa; phylum Chordata; class Actinopteri; order Salmoniformes; family Salmonidae; genus Oncorhynchus; species Oncorhynchus gorbuscha. Next base: position 73,621,662 of record NC_060173.1, read on the forward strand.
ACTGAAGAACAGCCAGACGAGTAGAGACAGGAACGAAAAGAAGGTTACTAGGACAAGCGCGCGGCGACGCAGTGTGAGTGAGTGCTTGCTTTACCTGTCTCTCAATTCCCCAGACAGTCAACCCGACAACACGCCCTTCAGGGAGAATCCTCTCGGGGTCGGTAGAAGCCACAGAAGAACTAAAGAGACGGGATAAGGCATCAGGCTTGGTGTTCTTATTACCCGGGCGATAAGAAATCACGAACTCGAAACGAGCGAAAAACAACGCCCAACGAGCTTGATGTGCATTAAGTCGTTTGGCAGAACAGATGTACTCAAGGTTCTTATGGTCAGTCCAAACGACAAAAGGAACGGTCGCCCCCTCCAACCACTGTCGCCATTCGCCTAGGGCTAAGCGGATGGCGAGCAGTTCGCGGTTACCCACATCATAGTTGCGTTCCGATGGCGACAGGCGATGAGAAAAATAAGCGCAAGGATGGACCTTATCGTCAGAATGGAAGCGCTGGGATAGAATGGCTCCCACGCCCACCTCTGAAGCGTCAACCTCGACAATGAATTGTTTAGTGACGTCAGGAGTAACAAGGATAGGAGCGGATGTAAAACGCTTCTTGAGGAGATCAAAAGCTCCCTGGGCGGAACCGGACCACTTAAAGCACGTCTTGACAGAAGTAAGAGCTGTGAGAGGGGCAGCAACTTGACCGAAATTACGAATGAAACGCCGATAGAAATTAGTGAAACCTAGAAAGCGCTGCAACTCGACACGTGACTTAGGAACGGGCCAATCACTGACAGCCTGGACCTTAGCGGGATCCATCTGAATGCCTTCAGCGGAAATAACAGAACCGAGAAATGTGACAGAGGAGACATGAAAGGCGCACTTCTCAGCCTTCACGTAGAGACAATTCTCTAAAAGGCGCTGGAGTACACGTCGAACGTGCTGAACATGAATCTCGAGTGACGGTGAAAAAATCAGGATATCGTCAAGGTAGACGAAAACAAAGATGTTCAGCATGTCTCTCAGTACATCATTAACTAATGCCTGAAAGACAGCTGGAGCATTAGCGAGACCGAACGGCAGAACCCGGTATTCAAAATGCCCTAACGGAGTGTTAAACGCCGTTTTCCACTCGTCCCCCTCTCTGATGCGCACGAGATGGTAAGCGTTACGAAGGTCCAACTTAGTAAAGAACCTGGCTCCCTGCAGAATCTCGAAGGCTGACGACATAAAGGGAAGCGGATAACGATTCTTAACCGTTATGTCATTCAGCCCTCGATAATCCACGCAGGGGCGCAGAGTACCGTCCTTCTTCTTAACAAAAAAAAACCCCGCTCCGGCGGGAGAGGAAGAAGGCACCACGGTACCGGCGTCGAGAAAAACAGACAAATAATCCTCGAGAGCCTTACGTTCGGGAGCCGACAGAGAGTATAGTCTACCCCGAGGGGGAGTGGTCCCCGGAAGGAGATCAATACAACAATCATACGACCGGTGAGGAGGAAGGGAGTTGGCTCTGGACCGACTGAAGACCGTGCGCAGATCATGATATTCCTCCGGCACTCCTGTCAAATCACCAGGTTCCTCCTGAGAAGAGGGGACAGAAGAAACAGGAGAGATAGCAGACATTAAACACTTCACATGACAAGAAACGTTCCAGGATAGGATAGAATTACTAGACCAATTAATAGAAGGATTATGACATACTAGCCAGGGATGACCCAAAACAACAGGTGTAAAAGGTGAACGAAAAATCAAAAAGGAAATGGTCTCACTGTGGTTACCAGATACTGTGAGGGTTAAAGGTAGTGTCTCACATCTGATACTGGGGAGAAGACTACCATCTAAGGCGAACATGGGCGTGGGCTTCCCTAACTGTCTGAGAGGAATGTCATGTTTCCGAGCCCATGCTTCGTCCATAAAACAACCCTCAGCCCCAGAGTCTATCAAGGCACTGCAGGAAGCAGCCGAACCGGTCCAGCGTAGATGGACCGACAAAGTAGTACAGGATCTTGATGGAGAGACCTGAGTAGTAGCGCTCACCAGTAGCCCTCCGCTTACTGATGAGCTCTGGCTTTTACTGGACATGAAATGACAAAATGTCCAGCAGAACCGCAATAGAGGCAAAGGCGGTTGGTGATCCTCCGTTCCCTCTCCTTAGTCGAGATGCGAATACCTCCCAGCTGCATGGGCTCAGTCTCTGAGCCGGAGGGAGGAGATGGTTGAGATGCGGAGAGGGGGAACACCGTTAACGCGAGCTCTCTTCCACGAGCTCGGTGACGAAGATCTACCCGTCGTTCTATGCGGATGGCGAGTGCAATCAAAGAGTCCACGCTGGAAGGAACCTCCCGGGAGAGAATCTCATCTTTAACCTCAGCGTGGAGTCCCTCCAGAAAACGAGCGAGCAACGCCGGCTCGTTCCAGTCACTGGAGGCAGCAAGAGTGCGAAACTCTATAGAGTAATCCGTTATGGATCGATCACCTTGACATAGAGAAGCCAGGGCCCTGGAAGCCTCCTTACCAAAAACTGAACGATCAAAAACCCGTATCATCTCCTCTTTAAAGTTCAGATAATTGTTAGAACACTCAGCCCTTGCCTCCCAGATAGCTGTGCCCCACTCCCGAGCCCGACCAGTAAGGAGTGAAATGACGTAAGCGATCCGAGCTCTCTCTCTTGAGTATGTGTTGGGTTGGAGAGAGAACACAATATCACACTAGGTGATAAAGGAGCGGCACTCAGTGGGCTGCCCAGAGTAACATGGTGGGTTATTAACCCTAGGTTCCGGAGACTCGGAAGACCAGGAAGTAGCTGGTGGCACGAGACGAAGACTCTGAAACTGTCCTGAGAGGTCGGAAACCTGAGCGGCCAGGGTCTCAACGGCATGACGAGCAGCAGACAATTCCTGCTCGTGTCTGCCGAGCATTGCTCCCTGGATCTCGACGGCAGTGTTGCGAGAATCCGTAGTCGCTGGGTCCATTCTTGGTCGGATCCTTCTGTTATGCTGGTGAATGAGGACCCAAAAGCGACTTAACGGAAACAGAGTCTTTATTCCAGTTTTAAACAAAAGCGATAATCCTGGATATTATCTAGGTAAAAGCAAAACAGGAAAACTGAAATCCACTCGTCAGTAGAGAGGAATGACTGGAGACGCGACCACAGACTGCAGGTCGCTTCGGGAAGGCACCGGCCGTAGCTGACATTGACACCTGCTCACACGCAGCATCTGAAGAAGGTAAAACACGACAGGGCGGAACAAGGACACAGAACAGCGAACATCAAGCAAGGATCCGACAAGGACAGAAGCGGAAAACAGAGGGAGAAATAGGGACTCTAATCAGAGGGCAAAATAGGGGACAGGTGTGAAAAGAGTAAATGAGGTAGTTTAGGAGAATGAGGAACAGCTGGGAGCAGGAACGGAACGATAGAGAGAGAGAGCGAGAGAGGGAGAGAGGGAGGGGGAGAGAGAGTGATAGAAAGAGGGAAAGAACCTAATAAGACCAGCAGAGGGAAACGAATAGAAGGGAAGCACAGAGACAAGACATGATAATCAATGACAAAACATGACACAGAGACAACGATAGACAGCTGTCCCTGATTGAGAACCATACCCGGCCAACTACAAAGAAATAGAAAACATAGAATGCCCACCCCAACTCACACCATGACCAGACAAAAATAGAGACATAAAAGGGATCTCTAAGGTCAGGGCGTGACAACAAGTGAACATGAGGAGTCTATAGACTAAGGACAATTCCACAGAAACAGAATGACAATGAGACTCCAGTTTTTCACTTTAAAAGTACACCAAACAAAAAACATTGATTGCAAAGTTAAACAAACCAACTCTATTTCCCACTTTTAACAATTTCCACAGAAAATTTTACAAAAACACATTTACTCAAAGAACTGTGCAGGAGTAAATCTTGGTAACAGAATGTAGGTAAAATCTCCCTCAGGTTTTGTGACCACGTTTTTTTAAAAACTCTGTTATATCTACTTTGAATTAAGAACGGGGTGTCAGCTATGATATGACACCTTGAGTAAAAAAATATATATGTTTAAATGCTAATTGAAGTACAGTAATAAAAGTGGTTTAACATCCGGTACAGACTGACATCATGGGTCCCCGAATTGTACTATACAGAAATGCATAATTCTCTTCACGGTTATGTATCCTGAGTAGGTACACAAAGGTAGAAAACTTTAATATCCTCCTTTGCATGTTTGGGTATGATTCTACACACTGGCTATTATTCTAATGAGCTCTACCCCCAACAAGACCACATTTGGTTTAGTCCAGACCAAATCTCTACCAATCATAGACTATGTTTCACAAGTTTGGACATCCCAGTACAGCGCAGTAGAGTGGAGTCCAGTACAGTATAGTACAGTACAATACAGTAAATTATACTTTACTCTACTCTAGTGTGCTCTAAGGTACTCAATGACTGTTTATGAATGGCCAAAGCCATCGATCACGTAACATCCTTCATTCCTATGTGAAGATTCAATGGAGCATTTGAAGCCAAGGATGTCAGTTAAGGTGGTGTTTCATGGATACATAACATGCACAGTTTGAGCTACTTCAAGAAGTGACGTTGCAGGGTAGCTCAGTGCTGCCCCTTCTCATTGAATATCTCAAGTTGATGGCCGACCAGAGTACTGCAGGCTGCCATTAGCAACTAAACTATCCTAACTTCTTAAATATAAATAAATATATGCCATTTAGCAGACGCTTTTATCCAAAGCGACTTACAGTCATGTGTGCATACATTCTACGTATGGGTGGTCCCGGGGATCAAACCCACTACCCTGGCGTTACAAGCGCCATGCTCTACCAACTGCTCTACCAACTGAGCTACAGAAGGACCTCCCATAAAAGGCATACTTCCCATAAAAGGCAAACAATTGTACTGCAGGTCGTGTAACAAGACTGTTCCACTCTATCTAAAAACCAAAAAGAAAATATCCACAAAATGCCCATTTCTGAAACCATTACTGTTTAAATTGGCTTTATATGGCATGCTGATCTGTAGCTAGTCCCATGCATTATGCAGTAGCTGAGTGGGTCAGAGCAGATATAGCACATAGACAGCGAGCATCTCTGCACCAACCTAATGAGAGCATACACTACATTCCATAATGCATGTGGTCATTCTGGACACCGGTGCATTCTGTTCAATTCCTGCAAACTTGGCTGAACAATTTAGTCAACCAACCCTGATCACTAACAGCGGTGAATGCACACACCATAATGTGGCGAGCGATTCCTTTTCATTTATTGCAAAATTGTGATTTGAATATACTGTAACTACGTGATCTTTAATGTCTTTCTGGAGAATGAATGAGAACACTTTCACTGGAGCTTAGAGCACATCATTTAGAATGGGTGTAATGAGAAAGCATGAGGGAAGGCAATTAACATTTAAAAGAGGGACCCGGCTCATTCGTAATGGGGATGATGCTACGGCTCCTGTGTGCCTTGGCACTCTGGAAATGTTTAACAAGGTCCTGACTAAAATGGATGAAGGTAAAGGGGTAGACTGACATCTCATGTCTACGACTGAGGAAACAGCCTGTCTATATTCCAAACGGTGTATTGTGCTTGTTAGTAGCTAATGGATGCCCATCTTGTCATATGAAAGCTGCATTTATAGGGAAAGGAGGTAAGGGAGTCATTTCATTTTCATACAACAAAAATATAACCTGAAATAAAAGATCCCAGAAAAGTTCCATATGTACAAAACGGTCAAATTTTGTGCACAAATTAGTTTACATCCAGTTCCTGCCAATATTCTTCTGTGTGCGATTTTAAAATAATCAGTTCGAGGACATACATCTGCTGTAATAGAAGCAATTATTGGTTCCTTGATTGTCTTCTAAATATACATATATTTTTTACACAAAGATCGACATTTTCCAAGTCACTATAATGGGGAATCCTGTTTTCTGCTAAGAATACCTGCAGTACCACGGGTCGGCCTTGAACTTTGTGGCTTCGATGAGAGGGGTCAGTGTTCTTACCTGACTGTACTGCACTAAACTTTACTCTAGTGTTCTGTTCTGTACTGTTCTGTATTGTATTGACTTCTACTCTACTTGACAAAATGTCAACCACTTTTCAACATCCATTGACGTCCGGTGTCGGTCGGTGCTCAGTGGGTGAGAGGGCTGGTTACAGTACAAGGAAAGAGAGGGGGCTCATGGGTAGGTGTCAGTAAGAGCCGGGAGAGATGACATTAACTGAAGAGAGAGAGAGAGAGAGAGAGAGAGAGAGAGAGAGAGAGAGAGAGAGAGAGAGAGAGAGAGAGAGAGAGAGAGAGAGAGAGAGAGAGAGAGAGAGAGAGAGAGAGAGAGAGAGAGAGAGAAGAGAGGCAGAGAGACAGAAGATGGGGTTGTCCAGAATGTTTTCACACTTTCTTTGACCACCAGATGACAGGAAGTGAAAGAAAACAGTTATGAGCTGAACATAACAGTTATGAGCTGAACATAACAGTTATGAGCTGAACAGTGGAACAGTGGCCAGTGGAAAGGAGGACAGTAGCACTAGACCCAACTGCGGTTTGTGACTACTATGAATGTTCATTGTAGCTAATTCATGCTGCTATTCTGTTCCTCATTTATCTGTCATTCTGTTACCGGTTTGGTAACAGAATTAAATGTTTTAATCTGTTAATAAATTACAAACCAAATTGTTATCAGTAAAATGAGGGAGAGAAATGGAAAATATCTTAAAGATATGTGGCTTTTTGGTAGAGTTTTTGTGCTCTATTTGTTGTGCTCCTATGAGCTTTTTACATGTCAATGCCCATAAACATTGTGGGGTCTAGGAACAAGGTCGCTCGTCACTAGATAAGAGAAGGCACACACCTGTATGCATATCACCTCTCTCTTTCCATATATGGAGGGAGGGAGAGAGGGAGAGAGAGCGCAAAGTTCAGGTGCTGTAAATCGCATGGTGAGATGTACAGGTAGTCTGCTGCTGCCTGCTAGATCCTGACACATCTCGCCCTCTCCTCTCCACTCCTGTTCCCTCCACATCAGGTGAGTCCTTTGTACAAAGTAACAAGCTAACAGTCGGTTCCTGTGTGTTTTCGCAAAGACGTCATGTAGAAAAGGGGCACTTATGCTGCATGAGCTCTATTGATGTGGACAATTAAGGACGAATGATGTCTTGGTCATTGTGGAACCATGGGAGGTTAGCCAGGGAAAATGGACGTATCAGATGTAGATATTAGCTAAAGTAGTAGAAATGTCTGCCTGCAAATGTATTGATATTGGTTATAGGAGAATCATTTATTTGAATGGAAATGGGATTTGTTTGAACAGCATATTGTTACAACAATATGTCTAAAATAAGCCAAATCAAAAAGGGTCGTTTTGAGATATTAATATTTTAAATGTAATTTATACTCCTTAATTTAATGAATCTGAAATTTGCATTACAGAATCTAGACATACTCCATATTTGAGAGAACACTATAAAGAGTATAATGACATCAAGATGTTGTCTGTATGGTTGACAGATTAATAGGGTTTTACAGGAGGCATGTATAGGTCTAAAAAATGTCGTCATGATTTTCAATACAAAATGTGTGATGCTTCCTCCCAATGAAGTTCCTATGTGAGAATTCATAGCGGTGGGAAGTAGTGGTGCTGAAGGGAGCTGCAGCTCCCCCTGATAAATCAGAATGAAGAAATTACAAAACACAATTTTACAAAAATCAACAACAACAAAAATGATGTATATGGGCCTTTATTACACCTGTATGAGCGGCCAAAAATAGTTACCAGTAGCACAGGGATAAAGAAAATGTCTTGGCACCCCCATCTCTAAACATTGGCTTTGACGCTAGGCAATATTTCCTATACTTACAGAAGGCAAATGTTGATATTAGTTGGCAAGGGTCTTATTACAACATTATTGTGTTTTGATGTACACTATATATACAAATGAATGTGAACAGATTTGGCTATTTCAGCCACACCCGTTAAACAACTGGTGTTTAAATCGAGCACAACAGACCCTGAAATCTCCATAGATGAACATCGGCAGTAGAATGGCCTTACTGAAGAGCTCACTGACTTTCAACATTCCACCGTCATAGGATGCCACCTTTCCAACAAGTCAGTTCGTCAAATTTATACCCTGCTAGAGCTGTAAGTGTTGTTGTAAGTGTTGTTATTGTGAAGTGGAAACGTCTAGGAGCGGCAACGGCTCAGCTGCGAAGTGGTAGGCCACACAAGCTCACAGAATGGGACCGCTGAGTGCTGAAACACTCACTACCGAGTTCCAAACTGCCCCTGGAAGCAATGTCAGCACAAGAATGGTTCAGCAGGAGCTTAATGAAATGTGTTTTCAGCTGCACACAAGCCTAAAATCACCATGCGCAATGCCAAGCGTCAGCTGGAGTGGTGTGAAGCTCGCCACCATTGGACTCTAGAGCAGTGGAAACGCGTTCTCTGGAGTGATGAATCGCGCTTCACCATCTGGCAGTCTGAAGGATTAATCTGCGTTTGGAGGATGCCAGGAGAATGCTACCAGCCCCAATGCATTGTGCCAACTGTAAAGTTTGGTGGAGGAGGAATAATGGTCTGGGCCCGTAGTTCCAGTGAAGGGAAATCTTAACGCTACAGCATACAATGACAAACATACATACATACAATGACATTCTAAACGATTCCTACTTTGTGGCAGTTTGGGGAAGGCTATTTCCTGTTTCAGCATGACAATGGCCCTATGCACAAAGCGAGGTCCATACAGAAATGGTTTGTCAAAGTCGGTGTGGAAGAACTTGACTGGCCTGTGCAGAGCCCTGACCTCAACCCCATCAAACCCCTTTGGGATGAATTGTAACGCCGACTACGAGCCAGGCCTAATCGCCCAACATGAGCGCCCGACCTCACTAATGCTCTTGTGGCTGAATGGAAGCAAGTCTCCACAACAATACTGCAACATCTAGTGGAAAGCCTTCCCAGAAGAGTGGAGGCTGTTATAGCAGCAAAGGGACGGACCAACTCCATATTAATGCCCATGATTTTGGAATGAGATGTTTGACGAACACGTGTCCACATACTTTTGGTCATATAGTGTATTTCTAATCCCTTTTAAGACTTTTTATGTTAGATGTATTGTAAGACCCCTTTCCCATATTTGACCACAAATCTAAGCATTTGCTCATTCCTAATTTTCAGGATAGAAAATGGTTGAAAAATGTATATACCTTAATTACTCAAAATTATAGACTCTTAGCCTTCATTTTACACCAAAGTTGATATGCTCCTATAAACTTCACATGTTAGTGCTCATGGGTCTTTTTACATGGTACACACTGTGGGGTCTAGGAACAAGGTCGCTCGTAACTAGATAAGAGAAGGCACACACCTGTATGCAATATCACCTCTGTTTGCCATATATGGTCACTAAAGTAATCGACAATCAAAAGTGTGCGTGTGTGTGCGTGTGTGCGTGCGTGCGTGCGTGCGCGCGTGTGTGTGTGTGTGTGTGTGTGTGTGTGTGTGTGTGTGTGTGTGTGTGTGTGTGTGTGTGTGTGTGTGTGTGTGTGTGTGTGTGTGTGTGTGTGTGTGTGTGTGTGTGTGTGTGTGTGTGTGTGTGTGTGTGTGTGTGTGTGTGTGTGTGTGTGTGTGTGCGTTAGAGAGAGATGTTAGAGAGAGAGAGAGACAAAGTTCAGGTGCTATAAATGGGTTGGTGAGATGGGCAGGTAGTGACACATCTCACCCTCTCCTCTCCTCTCCACTCCACTCCACTCCTGGTCCCTTCACATCCGGTGAGTCCTTTGTACAACGTACCAAGCTAAGAAACCATTTCTGTGTGTTTTCGCAAATAAGTGATGTAGCAAATGGGAGTTCATGTGAAATGAGCAAATGGGTGTTTATGTGGAATGAGCAAATGGGTGTTTATGTGGAATGAGCTCTGTGTTGAGGTGGACATTTAAGGAGAGATTATGTCTTGGTCATTGTGGAACCTTGGGAGGTTAGCTAGGGAAAATGGCCTCAACACGTATCAGATATATAGCTATCAGCTAAAGTAGTGACATTTGCAAACGTATTCATATTGATTATAGAAGAAACATTTATTTGTCTGAAAATGTGTCTGATAATGTGTATATTGTTAGTAACAATATGTCTAAAAATAAGCTAAATCAAAAAGAGTAGTATATTAATATTCATATTGTTAAGGTTGAATAAATGAATGTGAAATTTGTTTTACAGAATCTAGACATACTCCATATTTGAGAGAACACTATAAGGAGGATAATTACTCTGAGATGTTGTCTGTATCATGTACGGTTCACAGATCATAGGGTTTTACAGGAGGCATGTATAGGTCTAGAAAAGGCCCATTTCATCATGATTTTCAAAGAAATTGCATGTGATACATATTTAAACACCATGTTAAACATCCTTCTTCCCATTGATGATCCTATGTGAGAATTGCCCGTACAATCTGAGATAGTAAAAATATTTTCCGCCCTACTATCCAATCATGACACAGGCAAGATAAGTGTCGTTGTGATGAATCATTATTGTATTACTCAACAGACCTCTGAACAGCAGTTATGGGAGGAAAAAATGGTGCTGATAAGTTGACTCAAAGTTATTGTTTTATGATAAGCAAACACGCATTTATACTGTGGTTACTCTACAAGTAGAAAGGCTCATTATGAGCGCAACAGTCTGACTTATCGTCAATTTGAAATGAACATTTTGTGAACAATCACTCACTTGGTTTTATTCCATTTGACAACTTACAGAAACGAAAATCAAATAGTTTTCAAAATCATGAATTTGGCTGGGATGTGCAAATCAGAGAGAGTGTTTTTGAGGACATACATACACTGCATGGCACAGAAAGGAAAGATAAGCTATAGGTTTAGCAGTGATACACATTTAAACAATATACACACACAAACCTACATGTACAAATGACCCCGACTAACCTGTAGCCCTGCACATTGACTCGGTACCGTTACTCCCTGTATATAGCCTCATTATTGTTTTTTTATCGTGTTACTTTTTATTCTTTTTTGCTTTAGTTTATTTGGTAGAAAATGGCATAACTCTTCTTGAAATGCACTGTTGGTTAAGGGCTTATAAGTAAGCAATTCCCTGTAAGATCTACACTGGGTATACATGTGACAAATAACGTTTGATTTGATTTGAAACCAGCATGGAGCAACTACATAGTAACGAGTTGATGAAGCTGTGAATAGCCTATCATGGGTCTTTGTAATTATGAGCCTTATATTTATTATTGAATCTCCCCAGGGTGTTGGGGTGGGTCATTTGATTGGTTGACAAAACACTCAGGCTACAAACGGCACAATGTAATAGGCCTGCTAGTCTGTTTCAGCGATGGCTGCTGTTTGGTTTAGAAGCCATATGGAGATGAGTCTGTGGTTACAAGAAACAGACAGAGTGCAAACACAGCACAATATTAGTTTATGGTCCACTGATCATAAACTGAACTGGGCTTCCATGGTCTATCAGCAGCCAGCCAACTAGCCAGCACGCCAGCCAGTCAGCCACACAGTATGCTGTTCCAGCCGGCCCTCTCATTCTCTAAATGAAGATTCTATTAATCGGGAGAAATAGTTCTGTATAGTGGATGTTTTGCTCCTATATGTTGTTGGGGACTATCGCTACTTAATATTCAATTAAAGCCTTTTCACAGTGGACATTTGAATAAGAGTAGCCTACTCTGTGTCCGAGAAACCAGTCCTAAAGGTTTAACGCCTTGACAAGACTACAGTTCTCTATCTCTCCCTTAGATTGATCGAGAAATTATATTCGCATTATCATAAAAACTTGGCTTCGCCTCAGCAGCCAAATGTACCAACTAAATGACAAGCGATAAATGTGTCAATCCCTGTATTTACAGCATGCTGTACAATGGAATGGACCACAAAATTAAGCACAAGTTAGACACATATCTATTCATAATTCTGTCAGGTCCTCGATACAAATAAGGCATGAGACCGTGATGCAAAAGTTGACATTCAGCTATCTGTCAATATATACCAATATAGCAGTATAACTGTAGACACTGTAGTAAGGCACCATGTGTTTTGACACTCAGAAAATTGGAGACTGCTGTGTTTAAGACTGTGGTAACAATTGGGAGGTACTGAGACATTCACTTCCTGCTTTGTGGCAGCTGTTTACGCTCCCCCTGCAATGGTGGCTTCAAAATATGTTGTTCCTTTTGTGTAGTACAATGAGCACAGACTTAGACACTCTTGAGCAGTTACCATTCTGTGACCTGAGATAGGAAATACTCTACTGAGGTCACATCCAGGAGTGAAAGTAAGGCAGTACGGTCTGGTACGGCATGCCGGCAAAATAAATAGTGGGGGTATGGCATACCGGTAAAACATGATTAAAACAAAATAATTAAAGAAAAATGCCAAGAAAACTGTAGGCTATTACACTATTATGTATCATTGCCGCATGAAAAATGAGCAAATGGGATTGAAAATGTGTAGTATAGCTTATGCTCCAAAATGTGATGTGGTTCTACGAAAACACTCACACTTTGCCAAGGCAGGGAGAGATGAGTGGCAGACAGCAGTAGACGTACTGTATAAATTCTGGCCTAATGACAATTGCCAAATGGCGTTACACTTTTTGGTGTTTTGTGTAACAGATGTCTTTTTCCATTCACCACTGTTTGGAGTCTGGAAATATGCTGCGAGTGGATGAACATGTGCGGTTGGCCTAGTAAAGGAGCTCTTTGAAGTGATTGTTTGACAATCAGATGACAACATCAAGACTGGTTGTGTTTATGCCACAGTAAAAGGTCATACATTTTAATAGTTCAATGAGAAATCTTTACGGCTTGGCCCACAGAGATCCTATTGAATCAATGGGGATTCTGTATGGAATTCTATGATAACCCAACACTAAACAATACATTAATTGCACTATAACAGTGACAAACGGTGCCCACAAACTGTTAGGGCCTACATAAAGCTGACCCAACAGCAGTCCCAACACCTTACCACTGCTACACTTGGCTTTCAACGGAGCCTTGTCTGGCAGCGAAACAGTTAATTCAGCCTCATGTATTGCCTTTAAAAGAATCTAAGCTGATATGGCTGACTTGCTTGAACAAATGTGGTTTCTACTGATGAATGCGATGTACAAAATATGGCATAAGGGGACGACAAGCGGATAAGAGGCCATCCGTAATTCCGATTAAGACATTAATGAGCGAGCAAAGACGAACGTCGTCAATATAACTGTTTGTTCAGCACTTTTGAAATGTACAGCGACAGAATTCAGAACATGGGCAGTTCTTACAGTGTACTCCCTGTACAACAAGTCAGAACCGTAGGATAAATAAAGGGGGCATATAAACAGACAATGAAAGCTCTTACAACATTCAATGATTACATTTCTCTAAAACAGGTTATAGGCTACAGTTCATGTGCGCCACCAAGTTAGAACAGTAGGTGAAATTAAGAGGTGAAATAGACGTCAAATAACACAATTCTATTATAGAATGTTGCGTGTGCTGAATTTTCATGTGCAAGCCAAGTGCCACCACTACTATCAGTGGCACTGTCAAAGCTGTACAAAAAAAGTTGGCAAACAAGCACACAGCTACGAACTATGTGTTTACAAAACCGCGTTGGTGAAAGTAGACCAAATTATTAGGTTGAGGCACATGAGCTACTAACAGCGTATTACATAACATACACTTAGTATTACTTTCTTAGCTACAGTATACATGTCTCCCTGGCATATTACATCGTTTATGCAGCAGCATACAAGACATTTTTGGACTCGCGGCAGTTCTTTGTGGGCAAATTTTGTCATGAAACTTTGTCATTAGTCCGGCATACTCTGGATTTATCGTGGGAACTCTGAGAAAAAAACACACAGCCACTCCACTGAATAGCAGGCTAACATTAGTGATTGCTTTGCTTGAGGTTAGCCACTGATTCCTTCCAAACGACTCATTGTTGAATTTGCGATTTCCAGCTTGTTGTGTAATGTTTATGTTCAATGACCGATGAGCACTGATACGTTTTATCTGTAATTTCTCTTCATTATTCATCTTTATATGACAAGGATTAAAAAGGAGTTGCCTGTAGATTGTCGACTTGATTCATGATGATGACTGCTAGCTTGCTAGCTAAGACGTTGAAAGTAAGATATTGACATGATCAGTCCAATCAAAGCTACTGTGCATATAACGTGATTTGACGTGATTTTATCTGTGGCCAATGACCTTGATCCTTCTTGAAAGGGAATCTGTAATATAACTCTATGTCAGGACCCAAAGGGCTGAAATTCTGGATGTCTACCCTTACTAAGGACTTAAACTTGGTGATGACGTACTGTCCCCATGAGTGACAGAAAACTGAGCCAATCAAGGCGCAATGCTCATATTTTCTGCTGGCTCGCCCTACCACAGAAAGCACTGAGCTAGGCTGAAACACCTGCATTTTGGAGCTGCCTTACTTAAGAAAACAAAAAAGGGACCATGTGTGTATGCAGCTTTATTAACTGAATTATATATATACTTCTTTATACATTGTTTGCAAACTAATATGAGACATGTATTAATGCCAAAATAATGACTGAAAAACAGACAAGCCACCCCCCCCAAAATAAAAAAATACATTTATTTATTTATTTTTCAAAAGATGTGGGGCTCAAAACAGGTGGGGCTCTGATTAGGCCCACACACAAGCGTGTGCACACAAAGGACATCCAGTACAAGGAATACATTGAATCTACTTTCACCCCTGTCACATCATTGACTCTGCCAATGATCAACTCATTGACTTATGGATCAGCTCCTCCCCTTAGCCAGTCATGTGAGGTAGCAGAGCAAGATAACACTAGGCAACAGTATAGATTATAGAGTTTGTGTCTGTTTTGATGATGTTTTTCGGTATTCCAAGCCCTTTGAATCGTTGTCTGGAATACTATTGAACATGTAAACAACAGAATATGAATAGGTTAGCTTCATTAATAAATAGTGAACAACCACTAACTTACGCATCCCCCCCCCCCTTCCCTCTAGGTATCTTCTCCAAGCTGAATCTGGCACCATGCCACAGATCGAGGTCAAAACCCAAGTTGCAAAAGTCCTCAATAAAACCACGCCAGGGCTGCAGATATGGAGGATAGAGGTGAGAGAACAGCACATATTTCCTTTGTCATCACTACATAATGAATATGCCGAACATGTAAATAACAATTTAGGTTCATTATCAAACTTTTTCACACAATGAAATGAAATGCAATTGAATTGGTTCCAATTTTCCAATTGGTCAGGCCTTGGAGATGGTGCCCTTCCCTTCTAAAGCATATGGAAATTTCTATGAAGGAGACAGCTATATCATTCTATACGTAAGTAATCAATGCACCGTTATGATGCACCCAAAATAATACATACATTGACATCCCAGTAACATCATGTCTCTCTCTGTCTGATCTCGTAGACCAATAAGATGAACAGCTCATTCACCTACGACATCCACTTTTGGCTCGGAAAGGACACCTCCAACGACGAGCAGGGGGCGGCGGCCATCTACACCACCATGATGGACGAGCACCTGGGGGGTGTGGCTGTGCAGCACCGCGAGGCGCAGGGCTATGAGAGCGACACCTTCCGCGGATACTTCAAACAGGGCATCATGTGAGCTACGTAGTCCACACCCTACACCTGCCTACTGCATGGAAAGAAAAGGAACAACTCTGATACAATGATTCCCATTGAACACAGACAAATTATTATTATTATATTATTATTATTATAAATTAGCAGCAGCTCACATGTATCCAATGCAAACGTCACTATTTACACTAGAGACAAGCAACTTGAGTTCCTCCAACTCATCACTCAAATAAGCCACCATGTTGGCTTAACCTCAAAGTAACACACCCAAACACCCATAAAAATACATCTACCCAACACCCACACACAGTGTAGTGGCACTGTCAATGAGCACAATACCAAAAAGCCTCAAACCAAGATATTTGGAATGATTATGACGCAATGAAAGACAGTGGCAAGAGAAACACCTTGTTGATATAGAGGTGACAATAGGAGGAACCAGAATCCTGAGAAAAAAGGTAGGTACTGGTATTTCTGTAGCCATCATCGGTTTTGTACCGTAAATCATAGTGAAATTATATCACCTCCCCCTCTCTACAGCAAAAGGCCATTTCCCCTTGTGGTGACGTACCTAACATGTAATGGTTTTCATAAGCATCAGAGGTGTATTCACTAGGAAACGGAGTAGAGACAAACAGGCTGAAACGGGAAGGGATCTACCTGAAGATGTCCAATAAGAAAAACACATTTTTGTTTCAAAACCTTTTGCTGAAATTTGCACTAATGAATACAATCCTGGCAATTGCCAAATAACAACAGAAATGGTTTCAGACCATCATTCGTGGCTGTCATCTGACAACATTTCTTGCATGTTTTTCTGCAGCTACAAGAAGGGCGGAGTGGCTTCTGGGATGAAGCAGGTGGAGACCAACACCTACAACATCCGTCGCCTGCTCCATGTCAAGGGGAAAAAGCATGTGGTGGCTGGAGAGGTGAGAAAGCTCAAGCCAACGTGACCCTTGTGGAATATACTGCCTTCACAGCCTCTGTTCTGCCCCTGACTAGGATGTCTACTTCAGTTACTATATTTTCTTCTTCAATTTGACTTGACTAGAAACAGCTCAGCCGGTGCATGTCACTTCCTTTTCTGCCTCGGAACAAATGCAAAACACGTCATGTACAGCGGAATGAATTTAAGTTCAAGTGCATCAATTATTAGTCACATTTGCTGCGCCACTGGGTACCGTGTAGCTCTTCACTGACATAATCACAAGAAAGCCTATCAAGAGACTACACTGACGTGCCTTATCCATTACAAAAATTCCAAGGTTAAAGGTTGACTCAGCCAAATGAGATTGCGACAAGCAGCACCTGAAATATTGAGATGAGCGAGATGCAACACTTAGCGCTCACATGGTCACACGCAGTATCTGTGCATGCGCACGGTTCGCTTCACGCTGTGTACAGCGGGACAAAAACAGCAGAGAAGTTGAGCCTATTAGTTGTTTTCGGAAATTGACCCATTATGCTGTTTATTTTCTGCATCTATGTCATATCGCTGAGTCTACCTTCAATGTTCAACTCAGACGTACTACTAATTGTGAAAGCTGAGTAGAATAAGGAAGATATTGTTAACCCAACGAGTACCCCATAATGCCGGTGCGTTTTAGACTTCTAACCCCTTTTTCAAAAAAAATGTAGCTACAGACTTCTGGGTTGTACCATTGGATTAGTCTAGTTCATCTGCATCCACAGATACCAACCATTCTGTGCGATTAACGGGGGCTGTGCTCGAGTGGTGTTTGTGAAACAAGGGAGTATTCCAAAGGGTCCTGGTGCCAGGTCTTTTTACAGAAACATCTGTGTCCAAATGATTGGATCTACAAACTATTCAAATCTATCTATAAAAAGCTGAGACTCCCACGGATATTCTACGATGCTAACGTGCGACACAAGAGTCTTTAGAAGATAAGGTTTCTACATAAAATATCATAGGAAATCCCAGGACATAATGTCTGTAATACTGTAATAATCTCACAAAGTCACTGTCACAAACTCCAAACTCCATACAGTTGTCACTGACTAGTTGGATATTCAATTCCCAGTGAGCCAACAATTTCCCTACTTATAGCATTTATATTCATTTTTGATCAGATTTATTAATCAACATTATTATGGAATTCATCTGTGTTTTTTCCATCCCTATCAATCCCCCTTCCATCCCTATCAATCCCCCTTTCCATCCCTATCAATCCCCCTTTCCATCCCTATCAATCCCCCTTTCCATCCCTATCAATCCCCCTTTCCATCATCATCATCATCCCCCTTTCCATCCCTATCAATCCCCCTTCCATCCCTATCAATCCCCCTTTCCATCATCATCATCATCCCCCTTTCCATCCCTATCAATCCCCCTTGCCATCCCTATCAATCCCCCTTTCCATCCCTATCAATCCCCCTTTCCATCCCTATCAATCCCCCTTTCCTCCCTATCAATCCCCCTTTCCCTCCCTATCAATCCCCCTTTCCATCCCTATCAATCCCCCTTTCCATCCCTATCAATCCTCTTTCCATCCCTATCAATCCCCCTTTCCATCCCTATCAATCCCCCTTTCCATCATCATCATCATCCCCCTTTCCATCCCTATCAATCCCCCTTTCCATCATCATCATCATCCCCCTTTCCATCCCTATCAATCCCCCTTTCCATCCCTATCAATCCCCCTTTCCATCATCATCATCCCCCTTTCCATCATCATCCCCTTCCCATCCCTATCAATCCCCCTTTCCATCATCATCATCCCCCTTTCCATCCCCATCAATCCCCCTTTCCATCCCTATCAATCCCCTTTCCATCATCATCATCATCCCCTTTCCATCCCTATCAATCCCCCTTTTATCATCATCAATCCCCTTTTCCATCCCTATCAATCCCCTTTTCCATCCCTATCAATCCCCCTTTCCATCCCTATCAATCCCCCTTTCCATCATCAACATCCCCCTTTCCATCCCTATCAATCCCCCTTTCCATCCCTATCAATCCCCCTTTCCATCCCTATCAATCCCCCTTTCCATCATCATCATCATCCCCCTTTCCATCCCTATCAATCCCCCTTCCATCCCTATCAATCCCCCTTTCCATCATCATCATCATCCCCCTTTCCATCCCTATCAATCCCTCTTTCCATCCCTATCAATCCCCCTTTCCATCCCTATCAATCCCCCTTTCCATCCCTATCAATCCCCCTTTCCCTCCCTATCAATCCCCCTTTCCATCCCTATCAATCCCCTTTCCATCCCTATCAATCCCCATTTCCATCCCTATCAATCCCCCTTTCCATCATCATCATCATCCCCCTTTCCATCCCTATCAATCCCCCTTTCCATCATCATCATCATCCCCCTTTCCATCCCTATCAATCCCCCTTTCCATCCCTATCAATCCCCCTTTCCATCCCTATCAATCCCCTTTCCATCATCATCATCCCCCTTTCCATCCCTATCAATCCCCCTTTCCATCATCATCATCATCCCCCTTTCCATCCCCATCAATCCCCCTTTCCATCATCATCATCATCATCATCATCATCCCCCTTTCCATCCCCATCAATCCCCCTTTCCATCCCTATCAATCCCCTTTCCATCATCATCATCATCCCCTTTCCATCCCTATCAATCCCCCTTTCCATCCCTATCAATCCCCCTTTTATCATCATCAATCCCCCTTTCCATCCCTATCAATCCCCTTTCCATCCCTATCAATCCCCCTTTCCATCATCATCATCATCCCCCTTTCCATCCCTATCAATCCCCCTTTCCATCCCTATCAATCCCCCTTTCTATCATCATCATCATCCCTCTTTCCATCCCTATCAATCCCCCTTTCCATCATCATCATCATCCCCCTTTCCTTCCCTATCAATCCCCCTTTCCATCCCTATCAATCCCACTTTCCATCATCATCATCATCCCCCTTTCCATCCCTTTCCATCCCCTTTCCATCATCATCATCCCCCTTTCCATCCCCATCAATCCCCCTTTCCATCATCATCATCCCCCTTTCCATCCCTATCAATCCCCCTTTCCATCCCTATCAATCCCACTTTCCATCATCATCATCATCCCCCTTTCCATCCCTATCAATCCCCCTTTCCATCATCATCCCCCTTTCCATCCCTATCAATCCCCCTTTCCATCATCATCATCCCCCTTTCCATCCCCATCAATCCCCCTTTCCATCATCATCATCATCATCATCATCCCCCTTTCCATCCCCATCAATCCCCCTTTCCATCCCTATCAATCCCCCTTTCCATCATCATCATCATCCCCCTTTCCATCCCTATCAATCCCCCTTTCCATCCCTATCAATCCCCTTTTATCATCATCAATCCCCCTTTCCATCCCTATCAATCCCCCTTTCCATCAACATCAATCCCTCTTTCCATCACCATCCATCCCTCTTTCCATCCCCATCATCCCCCTTTCCATCATCATCAATCCATCCTTGAGAACAGGTGGACATGAGCTGGAGCAGCTTCAACAAGGGGGATGTGTTCCTGCTGGACCTGGGCAACCTCATCATCCAGTGGAACGGACCCAAGAGCAACCGCATGGAAAAACTCAAGGTAAGGAGACATTTTCGAACACAGCCATAGAGATATTACAGCAATACTACTTTAACAGAACTTTACGGGTGACATTTTCGTTGTCTAAACGCTGCGAGCAAAATGGACAGATCTCGTCAGAGTTTAGTACCTGTCTGTGCTTCAAGATTTTTTTATTTAACCAGGCAAGTCAGTTAATAACCAATTCTTATTTACAATAACGGCCTAGGAACTGTGGGTTAACTGCCTTGTTCAGGGCCAGAACAACAGATTTGTACCTTTTTAGCTCGGGAATTCGATCTAGCAACCTTTTGGTTACAGGCCCAACACTCTAACCACTAGGCTACCTGCCACCCCAAACTGTGGAGCGGTGGTATTTTGTTTTTACTTTGGTGCATCATGAATGAGAGATAAGTGAAAGCAGGGGTTCAACCACATTGCTTTCACACCTCCAAGCATGTCAGGTCAGTGATAACCATAAGGAAGAGAAGTGAGGACGGGTGCATTTTTAAAGTATTCAAACAATGTAGGAAGACCTCTGCCTCTAAACCTAACCCTTCCAGCATGGAAAGTGTAACAGTATAGCTTCCGTCCCTCTCCTCACCCCTACCCGGCCTCGAACCGGGGACCCTCTGCACACAGACAACAGTCACCCACAAAGCATCGTTACCCATCGCTCCACAAAAGCCGCGGCCCTTGCAGAGCAAGTGGAACCACTACTTCAAGGTCTCAGAGTAAGTGACGTCACCGATTTAAACGCTATTAGCTCGCACCACCGCTAACCATTTCACATCGGTTACGCTCAACCCCCTTTTCCGCAGCAACCAGTGATCCGGGTCACGGCACCAATGTAACAGTATAGCTTCCGTCCCTCTCCTCGCCCCTACCCGGGCTCGAACCAGGGACCCTCTGCACACAGACAATAGTCACCCATGAAGCATCATTACCCATCGCTCCACAAAAACCACGGCCCTTGCAGAGCAAGGGAAACCACTACTTCAAGGTCTCAGAGCAAGTGACGTCACCGATTGAAATGCTATTAGCGAGCACTACCGCTAACTAGCCAACCATTTCACATCGGTTACAACTAAGGAAGGAGTGTGGTTCCAATGGCTCAATAAGGTAGAGCGTGGTGGGTTTGATTGTAAAGTACTGCCCCTGCACTCAAGGTGCTTTGGATAAAAGCATCAGCTAAAAACTAGCATTCCAGAGCGCCCTAGTGGTGGTGGTATGATTGGTGGATATTGTCACGTTTGTTTTTCTCTGCAGGGGATGACTCTCGCCAAAGACATCCGTGACAGGGAGAGAGGGGGACGGGCACAGGTGAGCGTGGTGGAAGGGGACGACGAGAAGTCTTCAGAGGAGGCCATGAAGCTGATGAAACAGCACCTAGGAGAGACAAGACGGGACATCAGGGACTGCATCGCACCTGACGACATCGTCGACCAAAAGCTGAAGTCCAGCGTGAAGCTCTTTCAGTGAGTGATGACCACTGACCTGACCTCAGGGATATCTATAACCTCCTTATGACCTGTCATAGACACGATAAGCTCTTATGACCTGTCATTGACATGTACCGTAGCAGATGTGAACTAGCTACTGAGAGCTCGCCATTTTTCTTACAGATTTTTTTTTTAAATGATGTGTAACATTCTGTTTGTTCTGTGCAGTATCTCAGATGCCGAGGGGAACCTTGTGGTGCAGGAAGTGGCAGTGAAGCCTCTGACTCAGGACCTGTTGAATCACGAGGTGATTCCCCAATCAGGGAAAGGGGAGGGGGCATGTTAAAGGAGAAGGGGTTTAAAGTGCACTTTGTTGCCACTTGTCTACTCAAGCAAAATTGTATCCAGAATTCAAAGTACAGTATTTGGGCGTGTGCTATTAAATTATATTGACTGAGCTTAAGCCTAATAAAATGATCAGGTTCATACAAGAATGAGAAGATGATAAGGATAATGATAAAGATCCTTCTGCGAAATGTGTAAGCTGAGAGAGATAAGTATGTGTAAATTTTACACTAGTTCTGGGATGTTTTAATGAGAACTGAAAGAGAGACTATTTCGGCCCTGTGACACCGAACAGAGACAAACATGCTTCCCCTTGAGGGCTTGCATGTGGTCTCAACAGTCAAAATTAGCCAAACTTCTAATACTAATACATCTAGATTACAAGGGGTACACAGAAAATAAATCCGCTGTCTGTCTGTGTCTAAGTATTTCAGTAGCCAACACTGATGTGGTTTAAAACCATGAGAAATTAGGCTCACATGAAAATTGAGGATTACAGTAACTGGTTCTCATAGTAATTGGTTCTCATTTTTAGCGCAGTGAAAATGAATCTGTTGGGATTGTTACAGACATTCTCGGTATGCCACATAATAATTGTCCCTATGTACAGAAGTGAATAATGCAGTACTGGCACTCAGGAAAACAGTAAACCTCTTTACTGAGCAGTAGAGGTATAAATGAATGTAATTTCATACATGAGACATCTAATCTATATCTACTAATTTCACAGGACTGCTTTCTGTTGGATCAAGGTGGTACACGAATCTTTATCTGGAAAGGAAAAAAGGCTTCCAAGACAGAGCGGTCTGAGTCTTTGGATAAAGCAGAAGTGAGCCGCGCCTCGACACATATTAGTTTCACAATGGTTTTGATACCCCTTTGCTGTCCCCTATAGGCTTTTTAGGGGAATTCAGACTGACTGTTATATAAAATATCAGACACCCTCGGTTTGTACATCCCATATAACAAATACCCAAACAAGTTAACCCTGAAAACCAGCTGAACACCTGAGACACTTATTCTGGTCCTGGATCTAAGCTCCACTCAATGATTTACCCACTCTCTCTGACACCCATATATCTATAACATTCTAATGTATGATGTCTAATGTCCTAGCAAAAGAAAAAATAAACAAAGCACAGGAATTACATTCCATGTGATCCCTACCGATGTACAATTTTAATTTGAGACAGTTTGGAAAATAATCCTGCAGCAACAAGAAATGCGAACTATTATGTGGATTGTAATGAATGCAATGATTTTAGGGGTTGATACATTTTCATCAACAAAATAGTGATCAAATTAAGATCCCACCTCTGTATTTTAAAATCTAAAATCTTGGAATTCTAGGCATACAAGAAGGCGAAGGGCTACCCTATCTCCACCTACATCGAGACGGTGAATGATGGTGCTGAGTCTGCCGTATTCAAGCAGCTTTTCCAGAGGTGGACCGTGAAGGGTCAGACTGTGGGGATGGGCACCACAAGCAGCACAGGGAAAATTGGTGAGCAAGTCACACTGGATATACACTCAATGCACAGTAAAACTCAAATGATGTCAATTAGCCTATCAGAATCTTCTAAAGCCATGACATCATTTTCTGGAATTTTCCAAGCTGTTTAAAGGCACAGTTAACTTAGTGTATGTAAACTTCTGACCCACCGAAATTGTGATACAGTGAATTATAAGTGAAATTATCTGTCTGTAAACAATTGTTGGAAAAAATGACTTGTAATCATGCACAAAGTAGATAACCCACTTGCCAAAACTATAGTTTGTCAACAAGAAATTTGTGGAGTGGTTGAAAAATGAGTTTTAATGACTCTAACTAACCTAAGTGTATGTAAACGTCTGACTTCAACTGTATTTCTCAACTCGACTAATGAAACTAAGCACTCAGTATTCACTGGTAAAAAAAATGTGTTTTCTTGACAATGCAGCCAAGGTTGAGCAGATCAAGTTTGATGCAACTTCCATGCATGCAAGGCCTGACCTGGCTGCCCAGCAGAAAATGGTGGACGACGGAACAGGCGAAGCAGAGGTTGGTTGGTAACAAGAATTCTTCTGTCACATCCTGTTATAACCAGCTTTGACACAATAATGATTCATAATCCTCCCCTTTAAACTATACATCCAATGGACACCAATATGTCCTGTTTTCCTCCAACCAGGTGTGGAGGTTAGAGGACAGTGAGCTGGTGCCTGTGGACAGGAAGTGGTTGGGCCACTTCTATGGAGGCGACTGCTATCTCATCCTCTACAAATATGAAGTCAGCAACAGGAGTCACTACATGCTATACATGTGGCAGGTCAGAACACCCTGCTAGCCACCATTCCCTGTATGACATAGCACTTTTTTTGCTTGGCAATCAAGCTTTTGTTAATACCAGAAAATGTTGATACGAGAAGAGTTTAATTTCATTACTTAGTCTCTGGCTTGCTTTCTGCAACCTATGCAGATAGATAACTAGGATGTGTTTGATGTGTGCAATATAGGGTCGTCATGCGACCACGGGAGAGCTAGCTGCCTCTGCTTTCCAAGCCGTGAACATCGACCGGCAGTACAACGGGGAGCCAGTTCAGGTCCGAGTGCCCATGGGGAAAGAACCACTCCACCTCATGGCCATATTCAAGGGCAAGATGGTGGTCTATGAGGTAAGCCCTCCACGTGTTCCTTTGTCAATTACTTTTCAAGGAAATTCTTGAAATGTTTCAAATCTATAGTCTTAAAAGATTCTCATTGGAATCTCATAACGATTGTATGTAATCATTCGATTGTAATCATGGTTTGCAGGAGGGGAGCTCCAGAGTCAACTCTAAACATGTCCAGCCGGCAGTTCGTCTCTTCCACATCCACGGCACCAACGAGTTCAACACCCGCGCCATTGAAGTGCCGGCACGCTCTTCGTCCCTCAACTCCAACGACGTCTTTGTGCTCAGCACTGACACTTGCTGCTATCTGTGGTACGGAAAGGTAAGCAGCAAAAATGCCATAACCTTGTAATCCAGGTTAAGCAGAGTAACAGGTCTCCAGCTAAGCATTGATGAGGAGAGTAAAAGCAGTGGCGTCATGCCCAATGGCACGTGCCCGCTCAGATTTTCCCAGTTTTTGAAAACTTCTGATGCTTTTTAGATAAGCAAGAAATGACTAAATGTACTAAAGTTTCTTGGGTTATGATACTATATACTAGTGTGGCAGTTGTACTAAACTCCTAAGTCATAAAATATCCTAAATAATCAATGTGCATGATTAATAAAAAATTAAACAGGTATATACATATTTTTACATAGAATTAGGCGATTATGGCTCTAGATTGAAGGAAAAGGATGATTCAGGTGTTTGAAAATATGCACATACTTCGTGCCCCCTCTAACATAATGGGTGTCTGATGTCCCTGAGTTCAAGGGCAGTACTTTACCTAGTTATGTGACAGGTATGACTCTCATCCCTTGCAGGGCTGCAGTGGCGATGAGCGAGAGATGGGCAAATCCCTGGCAGACATCATCTCCAGGAGGGAAAAACAGGTCATTGCAGAGGGCCAGGAGCCGGCTCACTTCTGGGTCAATCTCGGAGGCAAGTCCCAGTATGCCGACAGCAAGAGGTACTACACTTGATCCCTTGGTTTTATAGTTACCTAAGGGCCCTGTTCATCTGAATTCAGTTAGCAGATTTGAACTTGTTTTATTAATGAACTCAGAAAAACATTGTTTACAACTGAAAATGACATCCCTTTTTTGATGCCTTCTTCCTGATCCGTCTGTGGTCTCTGCCAAGGCTTCAGGAAGAGCACACAAACATCACCCCACGTCTCTTCGAGTGCTCCAATCAGACAGGCCGCTTCCTGGCCACGGAGATCACCAACTTCAACCAGGACGACCTGGACGAAGATGACATCATGTTGCTGGACATATGGGACATGGTGAGGGCCTGTCTTTTTAGCATTTATTTGTATTTATTAGGGATCTCCATTAGCTGCTGCCAAGGTACTCTTCCAAGATACTCTTCCAAGGTACTCTTCCAAGGTACTCTTCCACTCTTTCATTAAGGCATTTACATTACAAATTAAACAAAAGATAAAACAGTACATCATATAACATTACACCACTACATATCTACGATAGAAAATGTATAATACCACCATACAACAATATTGCAATGAACGTGTGTGTAGAGTGAGTGTGCTAGCGTTTGTGTGCGTATGCCGTGTGTCTGTACCTGTGTGTGTGTCACTTCACAGTACCTGCTTTTCCATAAAGAGTGACAATATTGTCCTCTATCATCCTCAGTAATTTCTATCAAAATTGTCAGATCCCGGTGGCTTGTCATTGTTGATAGACAAAAAAAAATGTGATCACCTCTTCTGCACTCACTTAATAGAATTCAAAATTGCAATGCTTGTCTTTCATAATTTGTTCGGTTATACTTGAATGTGTAGAATCAGCATTTGTTGCTGGCATGTCATGCCTAAATTTGCTAATCTTGCCAAAGAAAAAAAAACATTTTAAAGTAGTTGGCAATATCAGTGGGTTTTGTGATGAATGAGCCATCTGATTCAATGAATGATGGAGCTGAGTTTGCCTTTCTGCTCAACATTTCATTTAAAGTGCTCCAAAGCATTTTTAATATCACTCTTTACATCATTTATATTTGTTTCATAGTATAGTTTCTTATTATTTTTTTCAGTTTAGTCCCCTGATTTCTCAATTTGCAGTACAACTTGCCAATCGGTTGTGCCTGGAGTCCAAACTGATTTACCCTGTTTCCCCATGGTTACAGTTTGGGTTCCAGGCTACTACTGTACTGTCCTTTGGTGGACACTATCAATCTACGGTCTGGAGGTCTGGTTCTTGTAAAACACAAGCCGTCCTGAGAGGACATCCTTCCTTACAAACCCTTGACCTCTTCTTACTCAGGTGTTCCTGTGGATCGGCAAGGGAGCCAATCAAATAGAGAAGGACAATGTGGTCCCCACAGCACAAGAATACCTGAAGTCCCACCCAGGGGGTCGGGATGTAGACACCCCCATCGTGATGATCAAACAGGGCTTTGAGCCTCCCACCTTCACTGGCTGGTTCCACGCCTGGGACCCACACATGTGGAGTGTATGTAGCAAGAATGAGTCATTATGAGATAATAATACACATTGTCGCAGGGTCATGTGCTTATAACAAGTCTAACAATGCATTATAACTGCATCATAATGCATTACACCTGTTGGTTTCAAGTATTACCAAAATGTGTTTACTCGGGGCACAAAATATTGATTTAAACAAGCTGATTATTATGTCCACAGGGAGGGAAGTCCTACCAAGAATTGAAGGCTGAGCTTGGAGATGCCACTGACATCATCCAGATCACTGTGGTGAGTGTACTCTCTCTCAAGCGCACTAACATAATCTGATTTATGAAACTGTTCTCATGTAAGCATTCTTTACAAATGCAGTGCATCTACAGTATGCAACTGGAAATGTATTTAAGTGTTAGTGTTAATCTGACTCACGGAAAACAATGTCCACCAACAGAGTTGCCGAAAGGTAGAGCCACCAGTTGACCTGGTGTTTAAACCTAGCCTAGCCATTTAGGAAAAATGATGGCATTGTCACAGAAACCAGTCAGATATGATTTTCTGCAACGGTTAAAGGAATGGCCTCTGTCTGTTTGTGGCTACAGGAGAGAACCACATCCAATTCCACTCAGAATAACTCCAAGAACACTGGAATACCACTGTTGCAACCTACGGTTCAGGCCACATTCCCTGCAGACAAGCTGTTGAACTGCCAGACAGAGGACCTGCCCGAAGGGGTTGACCCCACCAAGAAAGAGGTAAACTACACCGTTGGAACTCCATGATTGGTCTCTCTTCAATCTGTATTTCAGAGTAGCTGCCAGCTAAATGCATGCTTATCGTTCTCACTCATCTATTGGAACATGTACTCTACCATACCTTTATCTTTTCCAGGAGCATCTTTCCAATGATGACTTTGCTCTGATCCTGGGTGTGTCCAGGGTAGACTTCTACTCCATGCCCAACTGGAAGCAGCAGAATTTGAAGAAAGAGAAGGGTCTATTCTAGAAGGAGTATATCTACACTGTGGGCCTCATTTTGACAGTGTGTAATAACGGCACTGTTGTCAAATCTTCTCAAACTCTATTTCAAAAGGAGTTTGGAATGCAAGCGTTTGAAATTCTGCATCTTCAATCTGCACTGTTTTTTTTAATGAGCCCCACTAAAACAAAAGTATATGGAGTATTTCAGACATGGTTGACACTTTTTTTTTGCGTTTTCAAAATGAGGCCCCTCGTGTTTTGTCATCTAGCCTTGCACTTCTACTCTTAGCCAAGAGAGTGTGTGAATGAGTGGGTCGTTCTCAAATAACTGTAAACAACATATTAAAGTGCCTTTAGGTTTAGTCTTGCAAATAATCTATGATTTGTTTTCTTGCTTCTGAAATGTCACTGTTAAAATTTAGGCAATCGAGTTATGAAGATGACATTTGTAGTTGATAGAAAGGATTCTACACATTCTATTATTGGAGATTTAGCATAGGCTTCATTTGCAGCACTTTCCCCCTGAATTGCTAGTTGTGTCACAGAACTATATCTGGATATGTAATGTGGCTGTCAGGAATTTCAAAATAAGTAGAATATGATGTTGGTTCTATACTTTATGTCCACGATTAGCCTTAATATTGAAAACATATCTGCAAAAATATATTTGCAATCTTCAGAGGACCACAAGGGCTTAGTTTATTAGTAGGTACTTTGTGTTTCATAATATACATGTTGAGATGTAACGTATCAATGAAATTATGACTGTCAAATGGAGATATCTATTGGGGTATTTTGTTTTTTGCTATGTTGGTTAAGCAGATGAATACATCTCTATGAAGATCCTTCATTTGCAATGCTACAATGACAGTCAATAAAGACCCTATTCCCCAGTTTGTGTTTTCAATACCTTCAGCAAATCATAATGAATCATACTGATATGTGCATCAAATTTGAATGTGAAAACAAATGGCAGTGTGGCATATCTAATTGGGATCCAATTAATATATTCATCCCACAAAAAATGTATTTGTCAACAACAAAAAAGGTGTCATTTAAAATTACAGCTAAGGTTTCAAGTTACACGAAAAAAGGAAAAAGGTCATTACATTATGAGTCAGGCAATCTTAGTATGCTAACCAATCCCTAAAAGAAAGAACTGATACTGTGACATACAACTACAATTACAAAGCACTTCAACTTTAACACAATCGCATGATGGTGACCAAAGTCCACAGCTGAATCCATAGTGGCGACATTCATAGTGGCTAATGATTTCAAGCAGCTGCTTACTAGATATCGAAAACAATTCATGGTAATTTAATCAGTATTAGTAACCTGCTGACAAGCTAGAGTTCTTAGTAAATGAGGCATTTTGTGTATCACTCGTTAGAGGAATCGGGGCTCACTATTGGCGTAATGGTCAATGAGTCTTTGTGCTTCTCTGATGCCCGTCATGTAGGCCCCATGAGTGGTGGTGTAGAAGTTCACGTGGGTGGCCTCGCCAGCAAACAGCACCTGAAGAGGCTGAACATACAGAGACCAGAGTAGAGGTCAATTCGGGGAGTAAGTTGAAATTCTATTCATCAATTGAAAAATCTTCATAGAAAACAATGGATAATTTCCATTTCATGAATATCATTTTAATTCACTGAATTGACTGACTAAATTGAAAACTGAATTGACCCCAGGACTGACAGACACAAACACACAACTGACAGACACAAACACACAAACTTTGGTCCCTGAGTATTATCTTTACTGTAAATCACGTGTATATTGTGCAATTCTACAACGCATCGTTACAAAAAGAGAGGTCACAGTCTACAAAGCACCACCAACTCAGTTGGTATTTGGTATATGATATTGGCTTCAATTGCAGATACTGAACAAAAATATCTCCTGCATAAAATCTGATTAAGGGTCAGCTTGCCGACCATAAAATGAATATTGACTGAGATCATTCTGAGTGATACCGTGGCTTAATTGATGTCGTCTCAAATGCAAGTTAGCTAACTTAAGAGACATATCGCTGGTTCATACACTTACAAACTTGACTGTGTGTGTACCAATATTAGCCATGTCAAACTACTGTACATGCTTACTAACATGTTATTAGGAAGTAGGTATGTCAAAGATATTAGTTATTGCAATCATGAGCAGTTAGAAGCATGCTTAATGTTACTAGAAGCTATCTTCATTTTAAAGTGTTGCCAACTGTACATGAAAGTTGTTGTCAGAATCATGTGCGCTCCGGAAGGGTTGTGAACGTCATGTACTGTACCTTTGCCTGTGAGTATCCAGCCTCACAGGGCAAAGGAAGAGGGGCTGCCAGGGCTGTGTGTTCCCTCACAGCGTCCACTCCTGGAGGGGGGTACGTATATGACCCACGGACAAAACGCTCACTCCCCCACTTGGACATCAGGACCTGGGCTGGCTCGGGTACTGACCAGCCAGTGAAGGACCTGAGCATTCTGTCAAAACACAAGCCTGATTGTTACTCATCCTAAACATTCTCACACAGTTTGCCAAAAGAATAGCTGACTAATGATGGGATTAAAAGTGATGACTGTGTGTTTCTGATTTAATTCTTCATGCATGCATTCTCACAGTTTTTTTTGCTTTGTGAGCAATAGCTCATGCTTGAATGTTGCAAAATAGGTTGTTTAAAAATAAGAATAGCTTATTTTACTTAGAGTTTTCGTCATAAAGTCACTTTTGTCATCAAGCACAAAACAATAGCAGAATAAAATGTCCTTAAATATTAGTGTGGTAAACCATTGTAGGGTATTTAAGGGCATTAAAAGCATGGAATCTGAGGCCATCTACAGACACCACCTTGAAGGCAGGGTGAAAGGTTCAACATGAATGTCACATATCTCAGTGATGAGATATGATGGCCACAACTCTCTCCCACACACTTGATGATTGAACCTTTGACCTGTGCACCTGATTGATAAACAGACCTGATACACACCTTACACACACCTCTCCCACTATCTTCTCGTCCAGGCTCTCCATGTGTCGGGCCTCCCGGCCTGTGATCCAGCCGCAGAGGACTGTGGGATGGCGGGCCACCGTGTCAAAGCCACAGATCTTCTTATACCACATGTCTCTCCAGGCACCACCCTCTGACTGAGAGTGCTGGTATACCTCCTCATCCTCGGGCCCAGCGTCCCACACCAGCTGGATTCCGGCACAGTCCTGGGGCCAGAACCTGTCCTCGAACCGCAGGTAAATCTTGTCCACTGTGCCGAAGCCCAGTCTCTCAATGGCGTCGGCCTTGGACTTGGGGAGGGCTGGCTCAAACATGGCCACTGCATTCTCTTTAAGGAAGCCTAAAGGGACGGTCACGATGACGTGGTCTGCCATGAAGCACTGGCCCCCCTGGCACAGCACTCTGACTGGACGGGTGTGGTTCTTCTCCTCCTGCAGGGCCCAGTGGATGCTGTGTACTGGCCTGTCACACAGCAAGGCTCCAGGCGGAAGGTTGTCCAAGAGGGTGTCTGCTAGGGCCTGATAGCCTCCGGGGCCCAGAGAATTGAAGAAGCCCCCCTCCAAGGCCACATAGTGACCCAGCTGCGAGGCAGACACCTCATAGAGGGAGGAGCTGGCCTCATCCGTGCATTCGCTCCTCTTGCACCACTCGAATACCCTCGGGCCGTCCTCCAAGGCCGCCAGGGGTGACTGGGCAAACTCCTCGTCCAGGTAGCCCCCCAGGCTCTGACTGCTGTGCCTAGGCTCCAACTCTGATTCGAAGGCCCTGGAGGTGAGCCCGCTGAAAAAGGAACACACCTGCTCCACCTCGTCCACCGGAAGCTGTCGCCTGCTTTCCCGGAAGAAGTAGTCCCTAGGGGTGACAGAGCCTGGCAGGCACATGATGCTGGCTGAGCCTCTCTCCTCCAGCAGCAGGCCCTGCTCCTGGGCTAGCAGGAAGAGAGGGTTGGCCTCCTGACCGTGGATCCAGTTGGCCCCCAGCTCAATTACATTCTGGCCAAAGGGTCTTGTGGTGTAGACCCGGCCTCCGGGCCTGCCCATAGCCTCTAGGACTTGGATGTGCCGAAAGCCAGCTTTCACCAGGGTGGAAGCTGCAGATAAGCCTGATAGACCAGCACCAACCACCACTACTCTGGCAGCACTCTGTGGACTCATTCTGCAGTGAGCTGTCTCCTGAGGGAAGGAGGTGAGAAGGGTACAGTTTTTGCCCTGTCACCATAGAATTGCTTGGGACACATTCCTTCACCAAAAACTAAACCTTCCAATTGCATGCTGTATTTGTGCAGCTGTTTAACAACAAATAATAGACCATTTCAGTTGCTCAAAAGTTTAGCCAAAAATGTAAGGTACAGTGGGGTAAGTCATGCGAAAGGTTTAGTTGAGTCACTCTTTGTTTCTGGGAAACTATACACAAAATTAATCATGTGACCAAATATTTAAGAAGATGTCATCATGTTATGGAGTCTGTGAAGGAAGAAACCACATGGAAGAATTGAGGTAAAAAAATGTATTAATCAAGTCCAATGAATGTATTGTGTTATAGGTTTCATGATGCTTGTATCTAAGCCAAAATACATAGTCTTAAAACTGTTTCATACATTAGTTGGGAGTCTCTATAAGCTACGAGATGAGGTCCTAAACCTATCACGAAAGTTTATCCTTGTAGCTATGTGGGCTAATATAGTCAAAATGGTTGCTTTGGGGTCAATTGTGCCCTTTGGCGAGTTGAGCCAATGGCTAATCAATATAACCCATACAAATGAATACATTTTGTTCGTTTTATGCATAATATGAATAGTATTTTGAAGACACCTCGCATTTGTTTGATTCAAGTTGCCTCTAAGCCACACTTGAAGTGTTTTATTCCCAGGCATAATGCAAGGCATTATGGCTGGGATATGAGTTCACACCCGGGCCTGAGCCTATGTTAAAAGTGTACAAAAAAAATACAATTTATCGCCGAGACCGAGCGCTGAGTGTCCTGGTGGGCGTAGTTCTTCCTGATGTCGTATTACCTCTAGGTGTCGACTCAGTCTGCTCAGATTGCAATACACTATTTTGGTCAATTCTGTTTTCCCGGTTAAATTTGTCCTGGTTTTCGAGTCTTCCTCGTTTTTTCATGTTTTCACTCTCAAAATCACAACAATGCTTAAAACCACATCAGGAGCACGTTTGAGTTCTGGGAACAATCAATACAGTACATTTGGAGGGTGTAGTTGCCCTTTAATTCAATTGCTCGCTTAGCGAGAACGGGTTGTGTTTGGCTAGCGATGTTTTTGAACTCTACAATGTACAGTGTGTCAATTTCTCTCATACCTAGCGCCGAGACTCCTAGTGGGCATAGTTCTTCCTGATGTCGTACGCTGTCAGCCTCGACGGTAATACACTCGTGTCCCCTCCATGGACTGACATACATAAAGCATCCTTCATTCTGTCTGCGAAGGCATCGGTTTCCTCCTTAACTAGATTTAATAGCTCGTCTATGGAACAAAATATGGGAAATTTGCGTACTATACTGTTAATAAAACACACATGTTCACCACCATGTATGTGGCTAATGCTACTTCCTGATGTTGTGGTGCGTGTTCAGCCAGTGGTAAACAAGACTCACGAGGTGTACAACATCCGGAAGTTGTCAGAATTTTTTAAAAAAAAATTAACCGAAAAGCCATTAAGTCTAGTTCAGAAGGAAACCGAAGCAAGTTTTCACAACCTTGTACGTGGCTTGATTCATTGCGTCCTTCACAAAGACAAATCTTCCCGATTCCAGCCTTGCTGAAGCACCCACAGATCGTTACCGATCCTCCACCAAATTTCACAGTGGGTGCGAGACCTGGAGAGGCCTACATACAAGCCACAGTGTCTCACACCCACTGTGAAATTTGGTGGACGAAGAAAACATGCTTCCTTCTGCTCTGGCAATATTTGGGATAAATGTTGTCAGTAGTTGATAGAATAAAATGTAAATGTTAATTTTACCCAAACACATACCTATAAATAGTCAAATGCAGTGGTCTCTTAATTCTTTCCAGAGCTGTGTACTTTTCATAGTCATGGTACGCTTTGTATAAAATTGAAAGTAAAAAATACATTTAAAAAATAACTACATTTCAACAACAAACAAAAAGTGAATTTTTATCCATCCTCCCCGATTCAGAATATATCATTTTCATCGTCATGGCAAGCTCTGTCTAAGAGCTAATGAAGATTAAAAGCCGGAAAAGAAAACATATCAACATTTCCATCCCAAAAAAGCAATTAATCTTGTTCCCTACATCTTAACCCTACAGCACACAATGGCATTCGAGACGATTCTGTGCTTCCAACTTTGTGGCAACAGTTTGGGGAAGGCCCTTTCCTGTTTCAGCATGACAATGCCTCTGTGCACAAAGCGAGGCCCATACAGAAATGGTTTGTCAAGATCGGTGAGGAAGAACATTACATTACATTACATTACATTTAAGTCATTTAGCAGACGCTCTAATGACTTGACTGGCTTGCACAGAAACCTGACCTCAACCCCATTGAACACCTTTGGGATGAATTGGAACACACAGACTGCGAGCCAGGCCAAATAGGCCAACATCAGTTTCCGACCTCACTAATTCTCTTGTGGCTGAACAGAAGCAACTCCCCGCAGCAATGTTCCAACATCTAACTGCATGTTAGGGACTGAAAGAAAACAGACAGCCTGTGAGCTTTGCACACTCTTGGCATTCTCTCAACCAGCTTCACCTGGAATGCTTTTCCAACAGTCTTGAACGAGTTCCCACATATGCTGAGCACTTGTTGGCTGCTTTTCCTTCCCTCTGTGGTCCAACTCATCCCAAACCATCTCAATTGGGTTGAGGTCGGGGGATTGTGGAGGCCAGGTCATCTGATGCAGCACTTCATCACTCTCCTTTTATGTCAAATAGCCCTTACACCGCCTGGAGGTGTGTTGGGTCATTGTCCTGTTGAAAAACAAATGGTCCCACTAAGTTCAAACCAGATATGATGGCAGAATGCTGTAATAGCCATGCTGTTTATGTGTACCTTGAATTGTAAATAAATCACAGACAATGTCACCAGCAAAGCACCATCACATGCTCCTCCTCCATGCTTCACGGTGGGAACCACACATGCGGAGATCATCCATTCACCTACTCTGCATCTCACAAAGACACGGCGGTTGAAACCAAGCATCTCAAACTTGGACTCATCAGACCAAAGGATAAATTTCCACCAGTCTAATGTCCATTGCTCATGTTTATTGGCCCAAATAAGTCTCCTCTTCTTATTGGTGTCCTTTAGTAGTGGTTTCTTTGCAGGAATTCGACCATGAAGGCCTGATTTATGCAGTCGCCTCTGAACAGTTGATGTTGAGATGTGTCTGTTACTTGAACACTCTGTGAAGCACTTATTTGGGCTGCAATTTCTGAGGCTGGTAACTCTAATGAACTTATCCTCTACAGCAGAGTTAATTCTGGATCTTCTTTTCCTGTGGCGATCCTCATGAGAGCCAGTTTCATCATAGCGCTTGATGGTTTTTGCAACTGCACTTGAAGAAACTTTCAAAGTTCTTGAAATATTATGGATTGACTGACCTTCATGTCCTGAAGTAATGATGAATTGTTGTTTCTCTTTTCTTATTTAAGCTGTTCTTGCCATAATATGGATTTGGTCTTTTACCTAATAAGGCCATCTTCTATATAACCCTACCTTGTCATAACACAACTGATTGGCTCAAACACATTAAGAAAGTAAGAAATTCCACAAATTATCTTTTAATAAGGCACACCTGTTAATTGAAATGCATTCCAGGTGACTACCTCGTGAAGCTGGTTGAAAGAATGCCAAGAGTGTACAAAACTGTCATCAAGGCAAAGGGTGGCTCCTTTGAAGAATCTCAAACATAAAATATATTTTGATCTGTTTAAAACTTGTTTGGTTACTACATGATTCCATATGTGATTTTAGAGTTTTGATATTTTCACTGTTATTCTACAATGTGGAAAAATAAAGGAAAACAGTGGAATGAGTAGTGTGTCCAAACTTTTGACTGGTAACTTTATTTTTCCTAGCATCTATGCGGAGCAATACTGGTAAGGGAGAACAGGAGCGACTGGAGAAGAAAAGGAAATAAGGAAGAAAGTGGAGCATATTATTAAGAAACATTGGAGTGGAGGATAACACAGGCCTTCTAAAAGACCTAGTGAAGGAGAAGATAATGGACAAGAAAAAAAGGAAAGCCGTGGAAACGTTTGAGGGAATATGGAATTCTTTAAAATAAAATGTAACCTTTATTTTACTAGGCAAGTCAGTTAAGAACAAATTCTTATTTTCAATGACAGCCTAGGAACAGTGGGTTAACTGCCTGTTCAGGGGCAGAACGACAGATTTTGTACATTGTCAGCTCTGGGATTTGAACTTGCAACCTTTCGGTTATTAGTCCAATGCTCTAACCACTAGGCTACCCTGAATGAGGGATTTCACAGAACTTTTGGAAGAACTTTAGGAAATGGAGTAGGACGAGTGTGAAGATGAATTAGATGTGGTGGCAGGTGCAGTGATGACTGTTGAGAAGAAGTTGAGTGTAGAGGGAAGCAGTGTGACAAGGAAGGTTGGTTTCATGTACAAAAAAAGGGATAAGTGTTTCAGTAGCTCAGTGATGGGCCCTGACGAGAGTGTGGATGAAGTTCCTGCAGTGAGGACCACCAAGGTCGTGTCCGAGGATGTAAAGGATGATTCTGGGCCAGCGCGAGTGATATTTGTGTAGAGAATGGTTGAGTGGAGAAGAGGTTCGAGACTGTTGAGTTGGTGAAAGTAATTCGGAGTGGATTAGGGATGATTTGTTGTGTTTCTTCAGCCCAGAGGGAGCGGGTGCTCCGGGTCACGCGATTAGAGACAATAAATGTGACTTGCTTTGATCTCCAGAGCAGGGCACCTTTGAAAGGAGTGATAACGTGGTTAGCATTAAATGTTGGGGAAGATCAGTTGAAAGTGAAGATTCCCGGTGTCTGTTCGCTATTTGTTGCGACCAAGGTTGGGTAGGTGACTTTCTAAATGTAATCTGCTAGTTACTAGTTACCTGTCCAAAATTGTAATCAGTTACGTAACTTTTAGATTATCCAAACTCAGTAACAATCTGATTACATTCAGTTACTTTTAGATTATCCTCCCCTTTAGAGGCATTAGAATAAGATAAAAATGTATGTTACCAATTGAACGACACCTATCGCAGAATAAATCAATGTTCAAGTTTACATAGCTGGCCATATATGGATGTACAATTTTACTTTATTGGTTGGTTATGTAGGCTGCTTTTAACCCATTACCTTCTACATAATACGATTAAATTATAAATTACATCTTTACATTAAAAACCAAAGTCTATCAGAATTACAGTCATTCCAGTAAATGTTATACCCCTTGATCTTCAAGAATAGGACTTGGAAATATGGAAGTATAGATTATCCAAATTGCTTTACCTGAGCATAACCCCAAAACTAAGGACTTATTAGCCAGGCCTACTCTGTTGCATATGATTTTGTTGTCATGGAGGACTGATTGGCCTCACTGGTTCGAGTTGAAAAAAATGCTGCGCTCATGGAATGGCATGCTTTGGGCACTACTGAAAAGTGCTATTTACATGTGAAAAATGAATGCCATGTGCTGCATTTGCTACAGGCCTATTGTTTATCTTTCTGTTGGTGACACTTTGATATCTTGATAATATGCAGCTGTTTAAAGGGCAAATCCACATATGAAGCCCTGACCTCAATCCTTTAGAAAATTTGTGGACAGAACTGAAAAATCATGTGCGAGCAAGGAGGCCTACACACCTGACTCAGTTACACCAGCTCGGTCAGGAAGAAGGGGACAAAATTCACCCAACTTATTGTGGGAAGCTTGTGGAAGGTTACCCGAAACGTTTGACCCAACTTAAACAATTTGAAGGCAATGCTACCAAATACCAATTGAGTGTATGTAAACTTCTGACCCACTGGGAATGTGATGAAAGAAATAAAAGCTGAAATAAATTATTCTCTCTATTATTCTGACTTTTCACATTCTTAAAATAAAGTGGTGATCTAACTGACCTAAAACATGGCCTTTTACTGGGATTAAATATCTGGAATTGTGAAAAACTGAGTTTAAATGTATTTGGCTAAGGTGTATGTAAACGTCCGACATCAACCGTTGTAGCTCCCTTCAGTAACCACGAGCACAACCGTTCCTTGATTTTAACTGGCGGCTTTATTCTGTAGTTTTAGTCAGAATTATCACCTTCCGTGAGAACTATAAAGTAAATGAAGAATACAGTTAAGCACACTCTTACAACCTTATCTTACGAGTGACTTATTAGCTTGGTATAACTCTGAAGTGCTTACATACATAACAGTTTAACCGGCGTTATAACGGGTTCAGATTAAACACATGAATAAAGGAAAAAATACCTCATTGGCTGCTTATTACAGAAGGGAGGAAATCAAACTTCACACTTATTATTCCTGGCATGAATTCACACTTCATCCTAACATACACTCTTCAACCTTTATGAACTACACCCGATGACATGAAAACTTAACTAACGCTAAGGATCGCCTTCTCTCCAAAAGTGTGTTGCTACAATAAGTATCCCCGTTACAACAGTATTAGCTACGTAGTTCCGCTTGTATTATCATTTCCCCCACACAGCGGACACATAAACAATTCAAACAAAAGACAACGACATAACCTGTAAGTCTAACTGTCAGTTACACTCCCACCAATCACCGGTGATTTCTGTGAAAGGGGTCTGCAGGTTTCTTGATCGGCTTCCAGGAGGGTGACTGTCTTATGGATGGGCCTCTCCAGATAGGTGGGTTTGGTGATGCGTTTACCTCTCTCATCTAGGGTTGAGTCGCTGATCAGTAACTTGAATCTTCTCACCCGGCCATCCTGTCCTGGGTACACTTCTGTAACCTTTGCCAATTTCCACTGGTTGCGTGGTGCAGTATCATCTTGCAAAATGACAATGTCATTAATCCTTGCGTTTCTTCTGTCTTTACTCCATTTCTGTCTGTGTTGGAAATTTAGGAGGTACTCTTTCTTCCACCTTGTCCAGAATTCATTGGCTAAGAATTGTACTCTGCGCCATCTCTTGCGGAGATAAAGATCTTCCTTGATGAACTGTCCAGGTGGCGGTAAGATAACTGTGGACTTCATTGTTAAGATGTGATTTGGCGTGAGAGGTTCTGGACCTAATGGATCATTCAGATATTCCGTAGTTAGGGGCCTACTATTTAAAATCGCCATGCATTCATAGAGAAAGTTACGCAGAGAAGCGGTGTCGAGTCTTCCGTCTGACTGATCAAGAGTGGATGTTAAGACACTTCGTATCGTGCGGATTTGCCTTTCCCAAACACCACCCATGTGACTTGAAGATGGGGTGTTCATGATAAACTCGCATCCAAGTTCCTTCAGTCGTCTTTGATCCATTTCTTTCAGGGCGTCCACAAACTCGCGTCTTGCGCCAATGAAGTTGCTGCCTTGATCACATCTGATTTGACGAACATTACCACGTATGGCAATGAATGAACGCAGGGAATTGCTAAAAGCGTCAGTGGTTAAGTCATCAAGCATTTCAATGTGAACTGCTCGGGAGCCCATGCAAGTGAGTAGGAGCCCATAACGCTTTAACTCTCTTCTTCCGTCCTTGGCATAGAAAGGTCCAAAGCAGTCCATCCCGCAGTATGTGAAGGGAGGCGTGGTCTCCATGCGTTCCTTCGGAAGATCTGCCATCCTTTGCCCTTCTGTACATCTTCTGAATTTCCTGCATTTCACACATTTGTAGATGTGAGAGGAAACTGCATTGCTGCATCCTAGGATCCATATACCGTTGGATCGCAGCTCATTGATCGTCATTCCACGTCCTTGGTGTCGTACTCTTTCATGATAGTGCTTGACGAGCAGCACTGACAAGTGGCTATCTCTTGGCAGGATTGCGGGATGCTTCACATGGGAATGAAGAGTTGCATGAGCCAAGCGACCTCCCACCCTGAAGATACCTTGCTCATCCAGAAATGGACTCAATTTATGCAACTTGCTTGCTTTATCTTTGGTCTTGATGTCTTTCTGGTGCCTAAAGTTGTGTATCTCATTGGAGAAGGCTGCTTCTTGAACCATCTTTATAATGGTGAGCTCTGCCTCTCTCCTTTCTTCTATGCTTGTAGCTTCACTGGACCTCAATTTTAAGCCTATGGCTTCCTTGACACGTCGTTTGAGCCTGGCAATAGCTTTTACCACTCTTGCCCAGTCTGAGAACTTATGAAGGTGATCTAGTAATGATCTTTCTTCCTTTGCTTGGGTATCATGGACCAGGGATTTCAGCTCTGGATCATTGTCTGAGAACTCTTCCCCCTTGACTTGTCCTTTGGGAAGTTCTTCATGCCAAAGAAAGTCTGGACCTGTGAACCAGTTGGAAGCCATGAGCTGTTCTGATGTGAGACCTCTGGAAGCATGATCCGCAGGATTCTCTTCAGAGGTCACATATCTCCATTGTTCGGGATCTGTGCTTTGCTTAATGCGTTGAATACGGTTAGCTACAAAGACGTGGAATCTTCTGGCTTCATTGTTGATGTAGCCAAGAACTACCTTCGAGTCTGTCCAGAAGTATTCCTGTAGACCTTGTATCTCTAGCTCCCTTTTGAGCATGTCACTTGTTCGAACAGCTACCACCGCTGCTGAAAGTTCCAGTCGTGGTATGGTCGTAAACTTGGAGGGGGCGACTCTCGACTTCCCCATAACTAGGGAGCAATAAACTTCTCCTGCGGTGCTGATTGTTCTGAGGTATGAGTACTCTCCATAACCTGAGGTACTAGCGTCAGAGAAGTGATGGAGCTCATAACTCTGCACCTCCTTGAAACTTGATGGCAAGTAGCTTCGTTGGATCCTTACCTCAGACAAGTTTTGTAGACCTTGGAGCCAGAATTCCCACTGAGAACGTAGGTCATCTGGAAGGGGGTCATCCCAGTCGATTTTGTCACGACACATCCGCTGCAAGATCTGCTTCCCCGGCAGGACAAAGGGTGCCACACACCCAAGCTGATCATATACAGAGGCTACTGTAGACAACACTCCTCTTCTTGTGAGTGGGCGTTCCTTGACAACTACTCTAAACTGGAACTCGTCTGATGCGACACACCACAGTACACCAAGCGCTCTCTCCATGTGTGGTTCACCCAGAGCCATATCCAGGTCTTTGGCACCCTTGGCACGTTCTTCCTTTGGAATTGTGGCTATAACTTCCTTGCTGTTAGAGATAAACTTGTGCAACCGAAGTTTGCCGATGCTGCAAAGCTCTCTTGCTTCATTCACCAGCTGGGCCGCTTCAGCTTCAGACGATACGCTCGTCAACCCATCATCAACATAAAAGTTCCTTTCTATGAACTGGATAGACTTCTCGCTGAAGCTTCCTCGTCCTTCGGCAGCAAGATGTTTGAGACCATAGTTGGCGCAACCAGGAGATGAAGCTGCGCCGAACAAGTGGACCTTCATACGATACACTGAGGGTTGAGACTCTAGATCTCCGTTCTCCCACCAAAGGAACCGTAGATAATCTTGGTCTTCTGCTTTCACATGAAACTGGTGGAACATGTGCTCTACATCACACATGATTGCAACTGGACCCTTACGAAAATGACAAAGGACGCCCAGCAATGTGTTTGTCAACTCTGGACCTGTAAGGAGATGATCATTCAAGGACGTCTCTCGAAACTTAGCTGAGCAGTCAAAGACGACTCGTATCTTCCCAGGCTTTTGTGGGTGATAAACCCCATGGTGCGGGATGTACCATGCTGGATGCTTGTTAATTTCCTCTTTAGAGACCTTCTCAGCATCTCCACAAGCTATAGTCTCTTCCATAAATGCTGTGTAGTCCTTGTAGTACTGCTTGTCTCTCCTTAGCCTCCTTTCCAGGCACTTGAGTCGTGAACTGCACATGTTTTATTGTTCGGCAGATTGGGTCTTTCTTCCTTAAACGGCAGCGGCATCTCATAATGTCCATTGTCCTTACGTCTGATGCCCTCTTTCATTTTCTTCAGGAACCGGATATCCTCTTGAGATATGAGGTCCTCTTCTGCAGCTCTCTCGTTGAAGTCAGATTCAAGCGTCTTGATAATGTCCAGTGTTGTGATTACCTCTCTTACACGTGTTCTACAAACATAGTGTACTTGATTTGTGAGGTTGGAAGAAGATTGAAGGCTTGGCATCACCTGTCTAACGATAACCCGATGACTCACTCCAATAGGGTCGCCATAGTCGATACATGGATTTCCATAGCCGACTATGCTCCAGCCAAGATCTGTTCTCTGAGCAAAAGGCTGATTTCCCTTACCAGACACAATTTCTCTTGGAAGGAGAGCCTGGGAGCAGTTGTAGCCAATTAAGAGACCGAGATCACAGCTCTGTTGAGGAGCAATCTCCTCTGCAATGTGTTCAAGATGAGACCATGCTCTTGCAGTCTCTGGAGTAGGAATATGATCTCTGTTTGCAGGAATAAACTCTCTCGAGTAGGTCGTTGGCAGAGGGATTTTCTTCTCCAAGTAAAGCCCTCTAACCTGCAAACCAGACAGCTTCTGGCAAGGCACAATGGTATTCCTTGAAGCCATTGTAGAGAGTTTCAGTTGGACTGGCTTCTTCCTTGTATTGAGAGCCTTTGTTGTCTCTTCAAGAATAAAAGTGGTGTCGCTCTGGGTGTCAAGAAGTGCATACACAAGAACTTCACGATCTGGCTCACTTGTGGTTGATACCCATACTGGAATGATTGTGGAGGTGTGAGTGTTGTTAATGTCCCTTACGACTCTGTTAGATATGGCCTCACTTGACGCTCTTGTCCCCTTATCTTGTGAGGTCTTCCTATCCCTTAACCTTTCCTTAGTACGATCTTCGTGCAGGCAGGATGGATGCCTCCTCTGACACGTGTCGCAGGTGTTCCTGTTATCACAATCTTTCGAGCGATGCCCAGGCCTTAAACAGCCAAAGCACAATTTATTCTCTTGAACAAACTTCTGTCGCTCTGCGGTGGGCTTATCCATGAACTTCCAGCATTTGTGGAGACAGTGACCTGACTTCTCACAGAAGACACAACTAGTAACCGTATCTTTCTCATCAGAGTTAGTTGCTAATACCCTTGCTCCGGGGCTTTGAATCCTTGGCGTCTTAGGTTTTCCATCTTTGCTTGGTTTCAAAGCATGAAGGGATGTCACAGGATTTCAAGCGATCTTTGCTTCTCTCGTGAGAAACTTCACACTGAAGCTTGGAAAGATCTCAGTTTCTTCTAAGATGTCTATGACCTTTCTATTCCATCTTGAAGTTAGCCAATCTGGAAGTTTAGCGAGGATCTTTTGGTTTTCATTACAGTCATTAAGCACCTCCAGGCCCTTATTCTGAGACATAGCAGCCTCACAGCTGCGAAGAAAGTCTACAAGGTCTCTAAGTTCAAGGCTGTCCTTGGATCCTATCTTAGGCCATGCATTGAGCTTATCTCTGAAGGACTTGGCGATGAGGAATTTGTTTCCGTACCTTTCTTCAGGAATGGTCCATGCAGCATAGTAGGCTGACTCTGTTCCTAACATAAAGTAACTTTCGATGGCATCCTTGGCAGGCCCACCAATATATTTTCTCAAGTAATATATCTTCTCAGTTGCTGGTATGTTCTTCCTAGACCTTAGTGCTGCTTTTGATACCATCGATCACCACATTCTTTTGGAGAGATTGGAAACCCAAATTGGTCTACACGGACATGTTCTGGCCTGGTTTAGGTCTTATCTGTCGGAAAGATATCAGTTTGTCTCTGTGAATGGTTTGTCCTCTGACAAATCAACTGTAAATTTCGGTGTTCCTCAAGGTTCTGTTTTAGGACCACTATTGTTTTCACTATATATTTTACCTCTTGGGGATGTTATTCGAAAACATAATGTAAACTTTCACTGCTTTGCGGATGACACACAGCTGTACATTTCAATGAAACATGGTGAAGCCCCAAAATTGCCCTCGCTAGAAGCATGTGTTTCAGACATAAGGAAGTGGATGGCTGCAAACTTTCTACTATTAAACTCGGACAAAACAGAGATGCTTGTTCTAGGTCCCAAGAAACAAAGAGATCTTCTGTTGAATCTGACAATTAATCTTAATGGTTGTACAGTCGTCTCAAATAAAACTGTGAAGGACCTCGGCGTTACTCTGGACCCTGATCTCTCTTTTGAAGAACATATCAA
Source organism: Oncorhynchus gorbuscha (assembly GCF_021184085.1). Taxonomy (NCBI): domain Eukaryota; kingdom Metazoa; phylum Chordata; class Actinopteri; order Salmoniformes; family Salmonidae; genus Oncorhynchus; species Oncorhynchus gorbuscha. The sequence continues at coordinate 73,665,931 of NC_060173.1, forward strand.
GACCATTTCGAGGACAGCTTTTTCCCATCTACGTAACATTGCAAAAATCAGAAACTTTCTGTCCAAAAATTATGCAGAAAAATTAATCCATGCTTTTGTCACTTCTAGGTTAGACTACTGCAATGCTCTATTTTCCGGCTACCCGGATAAAGCACTAAATAAACTTCAGTTAGTGCTAAATACGGCTGCTAGAATCCTGACTAGAACCAAAAAATTTGATCATATTACTCCAGTGCTAGCCTCTCTACACTGGCTTCCTGTCAAAGCAAGGGCTGATTTCAAGGTTTTACTGCTAACCTACAAAGCATTACATGGGCTTGCTCCTACCTACCTATCTGATTTGGTCCTGCTGTACATACCTACACGTACGCTACGGTCACAAGACGCAGGCCTCCTAATTGTCCCTAGAATTTCTAAGCAAACAGCTGGAGGCAGGGCTTTCTCCTATAGAGCTCCATTTTTATGGAACGGTCTGCCTACCCATGTCAGAGACGCAAACTCGGTCTCAACCTTTAAGTCTTTACTGAAGACTCATCTCTTCAGTGGGTCATATGATTGAGTGTAGTCTGGCCCAGGAGTGGGAAGGTGAACGGAAAGGCTCTGGAGCAACGAACCGCCCTTGCTGTCTCTGCCTGGCCGGTTCCCCTCTTTCCACTGGGATTCTCTGCCTCTAACCCTGTTACGGGGGCTGAGTCACTGGCTTGCTGGGGCTCTCTCATGCAGTCCCTGGGGGGGGGTGCGTCACCTGGGTGGGTTGATTCACTGTTGTGGTCAGCCTGTCTGGGTTGGCGCCCCCCTTGGGTTGTACCGTGGCGGAGATCTTTGTGGGCTATACTCGGCCTTGTCTCAGGATGGTAAGTTGGTGGTTGAAGATATCCCTCTAGTGGTGTGGGGGCTGTGCTTTGGCAAAGTGGGTGGGGTTATATCCTTCTTGTTTGGCCCTGTCCGGGGGTGTCCTCGGATGGGGCCACAGTGTCTCCTGACCCCTCCTGTCTCAGCCTCCAGTATTTATGCTGCAGTAGTTTATGTGTCAGGGGGCTAGGGTCAGTTTGTTATATCTGGAGTACTTCTCCTGTCCTATTCGGTGTCCTGTGTGAATCTAAGTGTGCGTTCTCTAATTCTCTCCTTCTCTCTTTCTTTCTCTCTCTCGGAGGACCTGAGCCCTAGGACCATGCCCCAGGACTACCTGACATGATGACTCCTTGCTGTCCCCAGTCCACCTGGCCATGCTGCTGCTCCAGTTTCAACTGGCCTGGGCCCTAGGACGATGTCCCAGGACTACCTGACATGATGACTCCTTGCTGTCCCCAGTCCACCTGGCCATGCTGCTGCTCCAGTTTCAACTGTTCTGCCTTACTATTATTCAACCATGCAGGTCATTTATGAACATTTGAACATCTTGGCCACGTTCTGTTATAATCTCCACCCGGCACAGCCAGAAGAGGACTGGCCACCCCACATATGCTCTCTCTAATTCTCTCTTTCTTTCTCTCTCTCGGAGGACCTGAGCCCTAGGACCGTGCCCCAGGACTACCTGACATGATGGCTCCTTGCTGTCCCCAGTCCACCTGACTGTGCTGCTGCTCCAATTTCAACTGTTCTGCCTTATTATTATTCGACCATGCTGGTCATTTATGAACATTTGAACATCTTGGTCATGTTCTGTTATAATCTCTACCCGGCACAGCTAGAAGAGGACTGGCCACCCCACATAGCCCGGTTCCTCTCTAGGTTTCTTCCTAGGTTTTGGCCTTTCTAGGGAGTTTTTCCTAGCCACCGTGCTTTTACACCTGCATTGTTTGCTGTTTGGGGTTTTAGGCTGGGTTTCTGTACAGCACTTTTAGATATCAGCTGATGTACGAAGGGCTATATAAATAAATTTGATTTGGTTTGATTTGATATCAGAGTCTGAAAAGAGACCTTCCAGTCAGTGAACGAGAGTGGTTCTCCATTGAATGTTACTGGCTCTGGTATGGGGAGGCGGCTTTCACACTTTCACTGATTCCGCTAAGTAACCTGAACATGGTCTTGGTGCCATCTTCTTGCTGTGTGCTTGTCACAGCATGTTGTGGTGAGAGACTGTGAAATGAGCTACTTCTGTGCATGACTTCTTTCACAGATTTGCAGTTAGAGAGTAGTTCTCTCTTCTCGTCCTCTGAGTTTTCATCTTGCTCATACACTTGCATTCGCGCCTTGGCAGCATTTCCAGGCGCTCTAACTCTCTACGCTTGTCTTCTAGTGTCCTTCGTCTGGCAGCATTTTCTACCTCTAACTTGACTCGCAGCCTAGCTTCTTCTAAGCTGCATTTCACAGCCTCAGCTTCTTGCTCCGCTGTCCTCTTCTTATCTTCATCTTCGAGTCGCTGAAGCTCTTCTAGTTGGCGTTCTTGCTTAACCATTACTTCTAAAGCTGCTTGGTTAGCAGCAACTTCCGCCGCAGCCTCTTGTCTCTTGACAGATGACACGCTTGAGCGTCTGGAGTTGACCTTTGAGTTGCTTTGAGACTGGGAGGAAGCACTTGAGGGCTGATAATTGAGACTTGACTTATGTGTGAGTTCGGACATGCACAAGGAATTGCTGTCCTTCCAGTGCAACTCTATCTGGTTACTTTGACCTTCTTCCCTGCCTTTTAAATGACACCTTACAGTCTTGATAATAGACATTGTAACTGCTTCACAAGTATCAACTCTGCGTCATATATCGATTTGACGCAAATGTACATAGACAAGGTTTAGCTCTGTAGAGGTATGGCTAATCTTGTTTAAGAGGTCTTCTAGTAGGTCTTCAGAGCAACAGCCTGTCAGTGACAGTTTTGCTTCCTTTACCAGAGCCTTCCACTTCTCATAGCTGACCCTGAAACGATGTTCGAGCTGTCTCCACCTTTCGTCGCGCAGTTCTCTACCCTTTTCAGTTAACCTGCGGACCCTCTCACCTTTTCGTGGCTCTTGTTGTGCTATCTCATTAGCAGCCTCTGTATCATCATTCACTGGCCGAAGTGACTCCACACCAGTCTGGGCCTCTTCCTGCTGTTCTGTTTGTTCTGATGAAGGCTCAAAGTTTGCGAGGTGTTGCTGCAGCTGCTCAACTTGACCCACCCCATCTCTATCACCTTTAGTGAAATTACCTCTTTCTGACATTCTAAATCAAGTCAAATCAATTCTAGCTAAGGTTTGGATAAGTGAGTAGGTAATTTATAATCTAATTCACTGTAATTTAAACCTCAGTACGTGGTATAAACATGTATAATGCTTGTAACAAAGGCTTGAACAAACACCTTACCAAACAATTACACTATTAACTTACAGGTGAAAATATAATTAATAGGTGTACGCTGACCCTTAATGTTTGTGACTATATATTTTTAGTAAGTATCAAATAATATTTTTTCAGTAATACACATACCAGCGATACATTAAGATAGAAAGAGCAAATGCATAATATCAGAGTCTTTATGAAATAAAGACTCCAGTCCTTACGAGTTGTAATCTTAAAGTCTCTTATTAGCTGTTCACAAGGCTAAGACCACCTTCAAACACCTTGACTTGTACTTGCGTGTCTGACTCTCCTGTTAGTCTTGACCTTATGTTGCCTCACGATGTTTCCTTATGTGGAGATTTTCTTCTTAGTTTGCAGGTAGCTGCAAAACTCTTATCTGGCAGATGACAGGGTCTACCAGGATTTGGGAATCTTGTAGACATATTACAGCTGGATGAGATTCTTCTTTCTCTCTTGCTCGTGAAGAGCATTGAGTTCTCACTGCATTGAGTTCTCACGGCAGTTAAAATCAAGGAACGGTTGTGCTCGTGGTTATTGAAGGGAGCTACAGTGAGAACTCATTGGCTGCTTATTACAGAAGGGAGGAAATCAAACTTCACACTTATTATTCCTGGCATGAATTCACACTTCATCCTAACATACACTCTTCAACCTTTATGAACTACACCCGATGACATGAAAACTTAGCTAACGCAGCGCAGGATTGCCTTCCCTCCAAAAGTGTGTTGCTACAATAAGGATCCCCGTTACAACAGTATTAGCTACATAGTTCCGCTTGTATTATCATTTCCCCCACACAGCGGACACATAAACAATTCAAACAAAATACATATATATATATATATATATAGAGCGAGAGAGAGAGAGTCCAAAAATGGATGTAGCAACTACAGATTGCCCCTATAAATGAATCATCAAAACTGGGGGTTGTTGCTAATGTTTCCATTAGGGCTATGGATTTAAAAAAATATCAGCATGAATTAGATTGAGCAAATAGACATTTAGATTGGTGAACAGTCATCCACAACAACCACCATAGCTAGGCGCAAATAGCTAAATGAGAGAGCAGCAGTGTGATTCACATCAATGTGCTATGTAGATATCAATAATAAGTGATATCCGTATCACCTTTAGACTACACCACTGCTGTTGTCCTTACCTCCAAGTATTTATTCAAGTTGATGAATCTTTAGATGCCAACAGCAGTCGCACCACTGTAAGACGTAGCTTGGACTGTAGCCTGGTTACAAAAACCTATTCCTGATCTGTTCCAGCAATCCATCAAACATATTTGGTGTGTCATCATGGTGGTTTCTGACTTGTGCTCAGACATGCTCAAGTGGAACAAACTTAAACTTGAACCTTTTTTCAATGTTGATTTAAATGTCATTGAGAAAACAAAGAAGTGTGAAAGCATTTTTAATACGCTACTCCCCAACCCTGGTTGCGACACAGATCCTGCCGGAGAGCGTTGGAAAATAAGTTGTCTGTTCTGTTGAGTTTTGTTGTAATCTTTGGCAGATAAGGTTAGGGTAGGAAGTGAGAGTTATCCCGTGAAATACTTTGGTATTTAATGGGTCAAATTTATGGGCATGTTGCAGCAGTAAGTAGGAGGGAGAGTCCTAGATGTGAGAAGTGTGCAAGAGCGCATGAGATGATGGAATGTGTAGTTTGGATGTTAGTTGTAGTACAGATAGTGTCTTATGCGGAAGTGGTGAAGAGAGTGGTAGAGGAAGATGGGTACAGGGTGAGGGATCCTGAGAGGATTCCTGCGATTAGGCAGAGACTAATAGAGAGTGATGGGAAGAATACTGTATTTGCTTCAGTAAGGTAGGTTTCTTGGCATTCATAGCTATGGTTGCCAATTGTACTGCATAAATTATTTTATTTTTTAAATCACATTAAATAAAAGGTTGTTGGCAGCAGCAGAGAAATACTTGGGACTGCGAAGTTTTACTGCATAACAGTTGCGGGGGTGTTGAGTGGTAGTGTTATGACTTCACAGACGTTGGTCTGGAGTAGGATTAGATAGGTTAAATAGTGGAATGTGGTGGTGTGGTATAGAGGACTATTTTCCCTATGCTAAGTAGACTAGCTAAAGATGTAGTTTAGAATGTATTGGGCTGTAAGCTAAGGTTTCAGTCAAACAGGCTATACATTTAAGCAATAAGGCACGAAGGGGTGTGGTATATGGCCAATATACCACAGCTAAGGGCTGTTCATATGCACGACGCAATGCGGAGTGCCTGGATACAGCCCTTAGCCGTGGTATATTGGCCATATACCACAATCCCCTGAGGTGCCTTATTGCTATTAGAAACTGGTTACAAATGTAATTAGAGCAGTAAAAATACATGTTTTGTCATATCTGTGGTATACAGTCTGATAGACCACGGCTGCCAGCGAATCAGCATTCAGGGCTCGAATCAAGTTTATAATTGAAAACAATTGCAGCCTACCTGTGTTGATTTCGATAGCATATAGCCTAGGCAGGCTGGGCTGGGAAACTCAAGGACTCAGATTTCAAGAGAGAATACTGTTATGTAGGAAGAACAAGACTAAAGTCTTATAAACTGCTTGGGTGTGTCTACAACTCTCCTCACATTGTTGAGCTAACATAACTGGTTAGTTAAAGTATGGTGGCTCCCGTAGGACATTTTAAGTTGAGTAAAAAGGAACACACAACAATAATATACAAGGGCTACATAGCGACCATAACAAAAACCATAACAAAAACAACTGTTTATATGGATTCTCATGATAATTCAAATTGGCATACGCTACGCACTGTATATGGATTGATGCTCTCTACTCTCTCACGCAAATTCTGACTCCGTTGACAACGCCTCTCCATGTGGTTTCTGCTTTAAATTCTGGACTAAAATCTCACACTGGGTAGGCTAGCCTTTGGACCCATACAGTTTAGCACAGTTAGAACAAGGAGGAGTTCTTCGAATGTCTTCGGTAGTCCTCTTTATAACATGTTATAAAACGCAAAATAAAATGTATCTTGCAGTGGCATCTTAAGAACACTCTGGGATTCTATTTTATTCATTTGTGCACTCCATAATTTGTACATTCATGCATATCCAGACCTCATTACAACTAGCCGAACATGTGTAGCTACAGCAGCTGTTTGACAGCATGATTTTCCTGGTGACTGTTATGCTACTGACATCTTCTGGACATAATTAGAACATTTTTTGCAACATTGCCAGGTACCAATGACTGATTTTATTACTGATAGGGAAATGGAAAAGGGGATACCAAGTCAGCTGTACAACTGAATGCAATCAACTGAAATGTGTCTATTGCATCATTTAACCCAACCCCTGGGAATCAGAGACGTGAGGGGGGTGCCTTAAACGATATCCCCGCCCAGGGAGCAATGGGTTAATTGCCTTGCTCAGGGGCAGAATGACTGATTTTTACCTCGTCGGCTTGGAGATTTGATCCAGCAACCTTTCATTCTATGTGGTATTGGTGCACGATGGCATGCTGACTGAACAAAAGTCCACCAGAGCTATTGCCAAAGAATTGAATGTTCTCTTCTCTACCATAAGCCACCTCCAATGTTGTTTTAGATTTTTTTTTAGAATGTCCAACCAGCCTCACAAAATGCAGACCACGTGTAACCATGCCAGCCCTGGACCTCCAAATCCGGCTTCTTCACCTGCGGGATCGTCTGAGACCAGCCACGTGGACAGCTGATGAAACTGAGGAGTATTAAAACTCATTCTGATTGGCTGCGCTTGGCTCCCATATGGGTGGGCCTATGCCCTCCCAGGCCCACCCATGGCTGCACCCAGTCATGTGAAATTCATAGATTAGGACATAATTAATTAATTTCAATTGACTGATTTCATTATATGAACTGTAACTCAGTAAAATCATAGAACTTGTTGCATGTTGCAATTATATTTTTGTTCAGTATATTTTCTTGCTATTTCATTACCTTAACAAAACATTTCCTAAAAGTATAAGATGGTTACATTTAATTTCAATTTTCTTAATTTTCTAGGAATGTTCTCCAACTGGTTTGACATTGGGAATGTTCTCAAATAGTTTTGAGAATGTTAAGAAACAACATTCTTCTGTGGGAATTTCCTCATGGTTCTATTTTCCTCATGGTTCTCATGGTTCTATTTAAAGTCATCTTCTCAAATTGTTCTGAAAAGTTTAAGAAAACTTTCCATAAAAACCACAAGAAAACTCTGTCAAGTTGGAAGTTGATTATTACTAGACAACGATCTTCAAGTTTTGCAATAGATTTTCAAGACGATTTAAGTCAAATCTGTAACTAGGCCACTCAAGAACATTTGATGCTGTCTTGGTAAGCAACTCCAGTCGATATATTTGGCCTTTCCTGCTGAAAGGTACATTTGTCTCCCAGTGTCTATTGGAATGCAGACTGAAATAGGTTTTCCTCTAGGATTTTGCCTTTTGTAAGCTCAATTCCATTTATTCTTATCCTAAAAAAGTGCCTAGTCCTTTCTGATGACAAGCATACACATAACATGAAGCAGCCACCACCATAAATATGAAGAGTGGTACTCCGTGATGGGTTGGATTTGCCCCAAACATAACGCTTTGCATTCAGGACATAAAGTTATTTTATTTTCCTCATTTTTGGCAGTTTTACTTTAGTGCCTTATTGCAAACAGGATGCATGTTTTGGAATGTTTTATTTTGTTCAGACTTCTTTCTTTTCACTCTGTCGTTTAGGTTACTATGGTGGGATAACTACAATGTTGATCAATGTTATATTTTATCCAATCACAGCCATAAAACTGTAACTTTTTAAAGTCACCATTGGTCTCATGGTGACATTCCTGAGTGGTTACCCTCCTCTCCGGTAACTGAGTTAGGAAGGACTCCTGTATCTTTGTAGTGACAGGGTGTATTGATACACCATCCAAAGTGTAATTAATAACTTCACTATGCTCAAAAGGATATTCAATGTCTGCTTTTTTTACCCATCTACCAAAGGGTGCCTTTCTTTGCAAGGCATTGGAAAACCTCCCTGGTCTTTGTGGTTGAGTCTGTGTTTAAAATTCACAGCTCGACTGAGGGATCTTACAGATACATCGTATGTGTGGGGTACAGAGATGGGGTAGTCATTTAAAAATCATGTTAAACCATATTATTGCACACATTGAGTCCATGCAACTTACGTGACTTGTTCAGCACATTTGTACTCCTGAACTTATTTAGGCTTGCCATAACAAAGGGGTTGAATACTTATTGTCTTAAGACCTTTCAGCTTTTGTTTTTTAATTAATTTGGAAAAAATATAATGAGACTTTGGCATTATGGGGTATTGTGTTTAGTACCCGCAAAACACCAGTCTCAACATCAACAGTGAAGAGGCGATACCAGGAAGCTGGCCTTCAAGGCAGAGCTCCAAAGAAAAAGCCATATCTCAGACTGGGCAATAAAAATAAAAGATTAAGATGGGAAAAAGAACACAGACACTGGACAGATGAACTCTGCCGAGAAGGCCAGCATACCGGAGTCAGCTCTTCACTGTTGACATTGAGACTGGTGTTTTGCGGGTACTATATAATGAAACTGCCAGTTGAGGGTTTGTGAGGCATCTGTTTCTCAAACTAGACACTCCAATGCACTTGTCCTCTTGCTCAGTTGTGCATCGGGGAGTAGTACACAGTGTTGTACGAGAGCTTCAGTTTCTTGCCAATTTCTCGCATGGAATAGCCTTAATTTCTCAGAACAAGAATAGACAGACGATTTTCAGAAGAAAGTTATTTGTTTCTGAATGTAATTTGTTTCTGGCCATTTTGAGCCTGTAATCGAACCCACAAATGCTGATGCTCCAGATACTCAACTAGTCTAAAGGACAGTTTTATTGCTTCTTTAAAACAGAACAACAGTTTCAGCTGTGCTAACATAATTACAAAAGGGTTTTCTAATGATCAATTTGCCTTTCAAAATGATAAACTTGATTAGCTAACACAACGTGCCATTGGAACACGGGAGTGATGGTTGCTGATAATGGGCCTCTGTACGCGTATGTAGATATTCCATTTTAAAAAAACAAATCAGCCGTTTCCAGCTACAATAGCCATTTACAACTTTATCAATGTCTACACTGTATTTCTGATCAATTTGATATTATATTAAATGGACAAAAAAATGGTGATGGTCATTAGTAACCTACCAAACTTGCTAACTGCCTGGTACTCAGCACTCTATTGTCCCTCTAATCACTTTGATATCAATTGACCGTAATTGACCGTAAACCTTTGAACTGTAGTGTACTTTTAATTACATTCAGTGATAGATATTGTAGGCTGCTTGGTGACAAATGGCTATCACCTGTCTTTAACATATCAAAGGGCAGCTTTGTCCGTCCTCTCCAGGAAGTGCAGATTGACTTGCCTGTCTGCTACTAAGACGGAGCGATTGAGAGCTTTCACCTCTCTTATGCTGGGGTCCGGTCTGATTTCAAATAGCTTGATTATCTGGGGGAGAGAAAATATAATTTTCAGTCATTGTCAGGGTCTCTCCAGGAGTATTCATGTTCAAAAAACATTCCTGTCCTATCGGCTTCCTGACAACCACCAACCGCTTTGAGTTCTAGATCTAGTAGTAACTGAAGTAATCCTACAGATCAAGATGCCTTTATATATTCACTAAGAGAGAATAGGCCTAAGTCGTCCACCTAAGCATCAAGCAAGACTCCTGGCCAGCGTTTCCTTTTTAGGAGGGTATTTTCCACAATTTTCAATACCCTGTACAAACCTTTAACTACACAGTCTTTCTTGAGGAGGAAGTATGTCTGTGAAATCTTCATATTAAACACTATTGCAGTCAATTGCTTTTTTCGATAGATATTCTCATTGTTCAACTCAAAGTTGGATCAGTTTAATATCAACCAACATCTATAATGATGTATGTAGGCCAATACTACTATTATTCAACCATGCTGGTCATTTATGAACATTTGAACATCTTGGCCACGTTCTGTTATAATCTCCACCCGGCACAGCCAGAAGAGGACTGGCCACCCCACATATGCTCTCTCTAATTCTCTCTTTCTTTCTCTCTCTCGGAGGACCTGAGCCCTAGGACCGTGCCCCAGGACTACCTGACATGATGGCTCCTTGCTGTCCCCAGTCCACCTGACTGTGCTGCTGCTCCAGTTTCAACTGTTCTGCCTTATTATTATTTGACCATGCTGGTCATTTATGAACATTTGAACATCTTGGTCATGTTCTGTTATAATCTCTACCCGGCACAGCCAGAAGAGGACTGGCCACCCCACATAGCCCGGTTCCTCTCTAGGTTTCTTCCTAGGTTTTGGCCTTTCTAGGGAGTTTTTCCTAGCCACCGTGCTTTTACACCTGCATTGTTTGCTGTTTGGGGTTTTAGGCTGGGTTTCTGTACAGCACTTTGAGATATCAGCTGATGTACGAAGGGCTATATAAATAAATTTGATTTGATTTGATTTGATTTGAATACGTAATTCAGAATGACTATATAATCTTGATACTCAGAATAATATTTTTTTCTTCCTTTTAGCCACTTTGATTTTTAGCCACTGATGCTATTAGCCTTTGCAACACCTGTGCCATTGTTCCCTTCTCCCTGAGTGCTGCGGGCTCTCCATCAGGTGATCGGGTCTTTCTAACAGGCTACAAGTGAAGACAGACACTTCGGGGATGCAACAGCGCCCGTCCTTATCCAATTCCGAGGTGCATATTGAATATATTGGAAAACTGTCCACATTTACTTTTCGTCAGCCAACAAGATGGCCTAACAAACAGCAAAAGCACTAGCCTAGGTCAATCTACTATCTCCCATAGTGGCGGTAGGTAGCCTACTGGTTAGAGTGTTGGGCCAGTAACTGAAAGGTTGCTAGATCTAATCCCCTGACAAGGTAAAAATCTATCGTTCTGCCCCTGAACAAGGCAGTTAACCCACTGTTCCTAGGCTGTCATTGTAAATAATAATTTGTTCTTAACTGACTTGCCTAGTTAAATATATATTTTTGTTTTGACAAAAGTTGACCTATTCTGTGAGAAATAAATATTCCAAACAGTCTGGGTCAGTTGTAGCACGCGATAGATACCAAATTAATATAACCACTAGCATAACAACATCTTTTTTACACAATGAGGCAACAGATCAGAATGTTAAGCTTAAAATGTGACAAACTATTAGGCTATTTCTTCACATTATAAGAGCAGCAATGTGCACACGGCAGTAGTCTATAAGCACGAATGTTCCATTAGCGGGAAAACACCATTATCAAAGGTGACCGCAAATGTGATTATGCATGTAATGCTTTTATTATAAAGGTACACTTTTATGGTAAATTATCTTCCCCAAACTTGACTCACAGGCTGCATATGCCAGTTAGGCTCTACACCCCTTGTAAAGCGGATTAATGTGCTTAATTTTAAGAAGTTATTTGGTCATTTTAGTTGTGATACCAACCTTACCAAACATATATGTCTATGGGCTAGGTTACATGTGTGCGACTATGATTCGAAAAAGTCGCCCATCAGACTAATATTGTCACCCATCAGACTATTCTTGATTTAATCTTGTCTTTACATATATGTGTGAAATTTGTTTTTATTTAGAATGGACCATTATCATGCACCTGTCTCAGAACAGGGGCAGGGGAAATATACATGTCATCTATGCACTTAAATAGTCCTTCTGTAGCTCAGTTGGTAGAGCATGGCGCTTGTAACGCCAGGGTAGTGGGTTCGATTCCCGGGACCACCCATACGTAGAATGTATGCACACATGACTGTAAGTCGCTTTGGATAAAAGCGTCTGCTAAATGGCATATATATTATTAATAGTAAATGGAGGATGCTTTTCCCATGGTTAATTTTCATGCCAGCCAGGTACCGTAATTGCTGGACTATATATAAGCCGCTACTTTATTCCCACGCTTTGAACCTCGCGGTTTATACAATGACGCGGCTATTTTATGGATTTTTCCCGCTTTCACAAGATTCATGCTGCCAAAAAACTGAGCACCGTCACATAATGTGACGTAAAATCGAGCGCGCTCAAACTTCCCATCATTCTGATTACGGTAGTAATTTTGTCACCCTCATCATGGCAATGACACAGAGAAATGCATATGATGCAGCTTTCTAGTTGAAGGTGATCGATCTGGCTGTTAAAAAAGGAAAGAGAGCTGCTGCACGGGAGCTTGGCCTTAATGAGTCGATGATAAGACGTTGGAAACAGCAGCGTGAGGAGCTGACTCAGTGCAAAAAGACAACAAAGGCTTTCAGAGGGAAGAAAAGCAGATGGCCCAAAGTATTGCAGCCACTCGACATCAGTGTAAATCGTGCATTTAAGGTGGCGCTCCTTGTTCAGTGGGAGTCTTGGATGACAAGTGGGGAGAAATCCTTCACTAAAACGGGCTGCATGCGAAGAGCAACTTATGGTCAAGTCTGCCAGTGGGTCCTGACAGCGTGGAGCATTGTCAAAAAATCCACTATCATCAACGGGTTTCGAAAAGGCTGGACTCCTGCGTGTTGAAGGGGCAGCATGAGCTCAGCGGGGTATTTGCCTCCGGATGAAAGTGACGAGAGCGACAATGAAAACGATCCAACATCGGATGAAGCAATTCTGAGGCTATTCATCTCCGACACCGAACGAGATGACTTCAGTGGTTTCAGTGCACAGGAGGAGGAAGATAATGACCAAGTTAATTTGTTTCAATGTACCGGTAGGCACCTGCGGCTTATAGACATGTGCGGCGTATTTATGTACAAAATACATATTTTTTTATAATTCAGTGGGTGCGGTTTATATTCAGGTGCGCTTAATAGTCCAGCAATTACGGTAGTCTATACTCATTTTGTATATATAAGCAATGTGCTTAATATTAGGAAAGTTGAGAAATAAATATAGTAGGCCTAGCCTTGATGGGATCCTCCTCTCTTTAATAGAGGCCATCACTCTGTTTTCTCTCGCAATTGCATAGCCTATATGAAGTGTTTGATTAGATTTTAGATGACATTTGCATTGATATCAAAGTGATTAGAGGGACAATAGAGTGCTGAGTACCAGGCAGTTAGCAAGTTTGGTAGGTTACTAATGACCATCACCAACATCAGAGCTTGGAGAAGCCTAATTACCATGACTAAACGGTCACATGGAATTTGACTGCCCTCATGAATCGTGACCGTAATAAGGTCACCGCAAATCAAATATTTTTTTTTTGTCAAATACACATGGTTAGCAACAGCCCTACCTAAACCCTGAAAGCTCTGTATTAAAACTTTTACTTCGACTGGATCCTAGAACGCAAGTTTCCTCTTTAACAAGTCAACTGTGCTACTGTAACAGTATAACTTTAGACCGTCCCCTCGCCCATACCCGGGCGCGAACCAGGGACCCTCTGCACACATCAACAACAGTCACCCACGAAGCATCGTTACCCATCGCTCCACAAAAGCCACGGCCCTTGCAGAGCAAGGGGAACCACTACTTCAAGGTCTCAGAGCAAGTGACGTCACCGATTGAAACGCTATTTAGCGGGCACCACCGCTAACTAGCTAGCTATTTCACATCCGTTACACTACTACAAAATCCACTCTACACAATCTATTGTTGGTTGAAATAGTCTCGTGCAATTCATCTGTAAACTGCTCTTACCCGTGACAAAGCCAGGTACATCTCCAGTTCAGCTATCCGACGACCTACGCAACCCCGAACCCCAAAACCAAATGGGATAGAGCCAAAGGGGTTTGGCCGGACTCGGCCGTCCCTCAACCATCGTTCAGGCTTGAACTTCGATGGTTCTGGGAATGTCTTTTCATCTTGGCTGATGGCGTAGTGGCACATTGTAAACGAAGTCTACAGACACAAAACAGCAGAGAGGGAAATAATTGTTACAGCACTATACCAACAACGGCATGATTTACATGCATTCAAATGTTGTTATGTTTTTATGGTTGGGTCAGTTTTAGGCCAGTAAAGTGAAGATGTACTTGAAAGTTGGTTGTTTCCCTAAAGAGAGATTAACCTTCTTGGGGAAAAAATGTCCGCCAATAATGACATCCTTCTCTGCCATGATGCGTGAGTTCAGGGGGACAACAGGGTACATTCTGAAGAACAGGAAGTACATCAGAAATGGTGTTAGAGCAAGATAAGGGAACTTTCAAGAACTACATCCTTTCCAAAGTGACATACACGACCACTATTCACATTTCTTACCTTAGTGTTTCCTTGATTACAGCCTTGAGGTATGGCATGCAGTTGACATCTTGAGCAGATGGAATGTTGTCTCCTGGTACACAGCGTGACACCTCCTGATAAAGGGTGTTCTGCACATTGGAGTCCCTGGACAGCAGGTACATCGCCCACATCATGGTATTGGATGTCTTAAAATATGACAACAACAGCTGTAGTGACACAGGAGGCTACTGCCGGGAGAACGGCTCATTATAATGGCCGGAGGAAAGCAAATGGAATGGCATCAAACACCTGGAAACCATGTGTTTGATGTAAATGATACCATTCCACTTATCCCGCTCCAGTCGTTAACACGAGCCCGTTCTGCCCAAATAAGGTGTCACCAACCTCCTGTGGTTCGTGAATACATGCCCTTATCATACAACACACTGGGGCCATACTTGTGAACTTTTGGTTAGAACATGGTTTAAATCAGTGGTGTCCCCCCCTTCCCTCAGTTAGGCATTCAACTTTCTCTTCAAAGTTGTAATAGAAGAATGCAGAAGGTGCCATGTCGAATTTGGACAGTGCATAAGCAGTTTTGCTAATGTAATGTCAGTCATTACAGACCTTAGATCATGTTTATATTGTCAGAAATGTCCAGATCACCTAGCCCATGTCAGGTAATATTTTTAGCTAGGTTTTTATAGCCCATTGATTTTGTTGTAATGTTTGAGTTACTCAGACATGAAATCTGTGTTCATTTTGTCAACAAAAATAGTGACTAAAATATTTGTCTAACACCTATTTTTCAGTGGCAATTGACGAGACTATAACTGACTAAATAGAGCCAGAAAAATATATTAACTATTATTTTTCAGTTCAATAAAACGAGACAAAATGATGTCTGTGACTAAAATCGTACTACTATACTAACTGGACAAAGGTTTTTGGAGTGATGGAGAGCTTTTCAGTGACAAACACAATTAATATTAGCAGCACAGATGAGCAGCAACACAGCCTTCATCAGCTGGTGAGCTGCTGGGAGCAAGCAACTAGTGTAGGCAGACAGGCTCTGCTCCAGCTCCGCCTCCGATTATACACATCGGGCAGGTGACCCTCTTGCTTCACTTTAGCTAAACAGTCACCACCAGCCTTCTAGTTCGCTACTCTTTGCTTGGTTAAAAAAACACAAGCTGCTTTACGATATTAAAGACAATAGCAGCATTGAGTTTAATAGTAGAACAATAGTCTAGCTATGTTTTTCTCCCACTTCAGTAGGCTTTAGAAAAGTAGGCTGTCTTTGAATTTGTAGTCTCGATCAATCCTTCCACATTTCTCACTGAATTTCATATACAGGTTCTGTATCCAAGTCTCCATCTTTTCTTCAGAGAAAACGTCTTGATTCTAGCCCCTAGGCTACCATTCAAAAGGCTTGACTCATGAAAGGGCACTACGTTTTTTTCTTTCTATCATGCATTGGCAGGCCGCATTTTACATTCATAAAGCATATCGTGGGCTGTTCTAAAAACCAAACATGCTACTTTTGGACTGGGCCGTCAACCATTTGTTTAGGCTACACCTTGCTCAGGGATGTTACCTCATTACCTCATTAGCTAGCTATAGCTAACAACTTGGGGGAGCGTTCAGCAGGGCACGTTTTAGAAATATACTATGAAGAACAAACAACTTAATTCAAGAACATTTTTCAACTGAATGTGGCCCTAGTAACATTACCAATATGCAAACATTGTGTGGCACAGAAAGAAAGGAAAAGGGATAGCAAACAATTTCATGACAACAGTGTCCAAAAATAGTGTTGATATATGCTAGTCCAGCTACTAACACATCCATGACAATGACATTCGCCAAAGTAATGAGACTGGGTGTTTAAATTTTAGAAATATCATTCACGCAAAAACTGGGTGTGTAAGTATGCCTCCAGGACAATATGGTGAAGTTGGCCTCATGTATAGACCCCCAAACAAATAAATAAGGCCAAGGACATCCAAAATCCACCAGATTAACAGTTTTTAATGAAACCAGTCTGATGGCCTGGAGATTGAAATATAGTTTGTCTCTTGGTACAAGCTTTGATGCACCTAAACTGCCTCCACCTTCTAGATGGTAGCGGGGTGAACAGGCAGTGATTCAGGTGGCTGAGGTCCTTAATAATCTTCTTGGCCTTCCTGTGACATGGGGCCGTGCTCTCTCTGCTGTCTCCTGTAGTCCACGATCAGCTCCTTTATTTTGTTGACATTGAGGGAGAGGTTATTTTCCTGGCACTACTCTGCCAGGGCTCTCACCTCCTCCCTGTAGGCTGTCTCGTCATTGTTGGTAATCACTACCACGTTTGTGTCGTCAGTAAACTTGATGATTGAGTTGGAGACGTGTGCGGCCACACAGTCATGGGTGAACAGGGAGTACAGGAGGGGGCTGAGCATGCACCCCTGTGGGACTCCTGTGTTGAGGATCAGCGTGGCAGAGGTGTTGTTGCCTATCACAACTTGGTGTCAGCCCATCGGGAAGTCCAGGACCCAGTGGCACAGGCATGGGTTTCGACCCAGGGCCCTGAGCTTAGTGATGATCATGGAGGACACTATGGTGTTGAAGGCTGAGTTGTAATCGATGAACAGCATTCTGTAACACTTCACTTGACACCTAGCGTCACAACGTTTTGACACAGTCCAAACCATGTCATAATATTTCATAACAGCTGACATGACCATATTATGACCGGTTACGACAAGTTATGTCAGCTGTTATGACACATATATTTAGCCCTACTGTGACATATATTGCATTATTTTATGGCTGTTTATGACACCTACAGTACTGGTCTAAAGTTTGGACACCTACTCATTGCAGACTTTTTATTTTTTACTTTGTAGAATAATAACACATATGGAATCATGTAGTAACCAAAAAAGTGTTAAACAAATCGAAATATATTATGTGTGTGAGATTCTTTAAAGAGCCACCTTTTGCCTTGATGACAGCTTTGCATACCCCTTGGCATTCTCTCAACCAGCTTCATGAGGTAGTCACCTGGAATGCATGTCAATTAACAGGTGTGCCTTGTTAAATGGAATTTATTTCCTTCTTTATGCATTTGAGCCAATCAGTTGTGTTGTGACAACGTAGGGGTGGTATACAAAAGATAGCCCTATTTGGTAAAAGACGAAGTCCATATTATGGCAAGAACATCTCAAATAGAAATGACAGCCCATCATTACTTTAAGACTTGAAGGTCAGTCATGAGGACCGCCACAGGAAAGGAAGATCCCAAGTTACCTCTGCTGCAGAGGATAAGTTCATTAGAGTTACCAGCCTCAGAAATTGCAGCTCAAATAAATGCTTCACAGAGTGTTCAAGTAACAGACACATCTCAACATCAACTGTTCAGAGGAGACTGTGTGAATCAGGCCTTCATGGTCAAATTTCTGCAAAGAAACCACTGGAGCGGCAGGTAGCCTAGTGGTTAGAGCGTTGGGCCAGTAACTGAAAGGTTGCTGGATTGAATCCCCGAGCTGACAAGCTAAAAATCTGTCATTCTGCCCCCGAACAAGGCAGTTAACCTACCGTTCCCGGGTAGGCAGTTAATGTAAATAAGATTTTTTTCTTAACTGACTTGCCTAGTTGGGTTAAATGAAAAAAATACTGAAGGACACCAAGAAATACGAGCAATGGACAGAAAGAAATTTGAGATTTTTGGTTCCAACCGCTGTGTCTTTGTGAGACGCAGAGTAGGTGAACGGATGACCTCTGCATGTGTGGTATCCACCGTGAAGCATGGAGGAGGTGGTGTGATGGTGCTTTGCTGGTGACACTGTCAATTATTTATTAAGAATTCAAAGCACACTTAACCAGCATGGCTACCACCACATTCTGCAGCGATACACCATCACATCTGGTTTGCACTCAGTGGGACTATCATTTGTTTTTCAACAGGACAATGGCCCAACATACCTCCAGGCTGTGTAAGGGATATTTGACCAAGAAGAAGAGTCATGAGTGCTGCATTAGATGACCTGGTCACCACAATCACCCAACCTCAACCCAATTGAGATGAGTTGGACCGCAGAGTGAAGGAAAAGCAACTTAAAAGTGCTCAGCACATGTGGGAACTCCTTCAACACTGTTGGAAAAGCATTCTAGGTGAAGCTGGTTGAGAGAATGCCAAGAGTGTGCAAAGCTGTCATCAAGGCAAAGGGTGGCTACTTTGAAGAATCTAAAATATATTTTGATATATTTTTGGTTATTACACGATTTCATGTGTGGTATTTAATAGTTGTGGATGTCTTCACTACTATCCTAAAATGTAGAAAATAGTATATTATAGCATCTCGAGTGGCGCAGTGGTAGCTGTGTGTTTGTCACGCCCTGGTCGAAGTATTTTGTGTTTATCTTCATTTATTTGGTCAGGCCAGGGTGTGACATGGGTTTTTGTATGTGGTGTGTATGTAGTGGGATTGTAGCTTAGTGTGGTGTTCTAGGTAAGTCTATGGCTGTCTGAAGTGGTTCTCAATCAGAGGCAGGTGTTTATCGTTGTCTCTGATTGGGAACCATATTTAGGCAGCCATATTCTTTGGTTGTGTTGTGGGCGATTGTCCTTAGTGTCCTGATGTCCTTGTTCTGAGTTAGTTGACACAAGTATAGGCTGTTTTCAGTTTTCGTTACGTTTATTGTTTTGTAGTGTTTTGTATTGATTCGTGTTACGTTTGTTTGATTAAACATGGATCGCAATCAACACGCTGCAGTTTGGTCCGACTCTCCTTCACCACATGAAAACCGTTACAGTGTTGGGTTGTGTTTCGGAGGAGTTGCAGTGATGAGGCAAGACTGTAACTACCAATTGTATACCACGAAATTGTGGAGAAAAAGGGGTAAAACATATTTCAGAAAATTGTCAAAATAAAGAAAAATCCTTGAATGAGTAGGTGTCTAAACCTTTTTTTTACTGTGTTTTTTGGGTTTTCAAACACCATATTTACAAAATAATTGCACTTGTAAGTTATTTGGTAGTAATATAAAACAACACATCAAGGACAACAATACAGCAAAACAAAGAGTGAGACAGAAATAACAAAAAAAACAAAGACAAAAGAAAGATATTTTGATAGTTGTTACATAGTTGTTTCCATGTATACACATACCAGGCCGCTTACGTCACCGATATATAAATATACATCACTCTGGAACTGCAGGGAAATCATTTAACATAAGAAAAGAAGGGAGCCCACAATGCATAGAATTTGTCTATAGACCCATTGAGGGGGTGTTACATTTTTTCCAACTTTATGCAATTCAAAATGGATTTAATACAAACAGCATGAGAGAAGGGAGTGCAAAGGATTTCCATCTAAGTCAAATGAATCGTCTCGCTAACAAAGTGACAAAGGAAATTACATCCTTATTCATTTTGGCCAGTTGTATTGTGGGAAAGGAAACCCCAAATACTGCAATAAAAGGGTCTGGTTCGATCTGTGTGCAGCTTAATTCTGAGAGTGCATTAAAGAGGTCTTTCCAGAAACCAACAAGAGATGGGCAACATCAAATTATGTGTACGTGATTAGCAGGAGACTGGTTACATCATACACAATTAGGGTTCACATCCATTGTACATTTTGAATAATCTCGCTTTGGTCCAGTGAGCCCTATGAATGAGTTTGCATTGAATGAGATCGTGCCGAGCGCAAATAGAAGAGGTATGTACACCCTTTTGAGTGCCCCTTCCCATAGCTCATCAGATATTTCCTCACCCAATTCCTCCTCCCATGAGGATTTAATATTGTTTGATTAGGTGGTTTGTAGTGAGCAAATTTGGCTATTGATTATTGACCAGATGCCTTTCAGAGTAGGAAGTGGGATAAGAAATGTGTCAAACTGTGTTTCACCAGGAAGGGTGGGGAATCGGGGATCTATTCTGTGGACGTAACTCCTGATTTGTAAGAACCTAAATAAATTATGTCTGGGGAGACCAGATTTAGTTAATAATTATTGTTCAAACGTGTCGATCGTTGCAAAAGGAAGCAATCTGATTAGTGTTATTAGTCCTGACAGAGGCTTGAGGGGATGAGTACAGAAGTCTTATCCAAGTAATGAATTTGGAGCCAAAGCCAAATGTATTTAGTGTAAAAAAGTATTTCCATTCCAAATGCTTTCTCCACATCCAGGGATAGACTGGCTTCAGAGGCATTGGTGACAGAGGGATTACATATAATATTACATAATTGAAGAATGAGTGTCTATTTTGAATAAATCTTGTTGATCCGGAGAGATAATTGATGGGAGGACTGTTTCCAGAAGTTTGGCTAGAATTTTATAGTCGACATTTAGCAGACTAATTGGACGGTATGATACACTGTCGGGTCTTAGACAAGTCCCCAATTGGGTTTTATTCTTTTTTTTAAAACTAAGACAAATGGTTGCCTGAGTGAAAGCACCATTTACAAATGCTTCGTACATTTTGTACTATTTTGGAGAGAATATTTTTATTAAAAACATTTTATAAAAAAAGCCCAGGCCCTGGGCTTCTCCTGGATTGAAGGTATTTGACAGCCTTAGACAATTCTTCAACAGTGATCAGCTGCTCTAATTTTTTAACCAAATCCCGGCTGACAGAAGGCACAGCAAGTCAGTGGAAAAAATTATTGACGTACAGTTGAGTGGTTAAAACTTTTTGGGGATCGGTGTCCCTTCCACGGGACGGTTGAGCTAACATAGGCTAATGCGATTAGCATGAGGCTGTAAGTAACAAGAACATTTCCCAGGACATAGACATACAGTTGAAGTTGGAAGTTTACATACACCTTAGACAAATGCATTTAAACTCAGTTATTCACAATTCCTGACATTTAATCCTCGTAACAATTCCCTGTCTTTGGTCAGTTAGGATCTCCACTTTATTTAAGAATGTCAAATGTCAGAATAATAGTAGAGAGAATAGTTTATTTCAGCTTTTATTTCTTTTACATTCCCAGTGGGTCAGAAGTTTACATACACTCAATTAGTATTTGGAAGCATTGCCTTTAAATTGTTTAACTTGGGACAAACGTTTCAGGTAGCCTTCCATAAGCTTCCCACAATAAGCTGGGTGAATTTGGTCCATTCCTCCTGACCGAGCTGGTGTAACTGAGTCAGGTTTGTAGGCGTCCTTGCTCGCACACACTTTTTCAGTTCTGCCCACAAATGTTCTATAGAATTGAGGTCAGGGCTTTGTGATGGCCACTCCAATACCTAGACTTTGTTGTCCTTAAGCCATTTTGACACAACTTTGGAAGTATGCTTGGGGTCTTTGTCCATTTGGAAGACCCATTTGCGACCAAGCTTTAACTTCCTGATTGAAAAGATGTTGAGATGTTGCTTCAATATATCCACATAATTTTCCTGCCTCATGAAGCCATCTATTTTGTGAAGTGCAGTAGTCCCTCCTGCAGCAAAGCACCCCCACAACATGATGCTGCCACCCCCGTGCTTCACGGTTGGAATGGTGTTCTTTGGCTTTCAAGCATCCCCCTTTTTCCTCCAAACACAACGATGGTCATTATGGCCAAACAGTTCTATTTTTGTTTCATCAGACCAGAGGATATTTCTACAAAAACGGTGATCTGTACTGTGCAGTTGCAAACCGTAGTCTGGCTTTTTATGGCGGTTTCGGAGCAGTGGCTTCTTGTTCTGAGATTGATTTGCACTTTTCGCACCAAAGTACGTTCATCTCTAGGAGACAGAACGCGTCTCATTTCTGAGCGGTATGACGGCTGCGTGGTCCCATGGTGTTTATACTTGGTACACCTCCAATTGACTCAAATGATGTCAATAAGCCTATCAGAAGCCACAACATAATTTTCTGACATTTTCTAAGCTGTTTAAAGGCACATTCAACTTAGTATATGTAAACTTCTGACCCACTGGAATTGTGAAAAGAAATGCACCCTGATGACAAATGGTCGAGGGGGTTCTCCATCCCGGGGTCGGCTACACAGGGTGCGGTGGGCCCAGTCTAGCTGCAGCTTCTCCTGCAGGCCGAGCAGCTTCTGAAGCAGCTGGGCCATGAACTCCGTCGGTTTTGGGCCCTCCACTCCCTCTGGTATTCCCAGAAGATGAATGTTGTTCCTCCGCATTCTACTTTCCATATCTTCACATCTATTGTCGAGGTATATCACCCTAGTTATTAATGAGCCAACGTTAGCCTCTAGCTCGCTAATGCGAGTGCTGTGGTCTGTAGCACCAAGCTCCAGCTCCGATAAGGCTGCTACGTGTGTCGAGCTTATTCTGTATACTCTCTATAGATTGTTTAATATAGTCTTTTTTTTAAGCTCATCTTTGACCATTGATATCTCTGACCTGAGATCGGTAAAATTGACTCTCTCTCCACCAAAAATATCAGTTTTGAGGGTGCCCATCACGGATTGTAGCAGCTCTACTGTCAGTGTTCCCGTGGGACAGAGTTCCTTCTCCTGATTTAGCGGCTGAATCCACGGCTGAATCAGGAGAGGGCACGGGCTTGCTGCGGCTTGCTCTTTCAGACTCCGTTTTTGGCTGGGTAGAAAGCATTACAACATTTCTCAGACTTGATCTGAATTGTTTAGAGGTCTCTTCAGACACCTGACCAAACAGAAATACATACAATTTGTCCTTCTGTAGCTCAGTTGGTAGAGCATGGCGCTTGTAACGCCAGGGTAGTGGGTTCAATCCCCGGGACCACCCATACGTAGAATGTATGCACACATGACTGTAAGTCGCTTTGGATAAAAGCGTCTGCTAAATGGCATATATTAGATATTGGATTTTCAAGGTAAAATATATACATTTGGTCACTAACTAGGGAAATGCGTTCTACATCCTTAGCTTCCAACAGCACCCCCCGTGTGTCCAAACTTTTGACTGGTACTGTACCTGCAATAGGCTACTTTATTATAAAGGATCCCCCCCCCCCCCCCCCCCGGTTGCTTCCCCTAAAACTGAGACGGTAGTTAAAGCTCCGCAGATTTACTTACCGTATCAACTCCAGCCAATAACAGCTCAGCGACGCTGCCGTACACCTCCTTATTGGTCATCTTTGTATTGGAGAGGAGGTACGTTAAGTATTCTCCCTCAACTTCCTGGTTTGTGTCCACTCGCTTCTGAATTGCCTCCATCTTCATTTCAATAAACTTCACAGCTGAAAAAGAAAATCATTATCCATCTGTACTAATAGGTAATCAAATGAATTCCAATATCAACAATGCACACTCCAATCCAGTGCTCTTAAATCCTTGAGATGTGCAGAAGTGCACAGAATGTCTTATGCTGAAGAATTCACAGAATTTGAAGATGCCCTCCCAGCCAGCGATGTAGCGCCCATAGAATGGCAGGATGTTGCGGCTCCACTTGGGCAGCATGGCCACCGGCAAGCTGTAGGAGAACATCTGAGCGATGGAATCGATGAAGTGCTGCGTCTCCACCGGGATCTCTTCCTCCAGACAGCCGATCCGAGTCTCAAACAGGATGGAAGAGATTCCTGAAGAACAGAGATTTAAAGTTTAAGATAAACTTTTGTCTGCACGTGAATGGTGAAGCCATAGACTTATGGAGCACAGACACCATCACTGCTGATACTGTACATATGATGCAAAGGGACAGATTAACAGCAAAGTCATCACTATCATTTGCTCAGCTCAGCAGCACGGAGAGAGAGTAAACACAGCTTTAACTACCTGTTGAAAACATTTTGACCCAGAGGGACAATTAGATGTCTCTGACCCAGTTCTCCAATCACAGCTGCAGTGCAGGCGAGGCCAGCAGAACTCCACATCAGGCTGGTCAGAGGTTCTAAACAACTCTCCATGACACCAAACTCTTTTTGTACGTCCACATATAGGAGCCTGAGGGAGTGCACTGCTCACCTCATCCAGAGTGAAGATTCTATAGGAGATCAGAATCTTGCTCACTAGACTGGTCATGTTGTGGAACATAATGTCCAGTGCTGGCTGCATGATGAGGTCCACGTTCATTGGCGTCAGATCCCTCAACTGCACTAGTGTTCAGGTCAGTCATGTCCACAAACTCCTGCAGGGAGGGGATGTCGTGGTAAGCTGTAAGGCGAAGCCTGGTGTCATGACTTTGCCCTCTTTGAGTACAGCGAGCACCCTCCCCCGCTCTCTGCTTCTACAACCAGACTGCTGTGGTCAGAGGTCCTAAATTCCTAAGAAGACCTCATGGACACACAGTTATAGAGTAGTTTTTCATGGAGAAAGGAAATCCTTCCACCACACAGAACTTGAGGTACGAACAAATTTCATGTTCCAGAGAAAGTGTAAAAGATTGGTGAAGAATCCAGCTACGAACTGGTCCGTTTGGCACAACTTGGTAAACTCAAGAGAGACGGTGTGGCCACATTACCATAACGCTGTTTATATAATAGCATCAGTTATGAGGTTTACATCTAATTGTTATATAAGATGAATGAGAATGATACCTTTTGTATAATATGATTGTGGACTTTTTAATGAAGAAAAATACAATTCCCTTTCTGATTTGAACTAAATCAGAGGACCGCCCCCTGAGCCCAGTTAGGGCAAGACATCCTGGGACAGCCCTTTTCTGCCATTCCGAATAAAACCCAACTTTGAGAAATTATCACCAGACCAAGCTTACCTCATTTATGAGAGGGCTAAAGGTGTAGACCATTGCTCAATCTTTTTAACCATACCACGTGGTTAAACTCTTAAACTATCGATACCGACAGAATAAGAACAAGTCTTTGATATTGATTACTAGTCTGCAGCTAGGAATTCGGCATCATTGAACGCGAAGAATGACAACCACCGAAACATACATTCTATAATGAATGTCACTCTGAACAATCCCCTCTCACCACAACCGAGAGAGAGGGAGAGAGACGGACAATTGTGCAAAAGAAATGAACTTTTCACCAGCGATAAAGACGACACACTGAGCGTAAATATACATATTGATTGCAATTGTTCCCGACTGAGTGAGCGTTCATGTGTAAGGATTAGCATTTCAATTATAATTATGAACTCTGTAGTGATTTTAGTCGACCCCCACTCCCCTTTTGTCAAACAAACCATGATGCCGGTTCAGCCCACTAGGGCACATTCTATCATTTCATGTAACCATAATTACTGTTTGTTTATGCATTTCTGTGAATTACTTAGTTAGTTATAAACAAATGATTTAAGACTATTGATGAATGGATGACTCATAGTGAAGACTGGGTTCGTACAGATAACCAACAATTTACGACATTTGGAATGAGACTAACGTGAGGTAAAATAAATAAATAATTATAATCAGAAGACTATTGTTCAGATATGAAAATATCTGAAAGGTTATATTGGGAAATTATAACTTTGTAATCTGAATATTTTCCCTCGGTGCCCCAACTTCCTAGTTAATTACATTTACATGATTATTCAGTTTAAATCGAGTCACTAATTACAGAGAATCTTTGATAAAAACGAAGTCTTCAGTATAATGATAGTAAAGACACAACACAGCAACTGTCACTGCCGAGGATGTTGATGAGAGTAAACCAGGAGCAAAGTTCATGTGAATCAGCCCTTGAAGACAACACCAAATATGTTTGTCAGATTCACAAAGTCTACTTTCTTCAGCGAAGTGAGGAGGATGAATGCAGACACTTCAATGTGTACAAGTGGGTTATTATGCAGGATTAGTGTTTCCAAGCTGTGCAGACCAAATGAACTGTTCTTTGTAATCATGTTTTTATCCAAGCAAGAATCTAAATTTACCCAGTCCCTTAAATGTAAAGTCTACAATAGTGGTGACTTTATTAACAAATAAATCCAGCCGCTCGAGATTCATCAAGCAACTCTGAAGTGATGTTTGTGATGTGTAAATTACTCAAGGAAAGTCTCCACAGCAACGTGGCAGGACTCGAGTGTTATAAAACATACCGAGCTCAGGTGCGCATGTTAACAGTCATGTCTGTTAGAGTCTTCAAAGAATGGATCAATGTGAAGTTTACAGTGCCATAACCTTAAAGTTGTATTACATTTATACCCTGGCAGTTTCTCAATGCAGATGTGTAGTTGTACCTACATTTAGGAAGCTTTAAGACCATTTTTGTAATTAACGGTTTGAGTACTGTTTTACAAATGGATTCAGCTTCATTTTCCCTGTCAAAGGAAAATGATATATTCTGCTGATTCCAGACTACAAAAGCTCTATTTATAGGTTATCAATATTGGACAAAATGAGATACAATATCATTTCAAAGTATTGGAATGCTCCTTTTGCTATATGACGTGAATTAGGAACAGTAAACATTACCTCTTGAAGATGATGGGAATAAGGTAGCTGAAGAATGACTGAGCAGTTTTGGTGTCTCAAAATGACTATCCCCTCTGACTCAAAGTCCAGGGTTGTCAATGACTAACATATTGACTATGCTACATAGCAAATCAGAAATATCCCGTATACAGCTGATGATTGTGAGTTTCTTTTAAAAAAGGGATCCCACCCAATGCATCTCACTTCCTCCTAGCCTCTGTCTACTTCAGAAAGTGATCTTGACTCAGAAAAGGTTGGTGACCACAGCTTTACAGCATCCAGGTATGAGGCATTAGGATGCAGCTGTAATGCATAGCAAGACTAGCATGTATGACCCCATTATAATGTCGTATAATCATCTCATAATGAGCCGGACTAAATAACAGCCAGTTTGAGACCGTTGAAAATGTTAAGCAACGAGATAGCCCACATGACATTAAAAGCCTGGTTATTATAAGACATTTCAAGCCTAGTAATGCTTATAACAAGTTAGAATTATATTATAATTATACCTGGATGCTTTAAGGATCCAGTCAAACATGCAACTTGACCCAACTTGATCAAATCATTGAACTTAAAATGAACTGTAGATATAGTGAAGAGTGAAAGAATCGCCGTCCCAACCCATAGGCAGAATTTCCCACGTACCCTCCAGAGAGAATCGGTAGAGCTCATTGGACAGGTTTTCCACCCGGTCTCCCGTGGCACTGGTCCGGCGTAGGTGGTAGATCCTCTTGATCAGGTCGCTGACCACCTCGTTGACCACGTCTCCGTACTGCACCGAGTCTTTAGGGTGCAGCATGCGCTTGTTCAGCACAGTCCTCAGATTGTACCACTTCACCCCTTCCCTGTCAGGAAACATATACTGTATCAGGAAACATGCATGACACATTCACAACAATAACATTGATGATGCATTCATTAATTGGTACATGTTGGAATTTAGGTAACTTCATATTGAATTCAAGCAGGATAAGATGGGATAAAGCTTTAACTTCAGCTTCTGTGTAAATTGCATACAGTATGTAACAATAGTGTATTACTACTCTTACGTAAACGGCTCGTTTAAATGGATGTACTGTTTTTGAGCATCCGGTTTGATTAACGTGACTGGACCTTGACCTACAAAGCCACGCAGGGTGTTGTGCTGGTCTTGCAGCACTTGGAGTTCACGGAACACAAAACCAAGGAAATAAATCAGAATGACTGCACTGCTTTTCGATTTGAAGCATATGTGTTGATATACATAGGAAATCTCACAAAGCTAGATGGGTGCTAAGTAAAAATACATGTAATCTCATACAGTTTGATAGTTCTAAAAGGACACTCCCAGTGCAAACTGTGCTGTGTTCGTCCATAGTTCACGTTTCCTGCCTTGCACACACGCATGGTCTATAGAAATGTGTAATGACAGCCTTTTTTGAATCACTGGATCTGTAGCATTTTCTTTCATGACAGAGCACTAGTGTATCAATGGCATCACTGCAGTGATGTGTAGTCCAGGTAGGCAGGGTAGACAGTGCTTACCCTGTGATATATATAGAGATATATATATATATATATAAGTGCCTTCAGAAAGTATTTACATCCCTTGATTTATTCCACATTTTGTTGTGTTACCGTGTGGGATTAAAATGGATTCATTCATCATTTTGTGGCAACAATCAACACAAAATATTTACAAAATGTTAGAATTGATGAAAATAAAACACTTATTTATCTTCCTTACATAAGTATTCATCCCCCTGAGTCAATACATGTTGGAATCACCAGTCTTTCTGGATAATTCTAAGAGTTTTGCACACCTGGATTGTACAATGTTAAAATTCTTCAAGCTCTGGCAAGTTGGTTGTTGACCATTGCTAGACAGCCATTTTCAAGTCTTATCATAGATTTTCAAGCCGATTGAAGTAAAAAAAAATGTAACTAGGCCACTCAGGAACATTCAATGTCGTCTTGGTAAGCAACTCCAGTGTATAGTTGGCCTTGTGTTTTAGGTTATTGTCCTGCTGAAAGGTGAATTTGTCTCCCAGGGTATGTTGGAAAGCAGACAGAACACGGGTTTCCTCTAGGATTTTGCCTGTGCTTAGCTCTATTTCGTTTCTTGTTTTAGTTTTTTTTAAAACTCCTTAACGATGACAAGCATACCCATAACATGATGCAGCCACCACCACGCTTGAAAATATGAAGAGTTGTACTCAGTAATGTGTTGTGTTAGATTTGCCCCAAACATAACGCTTTGTACTCAGGACAAAGTTCATTTTGGGCAGTTTTACTTTAGTGCCTTATTGCAAACAGGATGCATGTTTTGGAATATTCTTATTCTGTTCACGCTTCCTGCTTTTCACTCTGTTATTTAAGTTAGAATTGCGGAGTAACTAATGTTGTTGATCCATCCTCAATTTTCTCCTATCACAGTCATTAAACTCTAATTGTTTTAAAGTCACCATTGGCTTCATTGTGAAATCCCTGAGCGGATCCCTTCCTCTCCGGCAACTGAGTTAGGAATGACGCCTGTATCTTTGTAGTGACTTGATGTATTGACACACCATCCAAAGTGTAATGAATAACTTCACCATGCTCAAAGTGATAATCAATGTCTGCTTTTTAGAATTTTTACCCATCTACCAACAGGTGCCCTTCCTTGAGAGTATTTGAAATTCACTGAGGGACCTTGTGTGGGGTGCAGAGACGAGGTAGTCAATCAAAAACCATGTTAAACCCTCTCACATTCTGAAATTGCATTTTTGTCCCCCCCCCCACCCAGTTTTATAATTGTGCTGTGACACAAAAATGGCATCAGTGTGCTTTAGGAGTATGTAGACGCCTCTGAGCGGCTGGATTTAGGGCTGTGCAGACAACACAGCACATGTGGACAGGCTGTGTGAAGGTAAAGCTTCCAAAAAGCTGGCTTAGGAACGGCACAGGGGAGTTGAACAGATGTAGCTGTTGTCAGTGTGTATGTGTTGCGCTCTTTCTCCAAGTTGTTACAGATGCACTGAGAAAGTTATAGATACACAAATATCATACCCCCAAGACATGCTAACCTCTCACCATTAAAATAACAGTGGAGGTTAGCATTTTGGGGGGGATACGATATTTGTGCCTATGTAACTTTCACTCATTATTATTTCAGAGTCATTCAGGGATATACTGTAATCATGGTAGGATCCATATTAATGTAGAAGTGTTTAGAAAACATTATATTATTATTTACAATAAAAGTGACCCAAAATGTCACAATACTTGATTTACCATTGAGTTTGAGTTAATTTTGTTTTTACAGGGACAGTGCACATTAATCAACGTTTCAGTAAAAGTGCCGGTTTCAGCCAGCCGGCTCATTTTCAACCACAGTCCCTGGGCAGGTTATTAAAAACAATTACAATATAGACAATCATTGAGCAGTGAGCACACGCAGAGCAACATAGGACAAGTAAGACGTAGCATACAGACAGAGCAACCTAGAACAAAAAGCAGCAAGACAAAATTCATAAAAGCAACAAAGTGTTTCCACACCTCACAAGCTACAGACAACATGGAAATCTGACTGACCTTTAGCCATGTCTTCATGCATTTTGTGAAAGTTTGATATGTGGTGCAGTTGTGTGTGTCTGATGGCAGTGTATTCCAGACATGGGAAGCTCTCACAGAGAAAGTGGATTTACTAAAGGTGCTTTTCTTTAAGGGAACTATACAGTCACCTCTCATGGCAGACCTTGTGGATCTGCTGCCATATGTTTGGGTTTTCTGTTTAACAAAAATACTGAGTGGAGGGGGAGCCAGGCCATTTACGATCTTGAATACAAGACATGCGTCGGTGTATTGCACAAGATTTTCCCAACTCAGGAGCTCATGCTTTCTGAGGATGTAACAGTGATTATGGCTATTGGGCTTCCTATCAAGCACTTTGAGAGCCTGTTTGTAGACAGACTGAATAGGTTTTAATGTTCTACAGCAAGCTTGGGCCCAGCTAGTAAAGCAGTATGTTAAGTGGGGGAGTATCATAGATTTGAAGTACAGTTTTGCTACCTCTGTAGTCAAACAATTTCATATAAATAGGAAATTAGCTAGGTTGAATTTGGTTATTTGAATGAACTTTTTCACATGCTATGATGCCAAGGTACTTAAAATCAGATACCACCTGGAACTTCTCCCCTGACACATAGACATCTGGCTCAGTAACATCTGTTGCCCTCTTTGTGAAGAACCTGCAAACAGTTTTTTTCACATTGAGATGCAAACATGAGTCACTGAGACACTTTGTAACCTGGACCATTACAGTATTGGACCATTACAGTTCTTGTGCAGCTTGTTGTTTGCTCTTTGCATGCACATATCACTGTATCATCTGCATAAATTTGAACTTCAGACCCAGTACAAACAAAAGGCAGATCATTAATGTACAGGCTGAACAGGAGGGGCCCCAGTATTGACCCTTAGGGCACGCCCACATCATAGCTAAGAGTGGGCGACAGCTCATTGCTCACTCTGACACACTGAGTTCTGCCTTCAAGGTATGATTTCATTCATTTCTATTGGGCGTAAAATAATCAGCAAATGAATCCAACAAATGTCTAGAGTCACAAGCTTGATGTAGTTATTGCGTGCTATGAATATGGGACCAAATAAATGAACGTTTTACTACTTTAATGCACATACACTACCGTTCAAAAGTTTGGGGTCACTTATAAATGTCCTTGTTTTTTAAAGAAAAGCACCTTTTTTGTCCATTAAAATAACATCAAATTATTCAGGAAAACACTGTAGACATTGTTAATGTTGTAAATGACTATTGTAGCTAGATTCTTTATACTTGTTGAGTATCTGGAGCTTCAGCATTTGTGGGTTCGATTATAGGCTCAAAATGGCCAGAAACAAAGGACTTTCTTCTGAAACTCGTCAAGTCTATTCTTGTTCTGAGAAATGAAGGCTATTCCATGCGAGAAATTGGCAAGAAACTGAAGATCTCGTACATCGCTGTGTACTACTTCCTTCACAGAACAGCGCAAACTGGCTCTAAACAAAATACAAAGAGGAGTGGGAGGCCCCAGTGCACAACTGAGCAAGAGGACAAGTATATTAGAGTGTCTAGTTTGAGAAACAGATGCCTCACAAGTAATCAACTGGCAGCCTCATTAAATAGTACCCGCAAAACATCAGGGATGCTGGCCTTCTAGGCAGAATTGCTCTGTCCAGTGTCTGTGTTCTTTGGCCCATCTTGGCCAGTCTGAGATATGGCTTTTTCTTTGCAACTCTGCCTAGAAGGCCAGCATCCCGGAGTCGCCTCTTCACTGTTAACGTTGAGACTGGTGTTTAGAGGGTCTTCTTGGCAGAAAAAAAAAACCTGACAAATGTACACTATTGTACCTCAAACAATAACAGGCAACCACCGTCTCCCTCACTGCTAGCTGTCGGGCAGGCGAAACAGTGAGTACTGGAATGTCCACTAGTCTGAAACGTCATTACCAAATAACACTTATGTACTAAGCTAACATATGCAATTGTTTTAAGATGTTCGAATGCATCATTTAGCCATTTGATTTAGAGTTTTAGGACACCTTTAGGTATTTAAAAAATGGCCTTTACTACTAACCAATGGAAACACATTGAATAACAGGTTCATAAATGGCAAAACAGGCCGTCAAAAAATAAATCATCAAGACTAAGGTTTTAAGTGTCTGTCCTATATCTAGGAGATAAGAAAGCTCGGGAATTTCATTTTTTGTTAGCACAAAACTACCTCTGTACTGCCTTTCATTCCTTTGTATGGATTGCCTTCAGACCTTCAGAGTAAAACGGAGGACAGCATCACGTTTGTGAGTGTCACCGGTCTATAGAGTGGTCATAAGTTTGTAGGACGTTCGAATGCTGCAAACCTTTTTATGAGAAGACATTTTCGGGATGTCTCGTGGTCTGAAAAACACTGCTGTAGCTCTGCCACCTTCCACCACAGGTGTGGAAGGCCACCACAGGCAAATGCGGTGGATTTAGACACAGCCCATGCAAAAAATACAGTAACTCTAGCTTGCTTCTGACAGATGTTTATGGGGATTTGTTTATTATGTTACTTACATTGACGGACAGGTGAGTCAATAGAGGAATTTAATAGCCTATGTCACTCTGGTTGTTGGAGCTTCATCAAGGTTTGTAAGTAAATCTGGCTTTCATAAGAGCCCGTGCTTACCCAGCCACCGACCTCACCGCATCACTGAGTGTGATCATAAGACATACTATATATGTACAGTATATTCTAACGTGACTGCTTTCCCCTTGCCACTGCTATATCCCTCTTTCATGTGATCTCATCACTTCCCACCAACAGATGGCATCCCTGGGCCTTACTCAGTGAAGGGGCCGTAACCAATGCCCCTCAGGTCCCGGTAGTCTGTCCAGAGGGACATGTCTCCTCGGCTGGGGAACCTCTCATCCTTCCTAAGCAGCTCCTCCAGTAGCTCCACACTGTTGAGAGCAACGGAGTTAATGCTGCCTACGCCTATTTTGTACATGGGGCCGTACAGCTGCTTCTCATACACCTAGCACACAGAGGGAAAGTGAGAGAGAGAGAGAGCAACGAGCTGGGTTACATATAGTATAGGCCTACTTTGTTGTGCACACATCTAATATTCAATCTTTTCCACATTGTTATGTAACTGAAAAGCTGGATTGATATTAGTGAATGGGGTCAACAAATCTTTCAACATGCATTCTGGTACAATAAATGTAAACCGCTGTACTTTGGTAATCCCTGCTGTGTCAATGGGGATTGTATTTCCAGGGCAAGACAGCTCTTGGAGAAGGTAAACAACACTGCACGTCAGCAGAGACTGCCTGTTTTCCTTAAGTTGCACTCCTCTGCAGGTTATTACGGGAACAAATATAATATATATATATATACTGCTCAAAAAAATAAAGGGAACACTAAAATAACACATCCTATATCTGAATGAATGGAATATTCTTATTAAATATTTTTTTCTTTACAGAGTTGAATGTGCTGACAACAAAATCACACAAAAATTATCAATGGAAATCAAATTTATCAACCCATGGAAGTCTGGATTTGGAGTCACACAAAATTAAAGTGGAAAACCAGACTACAGGCTGATCCAACTTTGATGTAATGCCCTTAAAACAAGTCAAAGTGAGGCTCAGTAGTGTGTGTGGCCTCCACATGCTTGTATGACCTCCCTACAATGCCTGGGCATGCTCCTGATGAGGTGGCGGATGGTCTCCTGAGGGATCTCCTCCCAGACCTGGACTAAAGCATCCGCCAACTCCTGGACAGTCTGTGGTGCAATGTGGTGTTGGTGGATGGAGCGAGACATGATGTCCCAGATGTGCTCAATTGGATTCAGATCTGGGGAACGGGCGGGCCAGTCCATAGCATCAATGCCTTCCTCTTGCAGGAACTTCTGACACACTCCAGCCACATCAGGTCTAGCATTGTCTTGCATTAGGAGGAACCCAGGGCCAACCGCACCAGCATATGGTCTCACAAGGGGTCTGAGGATCTCATCTCGGTACCTAATGGCAGTCAGGCTACTTCTGGCGAGCACATGGAGGGCTGTGCGGCCCCCCAAAGAAATGACACCCCACACCATGACTGAACCACTGCCAAACCGGTCATGCTGGAGGATGTTGCAGGCAGCAGAACGTTCTCCACGGCGTCTCCAGACTGTCACGTCTGTCACAGGTGCTCAGTCTGAACCATCTGTGAAGAGCACAGGGCGCCAGTGGCGAATTTTCCGATCTCTGTGTTCTCTGGCAAATGCCAAACGTCCTGCACGGTGTTGGGCTGTAAGCACAACCCCCACCTGTGGACGTCGGGCCCTCATACCACCCTCATGGAGTCTGTTTCTGACTGTTTGAGCAGACACATGCACATTTGTGGCCTGCTGGAGGTCATTTTGCAGGGCTCTGGCAGTGCTCCTCCTGCTCCTCCTTGCACAAAGGTGGAGGTAGCGGTCCTGCTGCTGGGTTGTTGCCCTCCTACAGCCTCCTTCACGTCTCCTGATGTACTGGCCTGTCTTCTGGTAGTGCCTCCATGCTCTGGACACTACGCTGACATACACAGCAAACCTTCTTGCCACAGCTCGCATTGATGTGCCATCCTGGATGAGCTGCACTACCTGAGCCACTTGTGTGGGTTGTAGACTCCGTCTCATGCTACCACTAGAGTGAAAGCACCGCCAGCATTCAAAAGTGACCAAAACATCAGCCAGGAAGCATAGGAACTGAGAAGTGGTCTGTGGTCACCACCTGCAGAACCACTCTTTTATTGGGGGTGTCTTGCTAATTGCCTATAATTTCCACCTGTTGTCTATTCCATTTGCACAACAGCATGTGACATTTATTGTCAATCAGTGTTGCTTCCTAAGTGGACAGTTTGATTTCACAGAAGTGTGATTGACTTGGAGTTACATTGTGTTGTTTAAGTGTTCCCTTTATTTTTTGAGCAGTACATACATACATACATACATACATACATACATACATACATACATACATACATACATACATACATACATACATACATACATACATACATACATACATACATACATACATACATACATACATACATACATACATACATACATACATACATACATACATACATACATACATACATACATACATACATACATACATACATACATACATACATACATACACACACGCTGTTTATTTCTAAGATCACTTTAGCACCGCCCTAAAAAACCCGATTCAAATTCAACACAAACCTTCAAATAGGTATCTAAAGACACATTATATAAACTCTTTATCGTGTTTTAT
This sequence comes from Oncorhynchus gorbuscha, assembly GCF_021184085.1. Classification (NCBI taxonomy): domain Eukaryota; kingdom Metazoa; phylum Chordata; class Actinopteri; order Salmoniformes; family Salmonidae; genus Oncorhynchus; species Oncorhynchus gorbuscha. Next base: position 73,701,477 of record NC_060173.1, read on the forward strand.
TTACATTTTAGAGGCGATAAGGTGATAAGTTGGACAGATCGAGTGAAAAAAAGCAATTTTCCCACAACATCTCTCCTTCTCACTATCACGCATTAGTTTCACTTCCTCACCCGCCATTTTTAAAAAGACCCGACGGGGCTCATTGCCTGCTTGAATTATGCAGAAACGGGCAGTTTAAGTCATGTAATTAATTGAGGTTCCAGTTATAAGGTCTAAAACACATAGCAGATCCGTACCACGTTGGGTGAGGCGGGTTGGAGGAAGGTATATTTAATTCGAAAATGAAAAGAGATTGAAATGTATATAGAAAAAAGGTGAATATTTACAAGGTACAAAAATAAACATGTCTTGGGTTAAATCCACGGTCTCTGTGGGTCAGCTGTTGCTCAATACAAAAGCTCACCCTGGCTGACACAGATCTCATGTTTCAATGTGTTCGTAAATATCAGAAACACACAGTAAGATATTGGAAACTTACAGGACCCAAAACATAGAGAGGGGTAAATATTTGCAGCAAGCCACCTTGAGTACCAAAGAAAACATAGAGAGCCCGCTTAGAATACACACATTTCCTTTTTTCCTGTACCTGTAGCTCATGTAGACGCTTGTAGTAGCCTTGGACATACAACCTGTACAACATCTCCCTGGTTTTAATCCTGGGGAGGTCATCCTCGGTCCGAATCTTATCCTGGGAGGTGGACGGTTGGGCGACTGAGGGAGAAGGGGTGCCTCCTGCAGCCCTGGTGTAGACCAGAGACAGGGCAGTAGGGAACGGCAGGAGCCAGCGGCCGCTCCTCTGCACCATACTCTGGGCCAGACAGACTACCATGATGGGAGCAGTACAAGGACTGTCTAAAAACACAGGGCTTCTGTTTCACTAGTGAGACTGGGGAGGGGCCATATCCCTGGGATCCTAAGGAGGTTAACCCTTCAGCTCCAACACTGGAGAAGTGGAATAGAAGGAATGTCCCCTTGTTGAAGAGAAGCCCTACAGAAAGTAATGCTTATTGGAACAGAGAAATAACAAAAGGCCACTGTCACTGTCTCTGTGTTGAGAAATTAAAAATCTCAGATTAAAAAATGGCTGTGGGCAGTGTTGGGGAGTAGTGAACGACATGTAGTTCAACTAGTACTTTAACTACATTTTGCAGTAGCTTTGTGGTAGTTGAACTAAATTCAAAGCTTGGTAGTGTTCGAGTTGTTAATGACTTTTTTTGCCAATGTAGCTGTCTAGTTAACTACTGGAACTACACACTACTTTCTTTGCAAAAACTAAAAGAAAGATTTAATACCCATTGACTTTGTCATGTTTGTCATTTATTATCATGTCTTGTCCCTGTGCTCCCCATTCTGTTCGTTTCCCTCTGCTGGTCTTATTGGGTTCTTTCCCTCTTTCTATCCCTCTCTCTCCCCCTCCCCCTCTCACTCTCTCGCTCTCTCTTCTCTCTATCGTTCCGTTCCTGCTCCCAGCTGTTCCTATTCCCCTAATCATCATTTAGTCTTCCCACACCTGTTCCCGATCCTTTCCCCTGATTAGAGTCCCTATTTATTCCTTTGTGTTCCGTTCCTGTCCCGTCGGTTCCTTGTTTAGTATTCACCATGCTGTGATTGCGTTTCGCCCTGTCCTGTCGTGTTTTTGCTGTGATTGTGTATCGCCCTGTCCTGTCGTGTTTTTTGCCTTCATCAGATGCTGCGTGTGAGCAGGTGTCTCTGTCTACTACGGCCTGCGCCTACCCGGCGACCTGCAGTCTGTGGCCGCTTCTCCAGTTATTCCCTCTACAGACTAGAGGATTTCTGTTATTCCCTGTTTGGACTTAAATAAACTCTGTTTCTGTTAAGTCGCTTTTGGGTCCTCTTTCACCTGCATGACAGAAGGAACCGACCAAGGAATGGACCCAGCGACTTCAGACGCTCGTTACACTGCCGTCGAGATCCAAGGAGCCATGCTCGGCAGACACGAGCAGGAATTGTCTGCTGCTCGCCATGCCGTGGAGAACCTGGCCGCTCAGGTTTCCGACCTCTCTGGACAGTTCCAGAGTCTACGTCTCGTGCCACCTGTTACTTCCTGGCCTGCCGAGCCTCCAGAACCTAGGGTTAATAACCCACCTTGCTACTCCGGGCAGCCCACTGAGTGCCGCTCCTTTCTCACGCAGTGTGAGATTGTGTTCTCTCTCCAACCCAACACATACTCTAGAGAGAGAGCTCGGGTTGCTTACGTCATTTCACTCCTTACTGGCCGGGCTCGAGAATGGGGCACAGCTATCTGGGAGGCAAGGGCTGATTGCTCTAACAAATTCCAGAACTTTAAAGAGGAGATGATTCGGGTTTTTGACCGTTCAGTTTTTGGTGGGGAGGCTTCTAGGGCCCTGGCTTCCTTATGCCAAGGTGAACGGTCCATAACGGATTATTCTATTGAGTTTCGCACTCTTGCTGCCTCTAGTGAGTGGAACGAGCCGGCGCTGCTCGCTCGTTTTCTGGAGGGACTCCACGCAGTGGTTAAGGATGAGATTCTCTCCCGGGAGGTTCCTTCAGATGTGGACTCTTTGATTGCTCTCGCCATCCGCATAGAACGACGGGTAGATCTTCGTCACCGGGCTCGTGGAAGAGAGCTCGCATCAACGGTGTTTCCCTGCTCCGCATCGCAACCATCTCCCTCCTCTGGCTTTGAGACTGAGCCCATGCAGCTGGGAGGGATTCGCATCTCGAATAAGGAGAGGGAACGGAGGATCACCAACCGCCTGTGCCTCTATTGCGGAGTTGCTGGACATTTTGTTAATTCATGTCCAGTAAAGCCAGAGCTCATCTGTAAGCGGAGGGCTACAGGTGAGCGCAACTACTCAAGTCTCTCCATCAAAGTCCTGTACTACTTTGTCGGTCCACCTACGCTGGACCGGTTCGGGTGCTACATGTAGTGCCTTGATAGACTCTGGGGCTGAGGGTTGTTTCATGGACGAAGCATGGGTTCGGAAACATGACATTCCTTTCAGAGAGTTAGAGAAGCCTACGCCCATGTTCGCCTTAGATGGTAGTCATCTTCCCAGTATCAGATTTGAGACACTACCTTTAACCCTCACAGTATCTGGTAACCACAGTGAGACTATTTCTTTTTTGATTTTCCGTTCACCGTTTACACCTGTTGTTTTGGGTCATCCCTGGCTAGTATGTCATAATCCTTCTATTAATTGGTCTAGTAATTCTATCCTATCCTGGAACGTTTCTTGTCATGTGAAGTGTTTAATGTCTGCCATCCCTCCCGTTTCTTCTGTCCCTACTTCTCAGGAGGAACCTGGCGATTTGACAGGAGTGCCGGAGGAATATCATGATCTGCGCACGGTCTTCAGTCGGTCCCGAGCCAACTCCCTTCCTCCTCACCGGTCGTATGATTGTAGTATTGATCTCCTTCCGGGGACCACTCCTCCTCGAGGTAGACTATACTCTCTGTCGGCTCCCGAACGTAAGGCTCTCGAGGATTATTTGTCTGTGTCTCTTGACGCCGGTACCATAGTGCCTTCTTCTTCTCCGGCCGGGGCGGGGTTCTTTTTTGTTAAGAAGAAGGACGGTACTCTGCGCCCCTGCGTGGATTATCGAGGGCTGAATGACATAACGGTTAAGAATCGTTATCCGCTTCCCCTTATGTCATCAGCCTTCGAGATTCTGCAGGGAGCCAGGTGCTTTACTAAGTTGGACCTTCGTAACGCTTACCATCTCGTGCGCATCAGAGAGGGGGACGAGTGGAAAACGGCGTTTAACACTCCGTTAGGGCATTTTGAGTACCGGGTTCTGCCGTTCGGTCTCGCCAATGCGCCAGCTGTTTTTCAGGCATTAGTTAATGATGTTCTGAGAGACATGCTGAACATTTTTGTTTTTGTCTATCTTGACGATATCCTGATTTTTTCTCCGTCACTCGAGATTCATGTTCAGCACGTTCGACGTGTTCTACAGCGCCTTTTAGAGAATTGTCTCTACGTAAAGGCTGAGAAGTGCTCTTTTCATGTCTCCTCCGTTACTTTTCTCGGTTCCGTTATTTCCGCTGAAGGCATTCAGATGGATTCCGCTAAGGTCCAAGCTGTCAGTGATTGGCCCGTTCCAAGGTCACGTGTCGAGTTGCAGCGCTTTTTAGGTTTCGCTAATTTCTATCGGCGTTTCATTCGTAATTTCGGTCAAGTTGCTGCCCCTCTCACAGCTCTTACTTCTGTCAAGACGTGTTTTAAGTGGTCCGGTTCCGCCCAGGGAGCTTTTGATCTTCTAAAAGAACGTTTTACGTCCGCTCCTATCCTCGTTACTCCTGACGTCACTAGACAATTCATTGTCGAGGTTGACGCTTCAGAGGTAGGCGTGGGAGCCATTCTATCCCAGCGCTTCCAGTCTGACGATAAGGTTCATCCTTGCGCTTATTTTTCTCATCGCCTGTCGCCATCTGAGCGCAACTATGATGTGGGTAACCGTGAACTGCTCGCCATCCGCTTAGCCCTAGGCGAATGGCGACAGTGGTTGGGGGGCGACCGTTCCTTTTGTCGTTTGGACAGACCATAAGAACCTTGAGTACATCCGTTCTGCCAAACGACTTAATGCCCGTCAAGCTCGTTGGGCGTTGTTTTTCGCTCGTTTCGAGTTTGTGATTTCTTACCGTCCGGGTAGCAAGAACACCAAGCCTGATGCCTTATCCCGTCTGTTTAGTTCTTCTGTGGCTTCTACTGATCCCGAGGGGATTCTTCCTTATGGGCGTGTTGTCGGGTTAACAGTCTGGGGAATTGAAAGACAGGTTAAGCAAGCACTCACGCACACTGCGTCGCCGCGCGCTTGTCCTAGTAACCTCCTTTTCGTTCCTGTTTCCACTCGTCTGGCTGTTCTTCAGTGGGCTCACTCTGCCAAGTTAGCTGGTCATCCCGGTGTTCGAGGCACTCTTGCGTCTATTCGCCAGCGCTTTTGGTGGCCGACTCAGGAGCATGACACGCGCCGTTTCGTGGCTGCTTGTTCGGACTGCGCGCAGACTAAGTCGGGTAACTCTCCTCCTGCCGGTCGTCTCAGACCGCTCCCCATTCCTTCTCGACCATGGTCTCACATTGCCTTAGACTTCATTACCGGTCTGCCTTTGTCTGCGGGGAAGACTGTGATTCTGACGGTTGTCGATAGGTTCTCTAAGGCGGCACATTTCATTCCCCTCGCTAAACTTCCTTCCGCTAAGGAGACGGCACAAATCATTATTGAGAATGTATTCAGAATTCATGGCCTCCCGTTAGACGCCGTTTCAGACAGAGGCCCGCAATTCACGTCACAGTTTTGGAGGGAGTTCTGTCGTTTGATTGGTGCGTCCGTCAGTCTCTCTTCCGGGTTTCATCCCCAGTCTAACGGTCAAGCAGAGAGGGCCAATCAGACGATTGGTCGCATACTACGCAGCCTTTCTTTCAGAAACCCTGCGTCTTGGGCAGAACAGCTCCCCTGGGCAGAATACGCTCACAATTCGCTTCCTTCGTCTGCTACCGGGTTATCTCCGTTTCAGAGTAGTCTGGGTTACCAGCCTCCTCTGTTCTCATCCCAGCTTGCCGAGTCCAGCGTTCCCTCCGCTCAAGCGTTTGTCCAACGTTGTGAGCGCACCTGGAGGAGGGTGAGGTCTGCACTTTGCCGTTACAGGGCACAGACGGTGAGAGCCGCCAATAAACACAGGATTAAGAGTCCAAGGTATTGTTGCGGCCAGAGAGTGTGGCTTTCCACTCGCAACCTTCCTCTTACGACAGCTTCTCGTAAGTTGACTCCGCGGTTCATTGGTCCGTTCCGTGTCTCCCAGGTCGTCAATCCTGTCGCTGTGCGACTGCTTCTTCCGCGACATCTTCGTCGCGTCCATCCTGTCTTCCATGTCTCCTGTGTTAAGCCCTTTCTTCGCACCCCGTTCGTCTTCCCTCCCCCTCCCGTCCTTGTCGAGAGCGCACCTATTTACAAGGTACATAAGATCATGGACATGCGTTCTCGGGGACGGGGTCACCAATACTTAGTGGATTGGGAGGGTTACGGTCCTGAGGAGAGGAGTTGGGTTCCGTCTCGGGACGTGCTGGACCGTTCACTCATCGATGATTTCCTCCGTTGCCGCCAGGATTCCTCCTCGAGTGCGCCAGGAGGCGCTCGGTGAGTGGGGGTACTGTCATGTTTGTCATTTATTATCATGTCTTGTCCCTGTGCTCCCCATTCTGTTCGTTTCCCTCTGCTGGTCTTATTGGGTTCTTTCCCTCTTTCTATCCCTCTCTCTCCCCTCCCCCTCTCACTCTCTCGCTCTCTCTTCTCTCTATCGTTCCGTTCCTGCTCCCAGCTGTTCCTATTCCCCTAATCATCATTTAGTCTTCCCACACCTGTTCCCGATCCTTTCCCCTGATTAGAGTCCCTATTTATTCCTTTGTGTTCCGTTCCTGTCCCGTCGGTTCCTTGTTTAGTATTCACCATGCTGTGATTGCGTTTCGCCCTGTCCTGTCGTGTTTTTGCTGTGATTGTGTATCGCCCTGTCCTGTCGTGTTTTTTGCCTTCATCAGATGCTGCGTGTGAGCAGGTGTCTCTGTCTACTACGGCCTGCGCCTACCCGAAGCGACCTGCAGTCTGTGGCCGCTTCTCCAGTTATTCCCCTCTACAGACTAGAGGATTTCTGTTATTCCCTGTTTGGACTTAAATAAACTCTGTTTCTGTTAAGTCGCTTTTGGGTCCTCTTTCACCTGCATGACAGACTTATTCCACATTTTGTTGTGTTACAGCCTAAATTCTAAATTGATTAAATATATTTCTCTCATCCATCTACACACAATAGCCCATAATGACAAAGTGAAAACATGTTTTTTGAAATGTTTCCTAATTTATTGAAAATGAAATAATACAGTATCTCACTTACATAAGTATTCTCACCCCTGAGTCGATACTTTGTAGAAGAAACGTTGGCAGCGATTACAGCTAAAAGTCTCTGGGTAAGTCTCTAAGAGCTTTCCACACCTGGATTGTGCAACATGTTCCTATTATTATTTTCAAAATTCTTCAAGCTCTGTCAAATTGTTTGTTGATCATTGCAAGACAACCATTTTCAGGTCTTGCCATAGATTTTCAAGTAGATTTCATTCAAAACTGTAACTCGGCCACTCAAGAACATTCACTGTCTTCTTGGTAAGCAACTCCAGTGTATATTTGTCCTTGTGTTTTAGGTTACTTTCCTGTTGAGAGGTGAATTCATCTCCCAGTGTCTGGTGGAAAGCAGACAGAAAACGTTTCTCCTCTAGGATTTTGATTGTGCTTAGCTCCATTCCATTTATTTTTCATCCTGAAAAAATCCCCAGTGTTTAAAGATTACAAGCATACCCATAACATCAAATTAAATCAAATTGTATTTGTCACACACACATGGTTAGCAGATGTTAATGCGAGTGTAGCGAAATGCTTGTACTTCTAGTTCTGACCGTGCAGTAATATCTAACAAGTAATCTGACCTAACAATTTCACAACAACTACCTTATACACACAAGTGTAAAGGAATGATTAAGAATATGTACATAAAAATATATGAATGAGTGATGGCCGAACGGCATAGGCAAGATGCAGTAGATGGTATAGAGTACAGTATATACATATGAGATGAGTAATGTAGGGTATGTAAACATTATATAAAGTGCCATTGTTTAAAGTGGCTAGTGATACATTTATTACATCCATTTTTCCATTATTAAAGTGGCTAGAATTGAGTCAGTATGTTGGCAGCAGCCACTCAATGTTAGTGGTGGCTGATGGCCTTGAGATAGAAGCTGTTTTTCAGTCTCTCGGTCCCCGCTTTGATGCACCTGTACTGACCTCGCCTTCTGGATGATAGCGGGGTGAATAGGCAGTGAACAGTGTTGTATTGGATTTGCCCCAAACATTACACGTTGTACTCGGGACAAAAAGCTCATTGTTTTACCACCGTTTTTGCAGTATTACTTTAGTGCCTTTTTGTAAACAGGATTCATGTTTTGGAATATTTGTATTTTTAAAAAAACATTTATTTCACCTTTATTTAACCATAATTCCACTTTGACACATATGGGGTATTGTGTGTAGGCCAGTGACAGACAAATCTAAATATAAGCAATTTTAAATTCAGGCTGTAACATAACAAAATGTGTAAAGGGGTGTGAATACTTTCTGAAGGCCCTGTATGGGTGAAATAGGCAACAATTTCCTTCTTTTTTTCAGACCACGCTTGAAATATAGTTTGGTTTTTAGTAGGCTAAATTAGATTTTATTTTTTATTTTTTTACATCTGACTCCAGATTGTTCTTGCAATTTGTAGGACATTTCAGATTAAATATGATAATTTATCACTAAGGGTGACAGGGCCTGAACTGACCCTACTTCTGTTCACTGGCTTCCTCTGTTGTCTGTATTGATGTCAGCCTAATCATTGAAATACTGGCCCCTCCTCTAACCCCTCTCTGAGGGTGTGTTGGTAGTGCACTGGGCCTTTATTAGTATTAGCGGACTGATATAGACCTCTGTATCACGGGCAAGAAATATTTTTCAGCATCTCTGCTTTGGCAAAAAAGGTACTTGTATAATTAAGGTATCTTGCAGGATTCAATAGGTGGAATTGTAAGATTTGTTGCCCTGTCCCTTTATCTGTGATCTTCATTCTAATGGAATCCAGAAATAACTAAATCCTGCCCTCAAACATTTTCATCAAAAGGTGCCAAGTTATGGGCAAAGACCCGAAACACCCACATTAAATTTCATATATTTCTTGATAAGATCATGGAAAAGAACCACTTTTTGTGCAGTATTAATTTAGCATCCTTACAAACCACTTAATGAAAATGTATATTACTGTATAGTACATAGGCTGCTCATCTAGGTTTGTACCTGTAGACTTTCCATCACCATGAAGAAAAACAATGACCAATACAGTAATTGAGTACATTGAGACATCAAGTGGCTTGTGGTGTGATGTGGCTCAGATGCTAGAGCATGGCGCTTGCAATGTTAGGGTTGTGGGTTCGATTCCCATGGGGGACCAGTATGAAAATCTCACTACTGTAAGTTGCTCTGGATAAGAGTGTCTGGAAAATGAATGAACAAACCAATTCAGTTTTTAGGGTTCTACCTGGAACCAAAAGGGTTCTTCAAATGATTATCCTATGGGGACAGCCGAAGAAACCCTTTAGGTTCTAGATCGCACCTTTTTTTCTAGGTGTATGACTCTGTTTTACCTGAAAAGGGCATCTTCAGCACAGAGTAAATTGCATCTGCATGTGGTGGATTAGTCTGACCTAACATGTAGAATAATTGAACAGCATTAGAAAGACAGTAATGATCCCTCTACTCTTTAATCCAGTATATTCGCTATTAGAAAATGCAGGGGGCACTAACAACCATGCATAATATGGCGTCATGGATCAGTTGATTCCTTAAAGCTGGGAAGGTCTGCAGTGTATGAAGTCTGTCCATCCCACTTACACTACTGTTTTGAGTAATTAACTATTGATTTAATAGATCAAGGTCTTCCACAATCATGTTTAATCAATCGTGTTATAGCTGATCTGGGGGGGGGGGGGAACTCCAGGATCAGATTTGCCCACCCCTGCCTTAGAATATTACTAATCTATTCAATAATTAAATGTGATAATTGATTACATGGGAGGCTAATTGAGAAAAAAAAACATTTACATCATCTTCATAGCTTTACATGATTCATAGAGTACATTAGATCAGACCTTGAAGTGAGAAGAAACAAGCGGACTGACCATGTGGACTGACCATTTTTAGTAGGCAGATAAGCAGCGCCAGTAGATCAACGGCCATGATCAGTACCACAACCACTCCCACGGCAATTAGTGTAGTAGAGGGCCTAGGGGCTGGAGACTCTGAAATAACAGACGTGCAATTGTAGTACAAGTTTTAAATGGACGTTAAATATATGTGGATTTGGATCAATGAGAACTTTGTGTACAAATATAATGTCTTACCTTTCCAGCTCTCTGGTGATTCTCCAGAGCCTCAGTATTTACACTTGTAGAAGCCCTCATCAGTCTTTGATGCTGAGGGGATGGTCAACTCTCCTGTAGTCTGGTTCCCGATGGAGTGATCCATCTTTATAAAATGTTGGGATGGAATGGGAGGGAGTAGTCTTATTTCTACAGCAGAGTCACACATATCTCCAAGGTCACATTACCACCTGTACAACTGCAGAACAATCATATTATGCTGTACATCAACCCCATTATTATACAATTGGAAAGTAGTTATTAAACTACTACTTAACATGATAATGACACTATTACCATAGTAATTACAGCTGTACTACACAGGTATAGAGCAACTTTGTCAAACGTTAGCCAACTCAGGTCGACACCCTGTCACTTCTCCTGACTCTGTCGTGAACCTCTTCAATCTCCATCCATTAAGACTTTCCTTAACCTCACAGCGCAGCGAAAGACTCTGGTTCCTAATGTGTTGAACTCTGTCAGGATTCATCTTCAGCAAGGTTAGGGGAAGCCCATATGAAACCAATAGGGACTAGGTCAGACTGACCTGCTAACCAGAGAAACTGAGTTTTGCTGTCTCTTGTTTAACAGTCACCTCTCCCAGCTTTACACTTGTATCTTTTTCTATCGGTTAGTTTAACAGAGCTGAAATTGTAGCAGGACCCAGGGGATTCATGGGAAGAATCTTGTCCCAGACAAACTTGCAGCCTGTAGAAGAGCCCTCAACCCCACAGCTCAGTCACCGAGTCTCCTACATTCAGCCACCATTTTGAAACATTTGCTACAGCTCTGGGCCTCTCTGTAATGGGGAGATGCATTGGAAATATTCACAATGTACTTCACAGCTGAGCATCTTATATCAGCCTTACCAGTCCTTCTAAAACATCCTAATGTCTGTGTTAGATAAACTTACCTGACACAGTAAGATTAATAGCATTGCTTACAAATCAAATTTGAAGCTGCGAGCGTGCATGTGTATAGTTTGAAAATGGCATGTGTATATCCTGCTCTTTTCACACCAATACAAGTGTAGACATCCATGTAAACTGCTGAAACAAAATGGATTCTGTATTCATGATCTGTATTGGAATTTACTGACGTATCATTCAATCTCCATTTATAGTCCCAGTCAGTGGCTCATCCATCTTCTGTCATATCTAAAAAATGACCGTCTCTCTTTTGAATATCTGAGTCCAGTTTGGCTGCAGGGTTAAGAGCAGCCACACGTCTCTCTGGCAAAACATAACTTATTTCAGAGAGAAAAGATATTGTAACGGAATTCAATTAATAGTGTGAAACTGAAATACGGCAAGACATCAGATGAAAAGGATGGATGGATAGAAGATCAAGGTCAGTTTTTTGGTCAATTGCACATAGGTCCAACCGAAATTACATCCACTTTTAACCCAACCCCTCTGAAAGACACACATACAGGGGAGTTCATTACTTTTGTCAATGGCACAACGGGAGGCAATGGCATGTAGGACTTGATACGAGCAACCCTCCGGTTGCAAGCTCACTTCCCGCAAGATTTTCCCCATCGGAACCAGGATTCAAACTAGCAACCCTCCGGTTGATGGCACGCTCTCTAACCGCTAGGCTACCTGCCGCCCCATAAACTGGAGATATGAAGGGATGGAGAATCTGACTTTACGACAGAACATCCCATTGGGCAATCAGCTTAGCCCGCTGGGTAATTGTTGGGGGGGAAAAAATCCTTCATCTTGACTGTATCCAGAGTAGATGAATGTAGAGTAATTAGTACTAAAACACAAAGAAATGTCATTAAATGACACAACAACTCATCTAAAATAAAAAACGCAAAGTATACAATTATGTTGTAAATCAAGGAGAAAATACAATAGTGATAAACCCAAATGATTGGCACATACACTTACAGAAGCGACCCTATCTCCATTCTGTCCAAACAGTGTGACACCTATGTAAACTGCTGTATATATATATATATATATATATATATATATATATATATATTGTAGACCTCCTCCACTTCCTAAATAAAGTCAGCTAGGTTGCATAAGACACAGAGCAAAGAATACAGAAAAAACGTTGCATGTATTAACATTTGATCTCTACTCAACATATCTTTCTGTGGAGCTTACTCTTACAAAGAGGAGGTAGAGGGGCTTAACTTTACATCTTGGACCTGTTCAGAGTTTGTCAGTTACGAGCAATGACTGTTAGTACATTATATAATTACTGGATTAGTTTCTACAGTAATTATATCGTAATATTGCAGTACTTAGTTTTCTCCCAATCTCAAAACTCAGTAATACAGGTACCAACCGACCTCAAATTAATAACATTGTATAAGCTAGGGATATCAATACTTAAGCAGTTGCAACACACAGATTGTGACAGACTTCTCAAACCAACCAATGAGAAAGGCTACCTAGGTGAAGGTAGACTTATGCCAATCTGCAATCAAATGCAGAGTGGATTTGAGAAATGTGTTTGATTTGCACAGCAGCGTGTCCCGGTAGGAGGGAGTTGAGACTTGTTATAGAAGTGTGGTTCTGTGAACTGGATGGCTTCTCAGATAGAATTTCCATTGAATTATCAAAATTCTTAGAGTTCGGAGACATGACACAACCATTTTACTTTGAATCTCTATATACTGTAAATACCACGTCAATAGTACCAACTTACTTATGTGCCTTTGATTTTATTTAAAACATGTTTAATTTACACTCACTCACTTTTATTCAGTATGTGACTGCAATAAAAAAGCACATAAAAAGTTTGAGAAGTTACAGCATTTTCCGTCTCAAACAGAGTCCCTTTAACTTCTCCTTTCGTGTCAAATGACGACTTCTTCTGTGACCTTCCTTCCCAGAGTCCTTTAAGTCTCCTCACTCCTTCATCTTGGCCACGTTGTCTATGGAGCCCATTGGGTCCATTTTGAACAGCATGAAGTGCCCCTGCACCTGAGCAGCACTGATGTTGGGGTGGGTGGCCAGCGCGCTCTCCGCAAAGCGGTCCCCCTCTGTGGCCGACTCAGCTGGGTAGAAGCGTCGGAACATCTGGGTGAGCTGCCAGTGGGTGCAGTGGCCCACATATTGTTTCAAGTCCACACGGCCCGGCCTGATCAGAGCTGGGTCCAATCTATAGGGATGAATGGAGATGGTAGTCAGGATACACAAAGGATTAGATCACAATACAAAATGTTGCTAGATACTGTATTAAATCTCAAGGTGGCTCATACCTGTCTATGAAGTTGGTGGTCATGAAGACTATTCTGGCCTCTGACGAGGCCACTCCATCCAGAGCATTGAGGAGGCCACTGAAGGTCAGCCTGCCCATGCCCTGGTAGGCCAGAGGGCCTGTGGGACAGAGAGATGCAATAATGAGTCCTGAAGAGCAACCGAACTGGAAGGAAGAGTATTGTTTTTATTTTATTAAACCTTTTTAAAGTAAAGAGTCTTGATCGAACCGTCCCCATAGTAAGCATAGTGAATGACAATCAAAGTAAACATTAACTAACCAACAGTTGAAGGCGGAAGTTTATATACACTTAGGTTGGAGTCATTAAAACTCCCTTTTTCAACCACTACACAAATGTATTGTTAACAACCTATAGTTTTGGCAAGTCGGTTAAGACATCTACTTTGCGCATGACACAAGTCATTTTTCCAACAACTGTCTACAAACAGATTATTTCATTGTATTACAATTCCAGTGGGTCAAAAGTTTACATACACTAAGTTGACTGTGTCTTTTAAGAGCTTGGGAAATTGCTGAAAATGATGTCATGGCTTTAGAAGCTTCTGATAGGCCAATTGACATCATTTGAGTCAATTGGAGATATGCCTGTGGATTTATTACAGACCTCTACGTGCTTTGGAAGTAGGAAAACCGGCAGGATCGGCAGTGTTTCAAATACTTGTTCTCCCCACTGTACATACTTTCGGTGGGCAGCAGCTCTCGGCTGACGAAGGCGGCGTCCACGTCCTCCAGCAGGATGATACTCTGCTGCGGCGCCACGCTCAGCAGGTGGTTGAGGCGGTCGTCAGACAGGCTGCGGTCGCTCAGACTCATCAGGCAGATGCTGTAGCCCAGCTCTCCAGCCAGGGCAGTGCTGAAACACACAGACAGAGCATGCAACAACAAAACATTCAGTTCAAGGAGGCTAATGCCATCTCGGTAAACTGGGCCAATTGACAACAGCAAAGGTAAGTGGAAAATCATGTCAACTTGTATTTTGAGAGATCTATCCCTTTAAACTGAATAAATGTTATAAGCGATTATACACAGATAAGTGTGGAGAGTAAACACCACTAAGACGAAGCTTCAAAGCAAGGTTGGGGCTGCCATACTACCATCATCAGCATACTCACATGAAGCTGCTTTTCCCACAGCCTGGAGGTCCATACAGCAGATAACCTCTCCTGTAGGGGATCCCTGAATGCAGAACACAAAACACAACCACATTAACCCTGACAAAACCACACACTCATCTGCTTGTATGGTGAAAAGGAATGGGGTCAATTCAATTTCAAAACAGCTGTTCATTTGTCATTAATTACTAAATTGGAATTACCTCGGTCTGTGTACCACTTGGGGTTTCCGATGAACTCCTTCACATCATCTACAATCCTATCGGCCAAGCCCTCTTCCAGGACCACTGAGCTGAGGGGCCGTCGTCGCCGTGGGAACCCAAAGGGCCTCCACTCGGAGCCCAGGGCCGTGTACATCACCGTCCGACCCTCCTCCTGCTTCAGGGCCAACTCCCTGGCTGTATCACACCCAAACAGAGACAGACAGAGCCAATCAACTCCATATCACAAGCTAGTAATAGTAATACAGCCAATCTCCCTTATCTGCAACAGCCAATCAAATCAGATATCAAGTTGTGTGCACATTTTCCTGGGCCACTCTCAGTGTCTACTTGTCTAGATGATTCTAGTGTACCTTCTTGCAGGATGTTGAAGAAGACGTCTCTGTTTCTGCCCATGGCGGTGAACGTGACTGACTCCCAGGGAGTGCCTGTGTGGAGATCCACCATCTGTTTCTCTCTGGTCCTCTCCACTCGGATCCACTTCCTCCCATACCTGCACTCAAACAGGGATGACAGTCAGCACAAAGTTTACCAACTCACACTCTGAAACAAAAGTGTTTTTCTAAATTCTGGTATGTGTTGCTACAGAGCTGTGTACATATACAGTCAGGTCCAAAATAATTGGCACCCTCGATAAAGATGAGAAAAAATAAAATAAAGTGAAAATTGAAAATGTTATATTAATACAATTGCTCAAAGAAGGAGAGGCAACCAGTTTTCTGCTAAAATGTCCTGATACTGGGTAAAGTTCATGACGCTGTTGACCTTAACAAAGACCCCGTGTGGCTCAGTTGGTAGAGCATGGCGCTTGCAACGTTTGATTCCCACAGGGGACCAGTAGGGCTGGGAATTGCCAAGGCCCTCCCGATACGATATTATCACAATACTTAGGTGCCGATACGATATGTATTGCGATGAGATACTATGATTTAATTAAGATTAGATGTTCCAATCCTATTTCTCGCCATATGTCTGCTGCAGACGGATAAAAGAGAGCCATGAGAAAACTAGTTTTGATCATTCATGGAAATAAAAGTGCTGAAAACAAATTGGCTCCATATTTAAAAAGAAGATGGAGAACAAGCTATGAAGGAAAGACACGAGTTTTGGTGCAGGTACAGCCAAATAGCGCAAAAATATTGCAATATTGCAATAAAAAATAATATCCCGATATGTAACCTCATCAATATTTTCCCCCCAATCACTAAGTGGGTATGGGGTTCTTTTATGAATATGCATATTTCATATTTCTTTCTACGCAAAGCTCACCACTTGTGTGCATGGCCAAAGAGCTCTATTTTCATGTAATCGGACCATAGCATCAGTTCCAATCCAAGTGCCATTTATCAATCTCCAGGCGTTTACATTTGTTGGATGACATCAAAATACATCTCTTTCGCCACACACACCAGTGGTGGGTTTTGCGTCGAAATAATGATATTCAGAAAATAACCACTTACCTACTGTAAAATATGGTGGTGGATCTTTGATGTTACTGGTCCTGGTTGAGGTCAATGGCATGATGAACTTACCCAGACAGTAGCAGGACATTTTAGCCAAAAACCTGGTTGCCTCTGCTTGGAGGCTGAAACTTGGCCGCAAGTCAATCTTCCAGCGAGACAAAATCCACACAAAAAAATGTTAATTGACCACAAAATCTACATTTTACAATGGCCATCTCAGTCTCCGGACTTGAATCCCATTGAAAACCTGCGGTTTGAATTGAAGAGTGCAGTCTGTAAGCTCAGACAAATGATATAAAGGATTTGTAAAGATTCTGTATGGAGGAATGATCTAAAATCCCTCCCAAGACTCAGTGCTGTTATCCTCACAAGGTGAGGTATTAAAAAGGTATTGAAAAAATCGTTTTTACCCCCCATATTTTTTTGAAGAATTATTACTTATTAAAAAATAAATCTCTCTTTGAGTATAAAATATATTTTGAGCACACATAGCTCAGAATGTTAATTTATTTTATAGTGCATTTTTTGCTCATCTTTATCAACAGTGACAATTTTGGACCTGACTGTGCCTACCCCCTACCTGTGAAGAGATATCCTACTGTATAGTATCTGTTGACAATGTTAAGTTCCGTATATATTTTCTCACATCAGCTCAGAGAAAAACAGAGCAGAACTATGAAAGACCACTACGACAACTCATCAGACAACACATCTCTAACTAATCAGAGAGTACAGTCAGGGTTATTGAGTCTTGTCAACATTTTACCAGATTATGTGGTTGCCAGGGCTGGGGTGGAAGTCAAACTGTGTGTGTACCCGTCCACTCTCGTGCTGCATGTAAGAGGTCTCCACACTCAGGTGCTGCGTGTGCTTGGCGTGTTTGGTGATCCAGCTCAGCAGCCAGTGGTAGCTCTTGTCCCGACTGGGCACCTCCAGGGTGATCATGTAGTTCCTCCGGAAGAAGATCATACCAAATTGAGCTGATTTCCTGGCCACAGCAATGGCCGAGCCCACCCCCACCAGCCCAAAGCCAGCCCCAAAGTAAGGGTTGTCCTTCAAGGCATCCACGAAGTCTGATAGAGGCATGGTCCTTGTGTTTCCTAGCTATGTAGCTAGGCTACTCAGAAGCTATAAAACACCTCGACCTAGAAGAAAAATAAGACTTTCTTACAGCTAGCTAAATTACAGTCAGTATCATTATTAGTTAGCTAGCTAGAGGCTCAGGCTGGTTGGATGTCTTGCTATGATCACGCCGGTAAATTTAACAGTCAGAATGTTGTAGCAACAGACAGAAGATTTGAGATTTTGTGCAAATAGAGAAGCTAGCTTGTTAGCTGGCTATATTATAGCTTTAGGACACAACATCGGGAGTTGTGTAAATCAAATCTGTTTATTGTTTTTTTATTGGTTGGAGTTCAACCAATACACAGACACCTGATGTTGTGTCCCAAAATGTATTACATACGTTATGAGCATCCCAAAGAGGTGTCCTCACAGTCTTCCCTTTCCAGTCTCATTCCTAGAACCATGGCACCCTTGGCCTTGTTACACTACAGATTTGGCATATCATTTCCACAGTGCTGTGGCGATGCTGTGGTTTGGTTCATCAGCGTCTCGTCAGCAACACTAAAAAGGTACTTCCGGGTCACGGAATTTCGAAAATGTTTCTAATAAAAGTCCCCAAAGTAATATTAGAAAACTGTCAATAACCTGTATTTATTCACGATATATGGAAATTGTCTAAACATGAACAACTATTTATATTTGTTCATATTTAAGTGACAATTGCATTAAAAATGGTCCGAGGTCAAATAAATGCCCCCAATGCAAATAAATCACCTTGTATGAAATACATATTGGCTTATAGAGCTAAACCTACTCTAGGTGCTGCAGTAAAAGTATTGTAGAGAATACTCAGTAGGGTAGGTAGAATGTATATATAGTGGCATTTCATGTAGCACTGAATTACACAGAGTGTTGCTGGCCTTTTAGTATATTTTCAATATCATACATTTTCAGTCGCTCAGAAAAGGATAGAAAAGCAAACATCTTAAATTAAATGGATACGTTATTGTTCTGGACACTGTGAATGCACTAGATTTCCATGTGCCATATTCAGGCGATATCATACATTCAGATGAAGATGGTATCTAGACCATTTCGAGCACACTCACTTTTCCAAAATGTGATTATTGCGCAACAGGGCAGTTAAACCGCACTGTCCTCAAACCAATCCATGCTGCCTGCTAATTATCTATAGGCTGTTTCAACTTGTCAATTTCTAATTATTTTCAAAAAGTTGTATTTTCTAACAACAGTTTGAATTGAGGTGTGTTCTGCCTCCTCATTAATTCACATAGAAGTAGCCCATTTCACTGTTGCGGGCAATTTACAGTACCAGTCAAAAAATTGGGATGCGTAGAACAGCAGAGTGAAGGGAAAGCAGCCAACAAGTGCTGAGCATATGTGAGAACTCATTCAAGACTGTTGGAAAAGCATTCCAGGTGATGCTGGTTGAGAGAATGCCAAGAGTGTGCAAAGCTGTCATCAAGGCAAAGGCTGGCTACTGAAGAATCTCACTTGTTTGGTTAATTAACACTTTTTTGGTTAATACATAGTTTCCATGTGTTATTTCCTAGTTTTGATGTCTTCACTGTTATTCTACAATGGAGACAACAGTAAAAAATAAACAAAAGCCCTGGAATGAGTAGGTGTGTCCAAACCTTTGACTACTACTGTATATACAGAAACACACAGACACACTTTTTTTAAACAATATTTTTCATTTTTTCTTCCCTTTTTGTAAATGTATTTCTATAGCTGCCTTAAACTCTGTGAAGTTTTGAGAAACAGAGGTAAAATCACATACATTTCTATAGCTCTCATCCCCTTGGAATGAGTGCAACCAAAACAAAACTCATTGCCAATATGGCAAAACATGCAGTCAAAATAAATGTGTGACAGGGCTACACACTGGCTAAACACAAAACTTATTGATTTCCCACCCTTGAAAGACAATCAGCAAACAAGTTGTCATGACCATGGACAAGGTGGAAACTCCTGCAATATGAGAATCCAGCAAATAAGTTGGCGATTTGTGGAGCTCGTCTTTTTAAAGAAAACAAGAGGGTTATGATCGGTAAAGACCACTAGAGGGGTAGAGACCGATACGTGCTGTAGAGCCAGCACCAAAGCAAATGTCCAACCTCGAAATATAAATGACAAAAACAAAGCCCTTAACAGACACGTCATAAAAAGGGGTAAAATTCAGTAATAATAATAATAATAATAAAATAAATAAAATAAAACATGTAATCACTTAGGGGGGTGCACCCACAAAATGCAGTCAATGTGATGGCGCATTGATTAGACAGACAGTTTGGACCATCACACCAGATATTCTTGTTATTTTTGTGCCCTGTGTAGCAGAAAATGGTACAGTAAAGAGAGACCCCATCTTTCCATCCAGTACAATTGAAATCCCAGCTGTTGGCAACAAGAACAGATTGAGATCTGTGACATGTCATCCAGGCACAAAATCTACAAGGGGGCATTTCTGGTCAGAGCTGGATTTTGACACTTTTTAAGATAGGGGCAAATTAATTACACATTTCTGTTGGCACAAATAGCGAAGGGGTTGGCACGAGTACAGAGGGGGTTATATATTTATATGAAGTAGTTAATGAGCCTCAGATGCAAACAAACCACTTGATTCAGAAACAGATTTGTCATTCCAGAGTATGAATACTTCTCCAATCACACAGTTGATAAAACGTTACCCGTTTAAATGTTTCTAAATACTACATCAGCATAGTAAACTACAAAACAACTAATAGTAGACTACAAAACAACTGATAGTAGGCTACAAAACAACTGATAGTAAACTACAAAACAACTGATAGTAAACTACAAAACAACTGATAGTAGACCACAAAACAACTGATAGTAAACTACAAAACAACTGATAGTAGACTACAAAACAACTGATAGTAAACTACAAAACAACTGATAGTAGACTACAAAACAACTGATAGTAGACTACAAAACAACTGATAGTAAACTACAAAACAACTGATAGTAAACTACAAAACAACTGATAGTAAACTACAAAACAACTGATAGTAGACTACAAAACAACTGATAGTAGACTACAAAACAACTGATAGTAGACTACAAAACAACTGATAGTAAACTACAAAACAACTGATAGTAGACTACAAAACAACTGATAGTAAACTACAAAACAACTGATAGTAGACTACAAAACAACTGATAGTAAACTACAAAACAACTGATAGTAAACTACAAAACAACTGATAGTAAACTACAAAACAACTGATAGTAAACTACAAAACAACTGATAGTAGACTACAAAACAACTGA
This sequence comes from Oncorhynchus gorbuscha, assembly GCF_021184085.1. Taxonomy (NCBI): domain Eukaryota; kingdom Metazoa; phylum Chordata; class Actinopteri; order Salmoniformes; family Salmonidae; genus Oncorhynchus; species Oncorhynchus gorbuscha. The sequence continues at coordinate 73,721,879 of NC_060173.1, forward strand.
TAGTAGACTACAAAACAACTGATAGTAAACTACAAAACAACTGATAGTAGACTACAAAACAACTGATAGTAGACTACAAAACAACTGATAGTAGACTACAAAACAACTGATAGTAGACTACAAAACAACTGATAGTAGACTACAAAACAACTGATAGTAGACTACAAAACAACTGATAGTAGACCACAAAACAACTGATAGTAGACGACAAAACAACTGATAGTGGAACCGAGGGACATTTCTGCAGAAAGCATAGGTGAATACCTTGTTGGTTCAAATCAACAGAGCAAAGCATGTAATATATCTAAGAATTCAAAAGCCTCTTAACATTCAAGCTTTCATGTAACCCATGCCCCAAAGACTTTACTTGCAAAAATGGACATGTCTTGGATCAAATTACCTAGAAGCTTTACTCTGCCTTGCATATTGTGTGATTTCCAGTATAGTTACAGTTTCAGAATACCCATTTGTGAAATTGTATACATGTCATGGCCAGCCTTGGCATGTAAACTGCCCCCGAAACATCAAAGACGTCAGTGTGCTATAGTTTAGAATTACTCAACAAATTGCTGCACAAAGACTAATTTTGTCTTGTTGAACATGACCGGATAAGGAGTGCAGGGGTTCTCCACTTTGGTCTGAAAGTAGTTCTACACTGTCAAATGCAAGGAATGTGATTCCTCTAATCTTCAAGACATTCCTCAGCCAACTCGAAGGAAACTGAGAATTTTGATACAATAACCAATGGAAACCGGTTCAGTGATGAGATAATAGATGTGTACCTTGATTTTGTAAAATATCATTTGGAGGATTTGTGTTGATCTGCCCCGCTTCCTTTGTTAGCCAACAGTTACAGAATCTCTGTGCCACCAATTTAAGCCACCAAACCGGAAAATCTTTGGAGGGAGTTGAAAGTCCGTGTTGCCCAGCAACAGCCCCAAAACATCACTGCTCGAGAGGAGATCTGCATGGAGGAATGGGCCAAAATACCAGCAACAGTGTGTGAAAACCTTGTGAAGACTTACAGAAAACGTTTGACCTCTGTCATTGCCAACAAATGGTATATAATAAAGTATTGAGATAAACTTTTGTTATTGACCAAAAACGTATTTTCCACCATTATTTGCAAATAAATTCATAAAAAATCCTACAATGTGATTTTCTGGATTTTTTTTCTCATTTTGTCTGTCATAGTTGAAGTGTACCTATGATGAAAATTACAGGCCTCTCTCGTATTTTTAAGTGGGAGAACTTGCACAATTGCTGGCTGACTAAATACTTTTTTTTGCCCCACTGTACATAACTACCTCAAATTCTCCAGTATCCCTGCTCATTGTACATTTGGCACTGCCACAGACCCTGTATATACTGTAGCTTACTTTCTCGTGTTTTTCTTATTTCTTGTGTTTTGAAAAATAATCGACTTTATACTATTTGATATTGAATAGTGCATTGTTGGGAAAGAGCTAGCAAGTAAGCATTTCACTGTACTTGTGCATGTGACAAAACTTGAAAATTCTGTGTAACTGTTGATCAATTTGGTTAATTAACTTCAATGTGATGAATACTTGCATTTCTCTTGACTTTTAAAATAAACATATTGTAGGTTGTATTTTTTCGAAAGTGTCTACCAGAAGGAAGATTATATGATATGTATTTTACAATATAAGCTATTTTGGAATGACAATATATGCATCCTATGACACAGTGCTATATTTGAGCCCTATAGTGTCCTGGCACCCCATTTTAAGCCGTTTGTTTTTGACCACAGTTAAAGTCCATTAACGCTTCATATGACTTAGCTTTTAATTCAAACTCACCCTACTGAGTCTTTTCCCATCTCATTTTAGCTGAGACAGGTAGTAGACAGTCCAGTACAGTATGTTGCATAGAAAGCAATAGTAATGGTGTCTTTTTGTAGGCACTAACTCCGCCATGGTTTGTTGTACAAAGCCTATGAGGAAAAGACTAGAATTTTTGAAGAGTTTTGAGATAAACGCTGAAAATAAGGTCTTTGGTAAACACAGGCTTTGGAGATCTTATACATTTTGTTCTAATAAAAATAATCTTCAGCTAATCAGCTAATGTTACCTTTTGTGAATATTGAAGCATTTATGTATTCAGAAAAAACGTAAGACTTCATAATTAATAAAGGTAATGTTAACTGATTGATACTATCTCATAGAACAAAACGTATGAGATGACTTCAGTCTTAATTTCAGTGTTTATCCCAAAACCCTTTTCTTTCCCCATAGGAATGGCTGAATGAACCAGAGGTAATTAAATACTGTTTTTTAAGACTACCAGCTGGCAAGCTCTATTGGGGGCTATGGAGGGGGCAGAGTAAAAAGCCAGCAGCAGTTCACATGACACAGTCCCCCTCCAAAACTAAACGTTTGGTTAGTAGTCTGACTTGTCTCTTATCTCTTTCACTCCCCCAGGGTTCTGTGTCTATGAATCTCTTTTAGCCTTGAGGCGCTTTCTCATAGACACCCTGTTTTGACTTTCTCATAGACACCCTGAGGCTAGAAAATAACTGTGGAACAATATTAAACCTTATATATATATATATATATATATATATATATATATATATATATATATATATATATATATATATATATATATATATATTGCTAATCTGTAGTCCAGGACTCTATCAATGTTTTATTTATTTATTTTACCTTTATTTAACCAGGTAGGCAAGTTGAGAACAAGTTCTCATTTACAATTGCGACCTGGCCAAGATAAAGCAAAGCAGTTTGACAGATACAACGACACAGAGTTACACATGGAATAATTATTATTTTTATTTATTTATTTTACCTTTATTTAACCAGGCAAGTCAGTTAAGAACATATTCTTATTTTCAATGACGGCCTGGGAACAGTGGGTTAACTGCCTGTTCAGGGGCAGAACGACAGATTTGTACCTTGTCAGTCAATAATAGGTGGGCTATGTACAGGTGCAGTAATATGTGAGCTGCTCTGACAGTTGGTGCTTAAAGCTAGTGAGGGAGATAAGTGTTTCCAGTTTCAGAGATTTTTGTAGTTCGTTCCAGTCATTGGCAGCAGAGAACTGGAAGGAGAGGCGGCCGAAGAAAGAATTGGTTTTGGGGTGACTAGAGAGATATACCTGCTGGAGCATGTGCTACAGGTGGGAGATGCTATGGTGACCAGCGAGCTGAGATAAGGGGGGACTTTACCTAGCAGGGTCTTGTAGATGACATGGAGCCAGTGGGTTTGGCGACGAGTATGAAGCGAGGGCCAGCCAACGAGAGCGTACAGGTCGCAATGGTGGGTAGTATATGGGGCTTTGGTGACAAAACGGATTGCACTATGATAGACTGCATCCAATTTGTTGAGTAGGGTATTGGAGGCTATTTTATAAATGACATCGCCAAAGTCGAGGATTGGTAGGATGGTCAGTTTTACAAGGGTATGTTTGGCAGCATGAGTGAAGGATGCTTTGTTGCGAAATAGGAAGCCAATTCTAGATTTAACTTTGGATTGGAGATGTTTGATATGGGTCTGGAAGGAGAGTTTACAGTCTAACCAGACACCTAAGTATTTGTAGTTGTCCACGTATTCTAAGTCAGAGCCGTCCAGAGTAGTGATGTTGGACAGGCGGGTAGGTGCAGGTAGCGATCGGTTGAAGAGCATGCATTTTGTTTTACTTGTATTTAAGAGCAATTGGAGGCCACGGAAGGAGAGTTGTATGGCATTGAAGCTTGCCTGGAGGGTTGTTAACACAGTGTCCAAAGAAGGGCCGGAAGTATACAGAATGGTGTCGTCTGTGTAGAGGTGGATCAGAGACTCACCAGCAGCAAGAGCGACCTCATTGATGTATACAGAGAAGAGAGTCGGTCCAAGAATTGAAACCTGTGGCACCCCCATAGAGACTGCCAGAGGTCCGGACAGCAGACCCTCTGATTTGACACACTGAACTCTATCAGAGAAGTAGTTGGTGAACCAGGCGAGGCAATCATTTGAGAAACCAAGGCTGTCGAGTCTGCCGATGAGGATGTGGTGATTGACAGAGTCGAAAGCCTTGGCCAGATCAATGAATACGGCTGCACAGTAATGTTTCTTATGTAGTGAGGGAGGGGTCTTATAGCCCTTCCCCTTCTATTAATACAACATTAACATAATCAATTATCAAATCAAATCAAATTTGATTATTATAATACATAAAAAATGTGCAGCCCCTATTATGAACCCAAGGTGACCCCCCATCAGCTTTAAGCCACAAGATGATGCTAAAAGGTTAAGACACGAGGATTTCAGCCAATACAGGATACTACTAGGATAAGACACAAGGCTATAAGTCATATAATCATCCAGGTATACATCTCAAGCAAACTGGAGAAAAATAATAATAAATGTGATAGGATCCTGTAGTTATAATTTTGTACGAATTTTAACATTATGCTCTATGACTATGCAAAGCTGCCAAAAAATATTGATTTCACAGGATGCTGCTGAGGGGAGGACAACTCATAATAATGACTGGAATGGCGTGAATGTAATGATATCAAACACATGGAAACCATGTGTTTTATGAGTTCGATGCCATTCCATTTATTCCCTTCCAACCATTACCTTCCCAAATAAGGTGTCACCACCAAACTACCGTATCTTATCATACACAGCGTTTTACCGAATACTTTTATTTTGAAGGCAAAACGGAAAACTGGAAGTCTTAAAGTTGCTATCGGGACACTAATGTCACGGATAGAACAATTCGTTATTCTAAATCGTTGTTCATGTTGTTGCCGTGAATCATGTGGCGACCTCTATAATACTTCCGGTGTTCTATAAAAATAGCTCCGTCTTTTCAGGGCGCAGTTGATGTTAGTTCCTGGTCTTCAAATGCAGCGTCATTATTAATGCTAGACCAAACTTAAATGACCGAAAATTATTTTAATTGTCAACAATATACCTAGTTAGCTATATCTACATGCTGTACATATACGCCCTGAGTATGCAAGTAATTATGATGAGATCTTTCAACTGGAAATACTTAATCATTACTCCACCAAAATAAACATAGTGATGGCGTCGTTTGGTCATTGAGTGGCGATTTTGCAAAGTAAAAACAATCTACCCAGCTTCAATACCTTATTAAGGTAAGACAGGCTCATTAAATGACTTAGCTCATTTATGTTCATTAAATGTAAACATATGCAACCATATCATATCCATCAGAATACAGGTCCATTTAGAAAGGTCTGACGGGGTAAAATACATTGTTTTCAAGAGAAAGAATCTCAGAAGTTGACGCAGTAGGTCAGAATTCTGTTTCATAAATGCTGTCATTATTCAGCACTGCTGATAATTAAGTTGTTACTGGAGAACTCAAAACATCATTTCGAGTGCTAATTGTGTTTATCAGCTAGTACTTCGTTTTTATAGAGGGCAACAGTGGGCTCGTCACAATACCCATAAAACCTAGCGGACAAACACAGAAATGGTTCCAATAATTTTTTTCGCCATTTGTTTTTCTCGAATGGAATTTCATGTAAGCTTTAGGTGCCTTTACTCAGTACTTTGTTGAAGCACCCTTGGCAGTGATTACAGCCTCAAGTCTTCTCGGGTATGATGCTACAAGCGTACACACCTGTATTTGGGGAGTTGGAAGGTGAACCTTCACACCAGTGCCTTTCCAGGATGCACATGAGCTCAATTTTAAGTCTCATAGCAAAGGGTCTGAATACTTATGTAAATAATTATTTTTGTTGTTGGTGTGTTTTATACATTTGCAAACATTTTTTGTCATTATGGGTTATTGTGTGTAGATTGAGGATGTTTTATTTAATGTAATCATTGTAGATTAAGGCTGTAATATAAAATGTAGAAAAAGTAAAGGTCTAAATACTTTCCGAATGCACTAAACTTCTGTTCTGTTGCAGATTCAAAGCCAAATGAACTCATTGCAGAATGAATCCATAACCATGAATAAATAAGAATATTTATTTGACAAGAATGCACTCAGTCACCCATCAATCACCTGATCTCCAATTACCATTGTTTTAAAGAAAACAAAATGGTAAACAATTCATACGAATGTCTTTTATACATAAAATATAAACGTCTAAGTAAATGTGAATTATTTATTCATCAATGCCATATACCTGGGACGTCACAGAGGACCATATGAAAAAAAAATATATATATATATATATATATATATATATATCCGAGAGCGCGCATATTCTTCTACTTTTCTAGTTTAAGAATTAGACCAGCACAAATAACATGTAAAACAGCATATTGTGATTTTTGGTGGGTGAGTTACAAATGGATAAACAACTGGATGTGTAAGTTAGGTTTAATATAAAATACTAGGTCAAATCCAGCAGAATGAGAAACACTTAACTCACTCAAAACAAGGAAGGCATGTCTAAACGCAGCTATATCAACTCCCTTCTTGTCAATTTAACAGGTCCATGTTGATTGTCATTTGTGAGTAGCACATTTTCCACAGTATTTAGTCCAAACCCCAGAATAAGCAGGAAAAGACCAGAATTACACAGGTGGAAAAAAGGTAGCAAAAACAATTACATCACAACCGTTATAATCATTGACCAGTACTGATAATTAAGTAAAACCACAAATCCAAATCCCTATCTCCATCCATGGCTAATTTAGGAAAGGAACCATTTTAGCTAGCTTGCCACTGGAGGACAGAAACACAATGGGATGCAACAATGGGTTTTGATGCGATGTGACTGTAAAGCCAAATCCAAACGGTCTTCCCTTTACATATATATTTTTTTGTGTTTACCAGGACCATTTTTGTGAGGGGGAGGGGGGGGGGGGGTGCTGTGGGATAATTTTAGATACTCTTTGAAGAGGTAGGATTTCAGACGTTTTTTCTCTGAAGATGGGCAGGGACTCTGCTGTCCTAGTTTCAGGGGGAAGCTAGTCCCACAATTGAGGTGCTAGGACAGAGAAGAGCTTGGACTAGGCTAAACCTACCCCATTGATTTTAATCACTCAGTTGTGAGTTTATTTACATGCATGCAGACAGCTTATACCAGTTGTAAACAGTACTATGAAACAACACAGTGCCTATAACTGTAAATACATAGGTAGGGACACCTAAGGTAAACATTTTAGCTCCCTGTGTGACCAGGCAGCTCCAGTAGTTGACATTTCACTGTGCTTCTACACCTGCATTGCTTGCTGTTTGGGGTTTCAGGCTGGGCTTCTGTACAGAACTTTGTGACATCAACTGGTGTAAGAAGGGCTTTATAAATACATTTGATTGATTGGCATAGTCCTTGGTGATAGGCACACTAACTCATTGTTATTTAGTATTAATTGCCTGTCATGTTATATGGCATAATGCTCTTAATATTTTCTCAACAGACAAATGAGCCAATGGAGACTGAGGGGTTGTGTCTCTGTGAAAAGTGCGGGAAGGAATTGTCCGATAGCAGCCGCCTTTCCTCTCACCTTTGCACTGTGGACTTCACCAAAAAGGGACAGTTGACCCGTTATAAGTGTCCTTTGTGTGATGAGGTCTTTACCATGCCAGGTGCACTGAAACACCACTTCCAAAGCCATCGGAGGGAGGAACTCACAGGTCCGTTCCACTGCTCCGAGGAGGGTTGCCAGTTCAGCACCTCACACCGGTTGGTGTTCCAGGAGCACCTGCACTCACAGCATGCTCTCACCCTCGTCTCTTGTACCTTCCGGTCCTGCACCTTGGCATTCCGCACACGTTCTGAGATGGAGGGCCACTGGCGTATCCATATGCCTTTCCACTGCCCCCGCTGTCACTTTGTGACCGCTCATGCTAAACAGCTGAGTACCCATGGTGTGGAACATGACCGTCCACTTGCTGCACCTGAGGGTAAACTTTTAGAATAAATGCATCATTCTCCACACAAACTAATACTCACTCACACAAATTGTTATATTTAGGGTAGAGCCAACACGGGATGCCTCAATTTGTGTACATTTTTGTGCTCAGGTGACAAGGTGCCAACAACGACAGGCCAGGGTGGAAACAGCCAATCGGCTCTTGAGACCAGCTCTGGAAGGCCAAAAAGGGCCCGGAAACGCAATCCAGCATATGTGTCATCATCACAAGAAGATGATGAGGATGAAGAAGAGACACAGCAGCACAACATCGACAATAGAGCCAGAGAGGAGGTGCAAAAAGACAAAGCAGCTACGAACATCAATGAGAACCCATCTAAAGGTAGTGTGGGATCTCTAGAACTGCTTTGGCGTTGTTGTTCTTTTCTTCTGTGTTCAGGACCATTCAAGTTTTCTGGTGAGGTAGGGTTTTGCCAGGTCATCAAATATCAGATAAATGTTGTGCTAACCATACTTTTGAAAATCACTTTAAAATCAGGTTTATGTCAGTAAATCTAGGTCTACATTTACATACTAGGAAATAAGTTGTTCTGTTTCATTTGTTTCATTACAAAAGCTAACACCCGCATCTCCTCCCTGTCCTGAAGATCATATTATGGCAGGCATGGAGCATATGTATCGCACTCACATCTGCCCCGAGTGCCGCCGCTGTTTCAAGATGCGCTCCCACCTGCTGGAGCACCTCCACCTCCACTTCCCAGACCCCAGTCTCCAGTGCCCCACCTGCAACCATTACTTCACCAGCAAGAGCAAGCTGCGCATCCACATGCTTCGGGAGTCTGGCCAGAAGGTCCATCGCTGCCACCTGTGCGACTACGCCTCTGTGGAGCGCAACTCGCTCCACCGCCACCTGGCCAGTGTGCACTCCAACGAGGTAGGGGGTGACATCCACCCGGAAGTCTACCCCTGCCCCACCTGCGGCCAGAGCTTCCGCCAGAGCCAGGCGCTCAAGTCCCACATGAAGTCTCACCACACGTCGCGGGACAGCCAGCCACTGGCCTGCTTCCAGGAGGGATGCTCCTTCAATACCTCTGACCGGAAGGAGCTCCAGAGACACGCAGCCGATGTCCATGGAATCAAGGCCGTAGAGTGCCGCCATCATGCCTGCAACGCCATCTTTGGTAGCCCCCAGGACATGGAGGCCCATTACCGGACACACTTGGCCTTCCACTGCTCACAGTGCGACTTCTCCTGCTCCAACAAGAGCCTCTTCCGGCAGCACAAACTGCAAGGCCATGCCGGGGACGAGGAGTTGACCTGCAACTTCTGCCCCTTTGCCACGTTCAATCCCGTGGAGTTCCAGCAGCATGTCGGCCATTTCCACGCCAATGAGAAGATCCACCGGTGCCATCAGTGCAGCTTTGTCACCGCACACAAGCGGGTCCTACGACGGCACATGCTGATGCATAGTGGTGAGCAGAAAAAAGTAACGTAACATTGGACTGTTCTACCTATCCATAGCTTCCAGATAACTCATTTTTGAAAGTCATTCATGTATTTTTCTTTCAAGGTGAGAAGCCCCACAAGTGTAACCTGTGTGACTTCAGGTGCCGTGATGAGACCTACCTCTCAAAACACATGCTCATCCACTCAGATGACAAGAATCATATGTGCTCTGAGTGTGGATATGTCACCAAATGGAAACACTACCTGAATGTGCACATGCGCAAACATGCTGGTGACCTCAGGTAAGTGATTTACTAGTGAGTTATTTTGCACATACAGTACCAGTCAAAAGTTTAGACACACCTACTCAGGGTGTCATCAAGGCAAAGGGTGGCTACTTTGAAGAATCAAACATTTGTTTAACACTTTTTTGGTTACTGCATGATTCCATATGTGTTATTTCATAGTTTTGATGTCTTCACTATTATTCTACAATATAGTAAAAACAAAGAAAAACCCTTGAATGAGTAGGTGTCCAAACTTGATTGGTACTGTCAGTCTTTGAGAACTGTCAGTGGCGCAGCGGTCTAAAGCACTGCATCTCAGTGCTTGAGGCATTACCACAGACACCCTCGTTTGATCCCAGGCTGTATCACAGCCGGCCGTGATTGGGAGTCCCATAGGGCGGCGCACAATTGGCCCAGCGTCGTCCGGGTTTGGCCGGTGTAGGCCGTTAATTGTAATTAAGAATTTCCTCTTTACTGACTTGCCTAGTAAATTAAAGGTTAAAAAAAGTGAAAATAGTGGTCTGTTTTATGGTGTGCATGCAGTAGTGTAGGGATTTTTAACAGATAAAAGCATTACAAAATACTTTTTGTCTGATGTTCACCCAAGTTGATGTGTATGTCTGCTCTAGCACCTTTTGGTGTGAGAAGTTGGATATCATATCAGGAGTTAATGAACCTAAGGCCACTCTTAGGCATTGAGAGATTGACCGATCCAGTCCGTTTCTTCTCCTTAGGTACCAGTGTGACCAGTGCTCCTACCGTTGTCACCGTACGGACCAACTGAACAGCCACAAACTCCGACACCAGGCCAAATCCCTGATATGTGAAGTCTGTGCATATTCCTGCAAGCGCAAGTACGAGCTTCGCAAGCACATGCTCCTCAAGCACTCTCAGGGAGAGGGCCATCAGCCTCCAGTCTTCCAGTGCAAGTACTGTCCCTATCAGACATGCTACCGCCAGGCTCTGCACAACCACGAGAACTGCAAACATACCCGGACTCGAGAGTTCCGCTGTGCCCTCTGCCCCTACTCCACTTACAGCAGCACCGGCCTCTTCATCCACAAGAGGAAGGCTCATGGATACGTGCCTGGCGATAAGGAGTGGCAAGAGAACTATGCAGAGAAGGAGAGGGAGAACTCTGTGGACCTACTGCAGGGCTTCTACAAAATGCCAGCCAAGAACTCTGCAGAAGGTCCTATCAAGAACCTACAGGAGAAAGTCGCTGGCTCTGCTGTTCAAAATGAACACAACCTAGAAACTGTGACTGGCCCCAAAACCACAGAAATGTCAAATAAAAATTCTGATATTGTCCAAGTGGTAGTTGACAAAGGGATTCTGGCATGTCACAATTCAACAGATAATCCAGAGCAATGCTGTACTTTAGTTTTGACAACAATAGCTAACACAGAGTGCACTGAGATGGCATCCATGCAGGGTGAGACACCAAACAGCAGAGACCCAACTTACAGAAGACCCACAGTGGACCCTAAAGGATCTAACACCCTGAGCCAAAAGCCAGCATCTGCAAGTGAGGCGGAGGAAGAGGACATGGCTATGGAGGATTGCGATGACCTAAACGATTCAGAAGACAGAGAAACTCCTTTAACCGCTACAAGGCAACCAACAGAGGCTGCAGAGAACAACACACAGATAGCGGAGGTGTCTAGCGCAGCTTGCAACTCATCCGCCGACTCTGAGATTCGTCTGAAGGCCATGAGGAAGCAAGACAAGGACCAGGCGGAGGCTCTGGTCTTGGAAGGCCGGGTTCAAATGCTGGTGGTGCAGAATGAGGCCGGAGAGGCTAGCATATACCGGTGCGAACACTGCTCCTACGTGACTCGCAAGCAGACCTCTCTCCGACACCACTGCCGTTCCCTCTGCCTCGCCAGGTGGAAGAGACTCAAGTGCCAAGCCTGTGGGGCGCAGTTCAAACAGAAGAGAGGCCTGGACACCCACCGCCTTAGGAAGTGTCCCGCTCTGCGGAAGAACACCAGGAGGTTCATTGGCACTCCCTCTGCTGGACCGTCTGGAGAAAGGGACTTGGGTCAGGGTAAATCCCAGATCCCTGATAAAACCACAACCGCCGATCAATCAGAGTTAGTATCTTGTGATGTTGCGCCAACCGAAGTTTCCATAGACACACAACCAGAAATGAGAGGAGAGGAAGCAAACTTGTGCAATTTGACCAATCCTGGAGGCTTGGGTGAGAGAGGATCTACAGCACTACAGAAAAGCCAAAGGAAGACAGTTGGAAAGACAAAAAGGCAAGTGAAAGTTGGCAGGGTAAAGAGACCTGTGAAGATTAAAAAGATCAATGAAGGGGAAATTTTAGGAAAGACAGACAAAGCCCATCCTGTGAACACAGAGAATGACAATGCGCATAGCTATATAGAAGATGACATGAAATTCACTTGCAAGACGTGCAGTTTCAGGTCCTCCAGGGTTGTGACGATAGAGCGCCACTGCTCGACGTGCACAAGAAAAACTCCCACAAAGAAAGCTGTCCGAATTGTTAGCTCTCTGGAGCAGGATGATGACAGCAATGAGGAGGAGGAGAATATTAAAAGGGGTTCTGAAGAAGATGTGGTTGAGATAAAGGTATCAAATCCAAGCTATTCTCCTAAATTGTCCTGTCCCAACTGTCTTTTCAGGTGCAAACAGAAGAGAGCACTGATCAACCACGAGAAGCGAGGCTGCCTGAAGCCAGACGAGGTGCAGTGCGAATTCTGCTCGTTTGTGGCCAAGTCACAGAAAGCTATGGCTAACCATGTACTGGTCCATCGGAAAGACAAGTTATCGCTCTTAAAAAAGGTCAAAAGGTCAGTTTTGCGTTGCGACCATTGCCCCTTTACTTGTAAGCAAGAGCGTTGCATGACCCAGCACGTGGCTCTGAAGCACGAAGGTGCCAAGCCCCACCGCTGCCGCTTCTGCCCGTTCAGCACCACACGGCGCTACCGCCTATATGCCCATGAATCTCTTCACACCGGCATGGGCCGCCACAGCTGCGACGTCTGCGACCAGACCTTTGGCGCTGCCTCCAAACTCCGCCAGCATCACAAGCGTGTCCACGACAAACAGCCCTCTCATTTCTGCACCCTGTGCGACTTCAGCAGCTACTCTCTCAACGATGTCGGACGACATACCCTCCGCTGCCACACAGGGAAGCTCCTGCACCCCTGCAGCCAATGCGAGGCACGCTTTAGCTCCGACACAGCGCTCAAGCAGCACTGCAGCCGCAAACACCTGAGCCCCGCCAGCGTAGCATGCCAGCAATGTGACTTCAGCTGTGGCAGCCAGGCCACCCTCAAGGTCCACCAGCAGAAAAAGCACCCTCAGCTGGACTGTGCCACCTGCCAGGAGACTTTCCCCACCCGGGAGGGCCTGGAGGAGCACCAGAGGACCCACCTCACCCAGCAGTGCTTGCTTTGCCCCTTTGCCACCCGTAAGAGGCAGCCACTCATCCAGCACCTTCTCGACGAGCATGAGGATGGCCCCCCAGAGGACAAGCCACTGAAGTGTGCCATCTGTGGCTTCGCCTGTCGCCACCAACTGGTCTTTGAGCAGCACGTTCGCTCCCACGGGGGTACCCGCCTTTACAAGTGCACAGACTGCCAGTACTCGACTCGCAACAAGCAGAAAATCACATGGCACATTCGCATACACACAGGGGAGAAGCCCTACCATTGTGAGCAGTGCAGCTACTCCTGCGTAGATCCATCAAGGCTAAAGGTGAGCAATGAGGTCCTTCAAAATCTTTGCTGTAATGTAACACATGGTACTACACCATTTTATTTTATAGAAGTCAGGTCCTCTCGGTCTAATACCAAACCATTGGGCTTAAAAAGTCTACAAGGACTGGTAGAGGACCTTCTATAATAAGATACCATGTGTTACAAATGGTGTAGTAGATACCTATTTATCATCATTGTCATTCCATTATAGTATCACATGAGGATCCACCAGGAGGAGAAGAAGTACCTCTGTCCTGAGTGTGGCTACAAATGCAAGTGGATGAGCCAATTGAAGTATCACATGACCAAACATACAGGTACAAAGTATGAGTCACACTATTGCTGTCATCATTTATAACAAATACATTTAGTTGGAATTCGATCATAAAATGACCTTTCCCCTGCCCTTTTTTTCTCTCTCCCTCCACCCTCAGGGGATAAGCCATATGCGTGCGAGGAGTGTGAGTACCGCACCAACCGTGGTGACGCCCTCCGCATCCACAGGGAGACGCAGCACTGTGACGCTCGCACCTTTATCTGCGAGAAGTGTGGCAAAGGCTTCAAGACGCGCTTCCTCCTTAAGACCCACCAGCGTAAACACAGCGAGGAGCGGCCTTACGTGTGCGGCCTGTGCCGCAGGGCCTTCCGTTGGCCAGCCGGCCTCCGCCACCATTACCTCACCCACACCAACCAGCAGCCTTTCATGTGCCGCTACTGCCCCTACCGTGCCAAGCAGAAGTTCCAGGTGGTCAAGCACCTCCGGGGGCACCATCCGGACCAGCCTGTGGAGCAAGGGGTGGCCAAGGATCCCCACGCCCTCAGCCTAACCCTGCAGGATGCCCGTCTGGGGGGGCTGGAGGAGGGGGCTAGGGAGGAGGTGGAGGAGGGAGCTCGGGAGGAGGGGATGGAGGTGATTGTACCGGATGGGGTAGAGGTGTTGGTGCAAGAGAGGATGGAGGAGGTCAAGGAAGGCTAGCAAGGTGAGGAGTAAAAAGGTTCAGCACACTCAACTGGAACCTGAGAAAACATTTTAGTGAACGTTTTGATGCAGTTTTCCTCATCCAAGCATGATGAGGACTGGGCTACAGCGGTAAACTTGAATTAAACATCAACAAAGGACCTTGTCTTAACGAGTATGCATGTACATATACTACTGCAGAGTGCACCATGAAACACATATACAATTGTATGTTTAGTATTAAAACATTGTCAATTAATGGCGTATAAACAAATTGCTAACTGACAATTACAAGAAATGGGCAGTTTAAAAATGTTTAACCAATAGGAATATAACTTTTTATATTAAGATGTTTTCAAAACAGCAGGTCTTTCATTTCTCTTTATTTATAGAGCTCCATGCGCATGCATACATTACAGTATAATCTTTTACAACACAACGCATGAGATAGCGATATAGTTTCATGCCATACTTTGAGGAACTGTACAAAATGTCTATGGAAATGCTTGGATGGAGGACTAATTGTCTATGCAGTACTCGAGGTCATTGCATAGTCTGTAACCCTAAAAGGACTTGTGAGCCCTGCAGTATGTCAGTTATTGTATCAGTTCGATCAACCAAGTGCTATTGAACATTGCTTAATGCGTTCCTATGACATGACAAGTTAAAAAACATGGATTATTTTAAAAGATTTTATATTGGGGAAATGGCAAAATATCACTTAATTGCTGTGAGTTCCCAGGTGTTTTTTCATCAGTGTGAGGTCCCACTAATGTTTGCTTGAACAGAAATGGGTATTTATGCAGAAATACTGTAAAGCAGTTCATACCGATGTATTTTCAATACTGATAACAGTTCATTTGAAAGTGACAGCAATCATGAGGTATTGTAGCCCTCCCATGTAGTTGGAGTTTGCAGCATGTTATTCAGCCAATCATTGGGCCATCAGACTTCTGTTGTTACCTCAGAGATCTTGACGTTGACAAACAGAGTAGACAGGGGGATCGCCGTTCCGTCTTTGGACAAGAGGTGGATGTGCCGATATCCTGGGAAAAGTGGGGAGAGCATCCAGTAGAAATTCAGATTTTTGTCAGGAAAGAGCCACTTAGAAACCTTCACTCAGACAGTATGATATGTACATTTGTACATAACAGGCTTAAATAAAAAATTCAGCTGAGATGTACAATTCAGACAGGTTTAATTTATTTAACCTTAATTGATTTAACCTTTAACCAGGTAAGTCAATAGGATAATATTATTTTGTGAAATAATTTGAAGAAAACTTGCACTTGAGATTTAACCAGCTGTCCAGACTACGCTATCTCAGTTGTAATATGAACATGTCTATTTTACCTGGCTGAATACAGGTGAAGGGCACGGTGAACTGGCCCATGAAGTCATTCCTGGAAGCCTTGTCATAGTCCTCCACCACAAAACGCACCAGGGCCAACTCTGGGACGTGGACGATAAAATTGAGGGTCTCGTTCCATAGAGGGTTAAAACCTGTAGACGGGGCAGCAGAGACCAGGATTTAAGCAGCCAAGAGAAGGACTGGGGTTCTATGTCATGTTCTATCTAATGTACTTAAACATGACAAGGTGCCTACTATTTACATGTAAAAAATAATAATAATGCATTTTGGTGCCCGAGTTGACCGAGTCTGTACAAAGACCCCAATGAATCTCTTTGTCAGGCCATGTAAGGGTCCCTCACCATTGTTGTCAATGTAACTAGTCTCTTGCTTGGCTTGGTCTTGTGATACTCCGTAGATCTCCACTCTAACCAGAGGGTCAACGATGGAGCCCTCTTTCTGGTTCACCTTTGGTAGCTGCTGCCCACTAATTACCTGATGGACACACACACAATCAAGACTCGGGAAAAGTATAAACTTGCAAAAAGTAAACCTTCAGTACACACAAACTGCACAAAGGCACACAGCATAGTTGTATGGTACAGAGCAGTTGTTTCTGGACCTGGATAGACAGTTGGAGTGATGTGTAGCCATCCCAGTCCTGGGGTCTTTCTGGGTCAAAAGAGTCATCGTTCCTCATGAACTCAGGTTTGAGGACGTAGCCACAGCAGCCATTCTGACGGAAGAGCCCATCGTTCAGATCCATCTCCAGCCCAGCCGTCTGGACGTTCAGCGCCACTAGGAGGAGATTAATCAACCAATCAATCAATCACATGTATTTATTTCTATATGTATGGATGTTAATTACGGTATGCAATATGTTTCACCTATCTGACAGCCCACGTTCCACAGCTCCTGTGGGTTGTAGTTAGAGGAATCGGTCCTCATGCCGCTGGGATAGACTCTGCTAAGCTGTCTGCTGTTGTGGTGCACAAACTCCGTCCCTGAGAAAGACAGCCATACAGCGACGTTTTTTCCTATCCCCTAACCCAGGGGACCTACAACAGTGAATGGGAGTGAATTCCTCACTGATGATCCTTGGCACTATATGAATACATTGTTTGCCATGTAGGTATTGCTAAAATAGTTCAGGGCGTACCTGTGTCCTTTGCAAGTTTCCTGGCCTTGGACTCGGAGAAAGAGGACATTTCGTAGCACTTGGAGTGTAAGCGAGAGTACTCAAAGCTGTGAAAATGGACACTCTTGCAGTACACCACCAGATCCGAGAGTTCCCTAGAGAACTTGGATTTCTGAGGAGACAGGAAATGACATGCCTGCGTAAGTGACCTAAACTCACTTGCTTTGTGGCTTTGGAACCAAGGCAAAACATGATTAGCTGGCAGATCAAGGTACAGTGTTCATTACTTGCTTACTGTGTGATAGACAAAAACATTATCTAGATTTTTCACATAATGGCAGGATGTATTAACAGTAATAATGTGTGAATGTATAAGTGTAATAGTTGGCGCAGATGATGGCAAGAAGTTGACAATGTTCACCTCCATCCATCCATAGATCCCCATACCTTATCATGGAGACAAATGGCCTCTGCAGACAGGTTTTCTTCAGACGGGCTCTCAGGTTCAGCTTCATCGCTGACCTCGTCAGTGGCCTCATCGGTCAGCGTTTCACTTTCTTCTAGGCCGCCAATCTTCTTTGCTTTCAGCAGGATCTTTCCCTTCAGATCCTAATATGTGCATGCACAAACACACACACACTCTGCCAATCATAAACTTCGGTATTGATTATCTAAAGTGCTCTGAATGGAAAAAGAATAAAACAAATCACTGGAGAATACAGACTGTACTCAGTGGTGGAATGCGAGGCTGGCGGTGCGCGTGCACTGGAACCCACGGCCATTGGGGGCTCACAAGCCCTAACTATTCAGTTATGCATGGGAACCCTAGTTATCTGCATCCCGGGCTGTATAATTTGTACACCAGACTTGTCAATAGTCAATCACAATGTCCACTATGAACCATATCAAAATGCATCATGCTGTTTATAAGACACGCCTACAAGTCAACAACAAATCCTAATTATGATAATATGTAACTTAAATGTTTGGGCACTACATAAGTCACCTAAATATTTCAATGTATTGATGACAATACATCTATTTGCTTCACATAAAACCTCACTGAACAGTAACAATGTCATTTTTTATTGGTATGCAAAGATCGCTGGGAAATATGCAAATACTGTCCAATGATATTGTAGCAGAGATTCAGATATGTGGGCTAATTGTGGTTTTGGCTTTCAGTTAGTTATTTTTGGCTACCTGTAAGTGTGAATGTCTTTACAGTTCATCTGGTCTGTTGACTTTCAGTTACTGTTCTGCTTTACATTGGGGGCCCAGTGATAATTGTATAATATAACAATGTAGTAAAGCCACTGACTGGTACTGCTCTTAGCTACACTGGCTGAATAAAAACCTGAACATAGTCAGACAGGAAATCAAATCCGTAGAGAATGGGTTCTCAATTGACTTGCCTTGTTGGTGAATGGTTACGGTAGAGTAGATAAATAGAATAGAAAACACATTGAAGGGGGTCTTACGTGGGGAGAGGGCAGCTCTTGGTGAACCAGTCCATCCAGGGGTTCCCTGAGCAGCATGTCCCCCAGGATGGTGTCCAGGAGCTGGGCCATGACCCTTTGCTGCTCCACACTGCAGTGGTTCTCCAGGGACAGGATGACAGGAAACTCAGATGCCTGGGAGAGGGGACAGATGAGGGACTAAACAGGAATTCATAAAGGAATGTGTGGATCTATTACAGTAATGTTTTTAATGATATGTTAAGGCTGAAGACAGATTGGTTTATGATTCTGAATACTTGGTTGAAGCAAAAACCAACACAGAAGACAAATGGTCAGGACAAGAACCACTTAGAGACTGGATTGAATAGAACTGAGTGGTCATGGCCTTGTGAGTGGCGCAGCGGTCTAGCACTGCATCACAGTGTTGCGGTGTCACTACAGCCTGGTGGTCCCATAGGGCGGCACACAATTGGCCCAGCGTCATCCGGGTTAGGGGAGGGTTTGGCCGGGGGGGGGGCTTTATTTGGCTTCGCTCTAGCGACGCCTTGTGGTGGGCCGGCCGCCTGCAGGCTGACTTCGGTCATCATTTGAACAGTGTTTCCTCCGACACGTTGGTGCAGCTGGTTAAGCGAGCGGGTGTTAAGAACCGCGGCTTGGCGGGTCATGTTTCGGAGGACGCATGACTTGACCTTCGCCTTTCCCGAGCCCGTTCGGGATTTTCAGCAATAAGACAAGGTCGTAATCCCAAAATTTGGGAGAAAAAGGGGGTAAATAATTACAAACAAAAAAAATGTAATACAAAAATAGCTGAGTGGTTATGAAGATGTGATGGAAATGTTCTGTTTGTGTGTCAGATCAATGCTGCTTTTCTAATAGCCACTCATGTGAGTGACTGATTGATTGTACATGGGAGGAATCCTCACATCCGCAGTACGCCCATAACATTGCTCTGGGATCCAAGAGAAGTATCTTCGTTTCAAGGTCTCAGCTTTGAGAGAAGTCTCATGAGGTATCGGTCAGTCACATGCAGGAACTAACATTAATAATGAATCATGTAAATCATGCTTATATGACTTGTTTGTGTAGGGAATGCCCTTGTGAGAGTTTTCATCAAGCATGGACTGAGCTTGTGAACCTTGATAATAAAGATGGATTAATTTACTTTCAATTTGAGTCCTTAGAGGTGAATTTCCACAGCAAACGGTATAATTAACTCAGGTATTGAGGTGCCCACCTTGAAGGCGTACTCTCCCAGTGTGGTGATGACATCTCTGAAGAGGATCTTGGAGGTGAAGGTGTGGCCGTGATAAACAACCGGCTCTCCATTCGGCCCGTCCCAACAATCCACCTCAACACAACGACAGCCCCGCTTTAGAGCCCTGCACAGCAAGTACGCAGACACTCAGACATGGACTGAAAACTGTTTGAAAGATGGTTTGGTTTGTAAGAAATGAGAAGTTCTGTGTCTCACTTCTATACAAGCCAGAGATGGGCAACTCCAGTCCTAGAGGGCCTGATTGGCATCACACATTTCCCCCCCAGACCTACCTTACACTGATTAAACTAATTGTATTCTAAACTGGAAACCATTTTTTATTTAACCTTTATTTAACTAGGCAAGTCAGTTAAAAACAAATTATTATTTACAATGACGGCTTACCGGGGAACTGCCTTGTTCAGGAAGGGTCAGAAAGACTGATTTTTACCTTGTCAGCTCGGGGATTCGATCCAGCAACCTTTTGGCAACTGGCCCAACGCTCTAACCACGAGGCAACCTGCCGCCCCGAGAATGTCTGACCATGATTAGTTGGTTATTAGATGTGTGTCAGCTAGGGCTGAGGCAAATGTGCATAGGCACCTGAGCAATGGCACAAATGTAGCAACTGCACCCACACCTTCAAAATAAGAGTGCAAACGTATTTTTGCACCCTCACTTTTTTTACCAGAAAATGATCACGATCCATTGGGTAATTTGTCATATTCAATGATTATCAATCTTTTGAGTTAGTCTACTAAAATACATATGACCATTTCATATATTAATAGCACCCCCCCAACCCCCATTTGTATCGTCGTTTCATTGCCGATGAGGTTGGTTCAAAGCTGTTTTTACATATCATTTGAGCTGCGTGCACCATGAGAAAATTAATTGTATCATTTCACTTTTCCTGTATGAACCATGATGAGCATGTCTGAATTTGCTTCGCTGTGCCGCCGACTCTGACTTGTGAGTAGCCTTCCATCAGCCTACTACCAAAGGTTCCACCTTGGCAGAACACTGCATGTCTGGTCAATGAGTATCTTATAGACTCGCAAGTAGACCGTGAGAAATAATCAGTAGGCCAGATATTAAATGATTAAAATCTGTGAAATAGTTTTCCTCCCCAAGCTGTTTACAGGCATTTAACACCATTCTGCATCTATAGTGCCTTCAGAAAGTATTCCCACCCCTTGACTTTTTCCACATTGTATTACGTTACAGCGAGCCTGAATTTAAAATGGATTATCATGAGATTTTGTGTCATCTACACACAATTACCCTATAATATCAAAGTGGAATTGTGTTTTTAGAAATGTTTTGAAATTAATAAAAAAATGAAAAGCTTAAATGTATTGAGTCAATAAGTATTCAACAATTTTGTTGTGGAAAGCCTAAATAAGTTGAGTAAAAATGTGCTTAACAAGTCACATAATAAGTTGCATGCTTTGTGAGTAATAGTGTTTAACATGATTTATGAATGAGTACTTCATCTCTGTACACCACACATTCAATTATCTGTAAGGTGCCTCAATCGAGCAGTGCATTTTAAACACAGATTCAACCACAAAGACCAAGGAGGTTTTCCAATGTCTCACAAAGGAAACCTATTGGTACATTTTTGGGGGGGGGAAAAGCAGACATTGGATATCCGTTTGAGCATGGTGAAGTTATTAATTACACTTTGGATGGTGCATCAATACACCCAGTCACTACAAAGATACAGGTGTCCTTCCTAACTCAGTTGCTGAAGAGGAAGGAAACCGCTCAGGGATTTCACCATGAGCCTATGGTGACTTTAAAACAGAGTTTTAATGGCTGTGATAGGAGATAACTGATTTGACATTTTAGTCATTTAGCAGACGCTCTAATCCAGAGCAATTTAAAGGAGCTCAAGGGCACGTCGGCAGATTTTTTTATTATTATTTTTAGATTAAAAAATATACTTTTCTACCCTATTTCGTGGTATCCAATTGGCAGTTATAGTCTTGTCTCATCGCTGCAACTCCCATACGGACTCGGGAGAGGAGTGTGTCCTCCAAAACACAACCCAACCAAGCCGCACTGCTTTTTGACACAATACCCACTTAACCCGGAAGCCAGCCGCACCAATGTGTTGAAGGAAACACAGTGCACCTGGCGACCATGCCAGCGTACAATGCGCCCAGCCCGCCACAGGACTCGCTAGTGCTCGATGGGACAAGGACATCCCTGCCGGGAAAACCCTCCCATAGCCCGGACGACGCTGGACCAATTGTCCGCCACCACGAGTCTCCCGGTCGCGGCCGGCTGCGACAGAGCCTGGACTCGAACCCAGAATGCCTTAGACCACTGCGGCAGATTTTTTTTACCTAGCTGATTCTGGGTTATGTTTTGGGAAAATCCAACACAACACTTCAATGAGTACCACTCTTCATACTTTCAAGCATGGTGGTGGCTGCATCATGTTATGGGTATGCTTGTCATCGGCAAGGACTGTGGAGTTTTTTTGTATAAAAAGAAACGGAATAGAGCCAAGCACAGGCAAAATCCTAGAGGAAAATGTGGTTCAGTCTGCTTTCCAACAGACACTGGTAGACAAATTCACATTTCAGAAGGACAATAAAATAAAACACAAGTTCAAATGTACATTGGAGTTGCTTACCAAGATGACATTGAATGTTCCTGAGTGGCCTAGTTATAGTTTTGACTTAAATCAGCTTGAAAATGTATGGCAAGACTTGAAATTGGTTGTCTTGCAATGATCAACAATCAACTTGACAGAGCTTAAAAAATTTTTTTTTAAAGAATAATGGGCAAATATTGTACTTTCCAGGTGTGCAAAACTGACTGACCCAGAAAGAATCACAGCTGTATTCCCTGCCAAAGGCAGAGGGTTGAATACTTATCTAATCAAGATACAGTATATTAGTGTTTCATTTACTATTTAAAAAATCTTCAAATTTTTTCTTCAAAATTTTCTTCCACTTTAACATTGAAGTATTTAGTGTAATTGTTGCCAAAAAATTACAATTAAATCAATGCTAATCCCACTTTGTAACACAACAACACGGTGTGTGAAAGTGAATACTATCTGAAGGCAATGTATTTCCTTAAATCAGTCGGTTAAATCACATTGTTAAAATGTTTTCATTAAGTTACAAAAGTAACATTCCTGGCTGAGACCCATATGCAAGTACAAAATGGCGCTTTGTGGTTACAGTGTAGCCAAGCTGTGTCTGTATCAGAACATGTGAGCAGAGTTGAAATCCCGCTCAAAATGGCGCCAGAAGAAATGGCAGCAGATTTACAGGCGCCCAACCAATTGTGGTATTATGTGGGGGGGTTTTCACATTATTTGTAACTTATTTTGTACATAATGTTTCTGCAACCGTATCTTACAGCAAAAAAAAGAGCTTCTGGATATCAGGACAGCGATCACTCACCTCGGATTAGACAAAGATTATTTCTTCAATAAGCAGGACGCACAGGACATTCTCCGAACACCCGATAAGGCCAACATCCCAGTTATTTGCAAGAGGAAGCGACGCAGGTACAGAGGACACAGAGCGGGATGCCTCGTAATGGTCGTCAGAAGGCGAGTGGGAATGCTGCCGTCACCGTCAATAATACCCGCCAACGTGCAATCATTGGACAATAAATTGGAAGAGGTATGATCACAAATATCCTACCAATGGGACATCAAAAAGTGCAAAACCTTGTGTTTCACGGAATCGTGGCTGAACGATGACATGGAAATTCAGCTAGCGGGATATACGCTGCACCGGCAAGACAGAACAGCACACTCCAGTAATACGAGGGGGGGAGGTCTGTGCATATTTGTAAACAACAGCTGGTGCACCAAATCTAAGGAAGTCTCTAGATTTTGCTCGCCTGCGGTAGAGAATCTTGTGATAAATTGCAGACCACACCACTTGCCAAAAGAGTTTTCAGCTATACTTTTCATGGCTGTTTATTTACCATCACAGACGGATGCTGGCACTAAGACCGTACTCAGTCAGCTGTATAAGGAAATAAGCAAACAAGAAACCCCTCACCCAAAGGCGGCGCTCCTAGTGGCCGGAGACTTTATGCAGGGAAACTTAAATCAGTTCTAACAAATTTCCATCAACATGTTAAATGTGCAACCAGAGGGAAAAAATTCTAGATCACCTGTACTCCACACACAGAGACACATACAAAGCTCTCCCTCACTCTCCATTTGGTAAATCCGACCACAATTCTATCCTCCTGATTCCTGCTTACAAACAAAAAGCAGGAAGCAACAGTGACTCGGTCTATAAAAAAGTGATCAGATGAAGCAAATGCTAAGCTACAGGACTGTTTTGCTATCACAGACTGGAACATGTTCCGGGATTCTTCCGATGGCATTGAGGAGCACACCACATCAGTCAATGGCTTTATCAATAAGTGCATCAAGGACGTCATCCCCACAGTGACTGTACGTACATACCCCAACCAGAAGCCAGGGATTACAGGAAACATTTGCACTGAGCTAAAGGGTAGAGCTGCCGCTTTCAAGGTGAGGGACTCTAATCCGGAAGCTTATAAGAAATCCTGCTATGTACTCCGACGAACCATCAAACAGGCAAAGCGTAAATACAGGGCTAAGATTGAATCGTACTACACCGGCTCCGACACTCGTCTTATGTGGCAGGGCTTACAAACTATTACAGACTACAAAGGGAAGCTCAGACGCGAGCTGCCAAGTGACACAAGTGACCAGACCAGCTAAATCACTTCTTTGCTCGCTTAGAGGCAAGCAACACTGAGGCATGCTTGAGAGCATCAGCTGTCGGACAACTGTGTGATCATGCTCTCCGTAGCCGACGTGAGTAAGACCTTTAAACAGGTCAACATTCACAAGGCTGCAGGACCAGATGGATTACCAGGACGTGTGCTCTGGGCATTAGCTGACCAACAGGCAGGTGTCTTCACTGACATTTTCAACATGTCCCTGATTGAGTCTGTAATACCAACATGTTTCAAGCAGACCGCCATAGTCCCTGTGCCCAAGCACACGAAGGCAACCTGCCTAAATGACTTCAGACCCATAGCACTCACGTCCGTAGCCATGAAGTGCTTTGAAAGGCTGAAATGCCTCACATCAACACCATTATCCCAGAAACCCTAGACCAAATCCAATTTGCATACTACCTAAACAGATCCACAGATGATGCAATCTCTATTGCACTCCACACCGCACCTTTCCCACCAGGACAAAAGGAACTCTTATGTGATATTCATTGACTACAGCTCAGCGTTCAACACCATAGTACCCTCAAAGCTCATCACTAAGCTAAGGATCCTGGGACTAAACACCTCCCTCTGCAACTGGATCCTGGACTTCCTGAACGGCCTCTCCCAGGTGGTGAGGGTAGGTAGCAACACATCTGCCACGCTGATCCTCAACACTGGAGCCCCCCAGGGGTGCGTATTCTGTCCCCTCCTGTACTCCCTGTTCACCCACGACTGCATAGCCAGGCACGACTCCAACACCATCATTAAGTTTGCAGACGACACAACAGTGGTAGGCCTGATCACCGACAACGACGAGTCAGCCTATAGGGAGGTGGTCAGAGACCTGGCCAGGTGGTGCCAGAATAACAACCTATCTCTCAACGTAACCAAGACTAAGGAGATGATTGTGGACTACAGGAAAAGGAGGTCCGAGCACGCCCCCATTCTCATCGATGGGGCTGTAGTGGAGCAGGTTGAGAGCTTCAAGTTCCTTGGTGTCCACATCACCAACAAACTAGAATGGTCCAAGCACACCAAGACAGTCGTAAAGAGGGCACAACAAAAACCTTTTCCCCCTCAGGAGACTGAAAAGATTTGGGTCCTCAGATCCTCAAAAGGTTTTACAGCTGGACTATCGAGAGCACGCATGCCTCCGGTCGCAAGGCACTACAGTGGGTAGTGCGTACGGCCCAGTACATCACCAGGGCCAAGCGTCCTGGCATCCAGGACCTCTATACCAGGCGGTGTCAGAGGAAGGCCCTAAAAATTGTCAAAGACTCCAGCCACCCTAGTCATAGACTGTTCTCTCTGCTACCGCACAGCAAGCAGTACCAAAGCACCAAGTCTAGTTCCAAGAGGCTCCTAAATAGCTTCTACCCCCAAGCCATAAGACTCCTGAACAGCTAATCAAATGGCTACCCTATTTGCATTGCCCACTTTGGAACGCTGCTGCTACTCTCTGTTATTATCTATGCATAGTCACTTTAATAACTCTACCTACATGTACATATTACATCAATTATCTCAACACCGGTGCCCCCACACATTGACATTGACTCTGTACTGGTACCCCCTGTGTATAGCCCCGCTATTGTTATTTACTGCTGCTCTTTATTTGTTATTCTTATCCTCTTACTTTTGGGGGGGTATTTTCTTAAAACTGCATTGTTGGTTAAGGGCGTGTAAGTAAGCATTTCACTGTAAGGTCTACCTGTTGTATTCGGCGCATGTGACAAATACAATTTGATTTGGATTTGTATCTCGATAAAACAGCTCTGCTTGGCTTGGTAAGTGTAATATGGACCAAAAAGCCATTCCTACCCTCTTTGCATCCAATATGTATGCTGCTGAGACAAGTTAATTAATAAAAAATGTAATGGTGACAGTGCGTCAAGCAAAGGCAGCAAAATAAGTCCATGTTGGAGGAAAAGCTGAAAGGTCAATTAATGTGCTTGCTGAGACTACACTCCTGTTATTCCTCATACTTTTCATGATTATTCGGGTTCTTCACGATTCGTTGTCAAATAACGTAGCCTACTCATTGTAGTTTTTGTTTAAAAGCCCACCATTAAAAACATTAAGATAATAAAAAATAAGTTTATAGTAGCCCAGGCCTGTAACTTCAGGCTACATTTGAAAAAAAAAAAAGTACATTTTTAAAAAACTTTTTAAAATGTTCTCACATCTTAAAAAGGTAAGATTCTCAGGTTAGGCTACATGAGATAAAAATAAGATTAACTTAATGAGCAATTTAACAATGTCCCCCCCCTCATGGTCATGCATTATTCTGGCCATGTTCTTAACAGTTTGGGTTGTCAATCTATCACTATGGGTGGTATTTTCAGGGAAGGGGGCGGGATGTTTGTGAGTCACAAGGTTGGTAGGGTTTCAGACCTGTCAAATGAATTGCACTCCCACTTTCAAAGTCAGGCACCCATGCAAATGTGTGTCACCAATCAGGCCGGAGGACGGGATTTGCCCATCCCTGAGCTACAAAGGGTTATAATTGGATGTTAGGTATGAAGCTACGGGTTGTAATGGTGAGGATAATTTTGTTCCTCACTGGATGTAGGCCTCCTGGCTGCTCTGTCCTCGGAGCTGGTCCTCCATCAAGTAGGTGTTGTGGGAGGAACAGATGAAGTAGTGGCTGAGGGGCCGGCTCATGTCCTGGTTCAGGGTCAGCCGCTGGGGATCCAAGATGGCGCCCTCTGGAGAGACCAGGTACATCTGGAAGCCATCTATAGACATGGCCCCCTGTTTCTTGGCTGTGAGGAGACATGGGAAGTTCCGTCTTATCATAAGTCAAACCCAATCAAAAAATGCTCAGTAACTACTGTAAAGGAAATTTTACTTTGTACAACTTGTCTTTGGTGTCATAAACAATACTTGGTCATGAACTCCTCCTTTATTTGTTAGATCACCCAGAATATGTTATTTAAGTTAAGATAGGAGATGGTGCCAGACACATGCCGGAACAAATTGTGACCGACAGGCTTGAGTCGGTCTTATGTAGATTTTTTTTTTCTTATGTAGAGTTGTTTTAGTTGGATAAAAGTAGAGACTCAGAGCTGGAAAATGGTATATCATACACTAGAGTCGAGGGGCAATGGGAAAGTAATTCTACTTTAAAAGTTGAACTTATAATGTCACTTTTGAGAAAATGGCCCTTGAATGTTTTGGTAAACCTACTGGAGAGCTTTCTTCGACGTTCTTTCAGCATCGTTCACACCCTCTTAAGCCTTAGGCCCACCCATCTCTTTAAGGATTCAGATGTAGGGACATTTACTAAACAACCAAAAGGTTTCAAGACTAAAGGCTGGTTTATACTACGCCTATCGACAGTTGTCGCAGTGACATCATGAACATTCTATTGTCTTCCGACAAACTTGTCGTTGTCGTATAAAGTTTATAAAGTATAAACTCAAAAACTACCGGCTGCATGACATCAGCAGCCTGGTGGTCCAAAATAGCTAGTTGTATTTTAACACCAATAAACCCACCCGTTTAAAAATGAATTTAGTATATGTCAATCTAGCAAACCAGGCAACGAAAAGTAACTTTCTAAACAATGTTTTGGTTTGTTTTTAGCTTGTTAGCTAGCTAATGTTAAGTTAGCTGGCTAGCCAGTTCAAATGATGACCATATCATATAGCCGATGTCTTCACTTTAGCCCATTTGTCTTCATTATTACAGAAAAATAAACTCACAGCAAGATCATTATTTACAAGTTAATGGCGAGCCAATTACAGAAAATAGCTAACGGTTGTGAGTGTGACTAAATAAAAGCAGGGCATTCTACTGGATCATTTTTTAACTTAGACACTATCTTGTTGGCCTAACATTATATCTTAATTTGACTTTGGTGCAGGTCATGTTCTTCACATTACCGTTTCTGGTAAACATATATTATATGACATAAAATCAAAGTTTATTTGTCACATGCACAGGATACAGAAGGTGTAGTGAAATGGTTACTTGCATAGTGGAGTCCTTTGTTTAGACATGTAGCTAGCTGGCTAGCTAGCTAAACAATGAACCATAATCTCAACTCATAACGTTACTACCCTGCATGAATCTGCAGGTAGCTAACCAAGCAGGTTCAATCTTAGCTAGCTAGTTAACATTAGACTAAAATTAGCTATGCAAATGGCTCTGAGATACGAATAATATTACTACACAAATCATACACTTAAAATTAGCTTGCGAGCCACCCAGCTAACTTTAGCTAGCTAGCTAACAGTACGCTTTAACTTGAAATGAAAATGACTTTGACAAAATTAGAATCGTGTAATATCTTAAAATGTAGCTTGCTATATTATTTTACCTGTAGACATGGATGGACGCTTCTCTCTCTCTGTCACAGATGCCATGGTTGCCCTTAGTTTTAATATGTAATCTGGAGACAGGCGTTTTATATACAACAGCCTTTTGTGTGTTCTCTTTTCGACTCCCTCCTCTTATTTACAATCAAATGCCAGAATTTTCTCCATCTACTTAGCTATCGCCCTCCAATTCCACCCGGCATTCCACTGATTTCAAAACTCGGTCCTCCAGAAAGTGGAGAGCAACACTTTTGCAATTCTACTGTGTGATATCTTTAAAAAAGCTGTGTTAGAAAGGATTAACCACACATACTGAACTGACCAGCTCATGTTGTAGACAAAAGCGTGCTACATGGCAGACCAATCTGAACTCATCTCTCGGCATGTCTAGGCCATCCATTATCTCAGCCAATCATGGTTAGCGGGAAGGTCCCTGTCTTTCTCTGTGGCAAAACCAACTAGGCTCGTAATTTAATAATTGTATTCGTATTTACAGATAGCATACACATTTGTTATTAAGACACATGAAAGTTAACATGTTCCAGAAGGCATTTCTACAAAAAAACTAATTTTGATATTAAAAAAAAAGTTTACGTTCAAAATGCCTCTCCTGTGAAGTAGTGACATGCAACATACAGCTAGTTTCCTTACTTGTTGAATGGTTAATTGTGGGCTCTTGTGGTTTACTGTTCATTGTGATTGACATTGTCTCACCGAGGCTATTAATGAAATAATTCATTACGGTTGACTGTGGTTTGTTACAGTTGCACAGTGGTCCTTACCGGTCTCTGACGGCTCATAGCGGTCAATCAGCTCCTGGGCATGCTCCCAACTCCTCTCCCCCTCCTGTTGCTCCTGCCTCAGAAAGTCCTTCAGCTCAGCAAGGGTTAATGTCTGTCCGTCTCGGGAGTAGTCCTGGAACACCCGCCACATGTCCTTCCTTTCCGTCAGTATCTTATAGAACTGGACAAACTCCTCGTTCTCCAGACAACCTGACTTAGACTTATCTGCCAACTGGGGGTAAAGAAAATAAGCAGCATAGATTGTTACCTCTGCAGTCTTCCAGTGGTATTGTACTCTCAATAAATCATGCTAAAACAGAAGTCCATCACCTGATGATGGAAGGCAGATTAGTTACTGATATTTGACTGTGATAGGTTTCTGTTAAATATTACCAACGTTGAGAACTAATTCCACGACCAACAACATCCCAATTGAACCGTTGCTCACAATGCAAGGTTGATTCATTGACTGAGGATGTCATATGAGCAGTGGGAAGCATAGAATAAATATAGAAAATAGTATATTTTCTTTTGGTTTTGATACACTAAACGGAAGACCTCACAAACTTGATGGGTACCTCACCGTGAAGAGGTGAAGAGCATACTCCTCATTCATGTCCACGTTCATCATCTTCAGCAGTGTGCGCACCTCCTTGAAGTTCATCCGTCCGTCCTTGTTTTTGTCCGCCTTCTGAAACCAGTCCCAGATCCATCTGAGGGAAGATGCTGGCTAAGGGCAACACTTGGTAAGACATGATTTAGAAAGGAGCAAAAAAAAAGACTTTACTCTCACAACTTAAGTGTTTTTTGACCACAGAATGAAGCATTAGAATACTAGAATGGAAATTAACCTTCTTATGATGGGATAAAGGTCAGCCATTTCGGTCAGTCAAAGAATCAGGGAGCAATTTTCCTGCATAAGTCAAATCTGGATTTCTTTCTCTACTGCCATTAATTCAAAATAGACTAGTTTGGATTTCTTTCTGACAATATGGCTGCCATTTTCACCCCATTCTGGAACTTTAGCCCCTCCAGTAACTTAATAGGACCTCTATGGTTTTGATTGTTTAGATCAATTGTTATAAATGTATTATGACAAGGCCCCACCAAGTCGAGTGTCACAAACCATCTAATAATCTGCCTGTTATCTGAATGGGATAAGGATACTGGTCAACCCTCTCCTTGTCATCCATGCTCTCAGCATTCTGTATCAGCTTGCTTACACCCCGGATCCAGGCCTGCGCCTCAGAAGGTGACTCCGCCACCAGGTCCAGGTTGCCGCGGCGACCACGGAACACCAGGGTGAAACAGAGGTCAGCGGGGAACTCTTCAGCGACGCTCAGCAAGACCTCCGACTGGTGACCTTCACGCACCACCTCAACATCAGCCACAGAGACTAGAAAGGAACATTAGGCATTATCGGTCAGATTCATACTTAGGAAAGGCGTGTGTAAGAAAGGCATAATTTCCTACGTGCTTCTCAGTAGTTGGTATTCAGACTTACCTTATGAATGTCCGTAACGGGCTTTGCAGTCATGGTTCCCTTATGTGAACTGAATTTCTTTTAATCAACCGCTGAAAACCCTCCCATTTGCTGGCCAACAGATTTTCTCGTGGAGTTTTTATTCAAAAGGGTTTTCAGTACATTTATCTTAAGCCATCCCTTTAAATACGATGTACCTTTAATTCGAATTTTGGCAACAGACGAGAATGCATCGCGATAACTGGTTCATAAAAATAGAGAAGAATGAAAGAAGCCATCTAAATATGCATCATTGTCTCCGTTTCAGCACCAACTGGTAGATTTAAAAATACACTTATGTTGTAAATTATTTAGGAAGATTTTAGAGTTAAGAAAGCATGTATGAATCATAGAAAAACTGGTTTGGAGAACCCTTTACATACTAAATACTGTATATTGACGAATAAAAAAAAGTGGTTTGATTCATCCTGAAAGTTGTTATATTCGAGTTCAATCCATGAAATATTGGACGGTGGGAAATGAAAAAGTGTACAATAGAGGTTGAACAATAGTCCTGTAAATCTATCCTAATTCTTACTAATCATGGAACTGTATGACAACGGTCCAGTCGTCGTGAACCGTGCGCCAGGCTCCAGGTTTAATCTGCTAATGTAGTCTGAATTCCATAATGATTCAAATAGGCTTCAAGTCCCAAATTATTTCACAACATTAACCTAATATGATCCACTAACGCTAGAGGAACAACTTACATGGATGTGACAAAAAAAGAGAACGGAAACGGAATGTTGCTAAATGTAAGTGTCATGACGTTGGCCTCTTTGGGTATAGCAAGCCCATCCCCCTCTCCCTGCCTCCTTCAACTAGGCTGCTGTGGTCAGAGGTCATAAATTCCTGAGAAGACCTCATGGACACACAGTTATAGAGTAGTTTTTCATTGAGACAAAGGAAATCCTTCCACCTCACAGAACTTGAGGTACGAACAAATTT
The DNA here is from genome assembly GCF_021184085.1 of Oncorhynchus gorbuscha. Lineage (NCBI taxonomy): Eukaryota > Metazoa > Chordata > Actinopteri > Salmoniformes > Salmonidae > Oncorhynchus > Oncorhynchus gorbuscha. The sequence continues at coordinate 73,753,651 of NC_060173.1, forward strand.
CATTTTCCGGAGAAAGTGTAAAAGATCGGTGAAGAATCCAGCTACGAACTGGTCCATTTGTTACAACTTGGGAAGCTCATGGGAGATGGTGTGGCCACATTATCATAACGATGTTTATATAATAGCCCCAGATATAAGGTTTACATCTAATTTTTGTATAAGATGAATGAGTGAGTATGATACTGTTTACACAATTTTACAATGTGATTTTGGACTGTTTAATGAAGCAAAACTCAAAAAGGGATTTGGATTTGAACTAAATCAGAGGTTCGCCCCTGAGCCTAGTTAGGGTCAGACATCCTGGGACAGCCCTTTTCTGCCATTCCAAATAAAACCCAAATTTGAGAAATTATCGACAGACCATGTTTCTCTCAATCACGGTAATACAAAGGTTGTAGACCATTGCTGAATCTTTTAACCATACCACGTGGTTAAACTCTTAGACTATCGATACCGACAGAATGAGAACAAGTCTTTGATATTAATTACTAGTCTGCAGCTAGGAATTCAGTATCATTGAACACAAAGAACGACAAGCGCCGAAACATCCATTCTATAATGAATGTCACTCTGAACAATCCCCTCTAACCACAACCCCACCATTTCTCCTTTACCCAAATCCAGATGGCTGATGTTCTGAAAGAGCTGCAAAATCTGGACCCCTACAAATCAGCCGGGATAGACAATCTGGACCCTCTCTTTCTAAAACTATCTGCCGAAATTGTTGCAACCCCTATTACTAGCCTGTTCAACCTCTCTTTCGTATCGTCTGAGATTCCCAAAGATTGGAAATCTGCCACAGACTTATATCTATCCTACCCTGTCTTTCTAAGGTCTTTGAAAGCCAAGTTAACAAACAGATTACTGACCATTTCGAATCCCACCATACCTTCTCCGCTATGCAATCTGGTTTCAGAGCTGGTCATGGGTGCACCTCAGCCACACTCAAGGTTTTAAACGACATCATAACCGCCATCAATAAGAGACATTACTGTGCAGCCGTATTCATCGACCTGGCCAAGGCTTTCGACTCTGTCAATCACAACATTCTTATTGGCAGACTCGACAGCCTTGGTTTCTCAAATGATTGCCTTGTCTGGTTTACCAACTACTTCTCTGATAGAGTTCAGTGTGTCAAATCGGAGGGCCTGTTGTCTGGACCTCTGACAGTCTCTATGGGTGTGCCACAGGGTTCAATTCTCGGGCCGACTCTCATTTCTGTATACGTCAATGATGTTGCTCTTGCTGCTGGTGATTCTCTTATCCACCTCTACGCAGACGACACCATTCTGTATATTTTGGCCCCTCCTTGGACACTGTGGTAACTAACCTCCAGACGAGCTTCAATGCCATACAACTCTCCTTCCGTGGCCTCCAACTGCTCTTAAACGCAAGTCAAACTAAATGGATGCTTTTCAATCGATCGCTGCCCGCACTTGCTCGCCCGTCCAGCATCACTACTCTGGACGGCTCTGACTTAGAATACGTGGACAACTACAAATACCTGGGTGTCTGGTTAGACTGTAAACTCTCCTTCCAGACTCACATTAAGCATCTCCAATCCAAAATTAAATCTAGAATAGGCTTCCTATATCGCAACAAAGCATCCTTCACTCATGCTGCCAAACATACCCTCGTAAAACTGACCACCCTACCGATCCTCGACTTCGGTGATGTCATCTATAAAATAGCCTCCAACACTCTACTCAACAAACTGGATGCAGTCTATCACAGTGCCATCCGTTTTGTCACCAAAGCCCCATACACTACCCATCATTGCGACCAGTACACTCTCGTTGGTTGGCCCTCGCTTCATACTCGTCGCCAAACCCACTGGCTACAGGTTATCTACAAGTCTCTGCTAGGTAAAGCCCCGCCTTATCTCAGCTCACTGGTCACCATGCAGCACCCACTCGTAGCACGCGCTCCAGCAGGTATATCTCACTGGTCATCCCCAAAGCCAATTCCTCCTTTGGTCGTCTTTCCTTCCAGTTCTCTGCTGCCCATCACTGGAATGAATTGCAAATATCTCTGAAGCTGGAGACTCACATCTCCCTCACTAGCTTTAAGCACCAGCTGTCAGAGCAGTTTACAGATCACTGCACCTGTACTTAGCCTATCTGTAAACAGCCCATCTATCTACCTACCTCATCCCCATACTGGTATTTATTTATTCATTTTGCTCCTTTGCACCCCAGTATCTCTACCTGCATATTCATCTTCTGCTGATCTACCTTTCCAGTGTTTAATTGCTATATTGTAATTACTTCGCCACCGTGGACTATTTATTTCCTTAACTTACCTCATTTGCACTCACTGTAATATAGACTTTTTGTTTTCTTTTGTTCTACTGTATTATTGACTGTATGTTATGTTTATTCCATGTGTAACTATGTGTTGTTGTATGTGTCGAATTGCTAAGCTTTATCTTGGCCAGGTTGCAGTTGCAAATGAGAACTTGTTCTCAACTAGCCTACCTGGTTAAATAAAGGTGAAATAAAAAAATAAAAAATAAAAATATATAAACCGAGAGAGAGAGGACGAGAGACGGACAATTCTACAAAAGACACAAACTTTTCACCAGCGATCAAGACGACACACTGAGCGTAAATATATACATTGATTGCAATTGTTCCCGAATGAGTGAGTGTTCATGTGTAAAGGATTAGCATTTCAATTGTTATAATTATTAACTCTGTATTTACTTCTTAGTCGACCCCCACTTCCCTTTTGTCTAACAAGCCGCCATGCCGGTTTAGCCCACTAGGGCACATCCTCCTATCACCACATTTACCTAGTTTGTTTATGCATTTCTGTGAATTACTTAGTTAGTAATAAATAAATGATTTAAGACAATTAATGTATGGAAGACTCATAGTGAAGACTGGGTTCGTGCAGATAACCAACAATTTACGACGTTTGGAATGAGACTAACGTGAGGTAAAGTAAAAATTCATTAATTCGAAGACTAATTGATCAGATAAAATATCTGAAAAGTTATATTAGGAAATTATAACTTTGTAATCTGAATATTGTTCCTTGGTGCCCCGACTTCCTAGTTAATTAGTTACGTGATTAATCAGTTGATCACATAGTAACTAATTACAGAGAATCTTTGATAAAAAACTATCAGTCTTCAGTTAATGATAGTTAAGACACGACATAAGCTACAAATTGAAAACGAACAATAAAGTGACAGAAATGTATGTGGGTATTACCAATGGTGGCTCCCGTTAGTGGCTAATATTTAACATGATACAAATTGTAGAATAAAACAAAAGCCCGGGCATAAGCTATATTTAAAACATGATTTAAAGTCCATACATCAACAGGACAGATTAAGCCCCACAGAAACCTATAGCTTGGGTGTCCAAATTTCAACCACACAAATTATGAGGGCACACAATGAAAATTCTGACTAACAGCAGAGCTATTTATAGGCTTTTTCACTGTGGTTTCACATTCGTCTCCAAGGACAAATGATCTAAAATGATGGCTGTGTATTTACAATCCCCTTCTCCAAATGGATTACTAATTTACCTAGATCTTATCAATAGCTCTTATCCATTTATAAATTACAGTGCATGGATAATGCTGCTATTGCTATCTGAAAACAGAAAGATGCTTTTCCCATTTGGAACTGGCAGGTTTGCTCAACCTTATTCATGGTTTCCTCACGTGTAAATGTGGAGTAATTATGAGGGAGTCAAGTCACGGTCAGAATATGGGCTCTCGAGTGGCACAGCGGTCTAAGGCACTGCATCTCAGTGTTAGAGGCATCACTACAGACACCCTAGTTCGAATCCAGGCTGCATCATAACCGGCCGTGATTGGGCGGCACACAATTAGCCTAGCGTCGTCCGTCTTTGGCCAGGGTAGGCCGTCATTGTAAATAAGAATTAGTTCTTAACTGACTTGCCTAGTTAAATTAAGGTTACATTTTTATAAAATAATACATCTGTTGACACTTCCGCACCTTTCATTTCATAGATCTCCGCCCGAACGAAGTGGGTGAATAGCATGCTATTCTCATGCTTAATTCAAGGTCAGAAAACGCATAGATAGAGAAGTGCATAAAAAGGGAATATAACGTTCCATTTACACGCGCTTAACTCGGGTCGGAATCGGGGCCTATGTGAAGACATACTTCGGCTTTTTCAATGCTAAAGTGATATCTCAAGGAATGGTTCTACCCATCATCCTTTAAAAGAAGAGAAATAATGTGGCCTTAATTCAGTTATCTACAGTATGTACAGTCTATGGTCAATTCTTATAACGTCTCATCCGTGCTCCCTCCCGCCACCCACACCCTCGTTACTCACAGGTGGAGTGGCTTGTTCCTGCCCACCTGGACTTATACCAGATGGTCTGGCCATCTTCCTGTAGCCGGAAATGCCGCTGCTTCTTCCATGATTTGGACTTGACCTTCTTCAACATGGCCCCCGCCTTCATCACCTGGAGGTCCTTATCACCCTTGGCAACTGTGCAGGATCAGGGGTTACCATCGTGATTACAAATACAGTCCATTTTTGGTCAATTGAGACACCAGTGTAGCTTCTCTATCCTGTTTAATGGAGGCTGACATATGTACTCCCAAAGTTCATTTTTGAGATTTGATCAAAGAAAATAAAATGTTATTATTGCCTGTTTCCTCATGCAACAGTTTTAGTACCCATCAACTTACACAAGCTTTGGGGAGAATCCATCAACAGCCTTGACACATGCACTTGGTGATATCCTGCCAAAAAAAAAAGAGGACAAACATAATTGCTGCGATACCTGCGATAGTGAAACATATACATAAACTCTACAAATTATTAGCGGTGGTAAACCAATTACCTCCTTACATTTACATCCCTACTTGCTAATCAGTGTGGCCCACCATGGCTTAATAATTGTTCTAACTGTGTCGCCAACATTATGGCTGGGTTGCCTGCAGAGCTTAGAAATCCAATAAAGCTTTTGCTTTCTCTATCCATCCGCTATTGATTGGCTAGGGGGGGGGGTCTGTCTGTGTGCTGCACTGGTTTTTCCAATATCGTCCAAACGATTTATTTGAAGTAAAAAAAAAAAAATGTGTTGCTAAATAACTGCAAGTAAACTGCAAGTAAATACCTGCAGTCAACTTGTTCATCATTTCAGCTGTCACAATTTTTCATAATGAAGTTTACCGGTAGTTCCCAGACACGTGGTGTTTGTTTACAAGCACACAATGACAAGAGACCAGAGCCTTGGGAGTCACTCACTGTTGTGCAGCACATGCCAGGTCCAGTTACAGCATGGAATTCACAACTTACCTACCGGTCAATAGTTTTAGAAGGGTTTTTGTTTATTTTACAATTTTCTACATTGTAGAATAATAGTGAAAACTTCAAACCTATGAAATAACACACATGGAATCATGTAGTAACCAAAAATGTGTTAAAAATATAATTGAGATTCTTCAAATAGCCACCCTTTGCCTTGATGACAGCTTTGCAGTCTTGGCATTCTCTCAACCAGCTTCATGAGGTAGTCACCAGGAGTGGATTTCAATTAACAGGTATGCCTTGTTAAAAGTTCATTTGGGGAATTTATTTTCTTCTTAATGCGTTTGAGCCAATCAGTTGGGTTGTGACAATGTAGGGGGATATACAGAAGATAGCCCTATTTGGTAAAATACCAAGTCCATATTATGGTAAGAACAGGTCAAATAAGCAAAGAGAAATGACAGTTCATCATTACTTTAATATGGAACATTTCAAGAACTTCCAGTCGCAAAAACCATCAATCATTATAACGAAACTGGCTCTCATGAAGACCGCCACAGGAAGGGAAGACCCAGAGATACCTCTGCTGCAGAGGATACGTTCATTAGAGTTACCAGCCTCAGAAATTGCAGCCCAAATAAATTCAGAGTTGAAGTAAAAGACACGTCTCAACATCAACTGTTCAGAGGATACTGCGTGAATAAGGCCTTCAAGGTCAAATTGCTGCAAAGAAAACCACTACTAAAGGACACCAATAAGAAGAAGGGACTTGCTTGGGCCAAGAAACACGAGCAATGGACATTAGACCGGTGAAAATATGTTCTTTGGTCTGGAGTCCAAATTTTGGTTCCAACCTCCATGTCTTTGTGATATGCGGTGTGGTGAACGGATGATCTCCGCATGTGTATTTCCCACCATACAGCATAGAGGAGGAGGTGTGATGGTGTGGGGGTGCTTAGCTGGTGACACTGTCTGTGCTTTATTTAGAATTTAAAGCCCACTTAACCAGCATGGCTACCACAGCATTCTGCAGTGATACACCATCACATCTGGTTTGGGCTTAGTGGACCATAATTCGTTTTTCAACAGGACAATGACCGGACACACATCCAGACAGTGTAAGGGATATTTTACGAAGAAGGAGGGTGATGGAGTGCTGTATCAGATGACCTGGCCTCCACAATCACCCATGAGTTGGACCGCAGAGTTTTAGGAAAAACAGTCAATAAGTGAAGCTGTTGAGAGAATGCCAAGAATGTGCAAAGCTGTCATCAAGGCAAAGGGTGGCTACTTTGAAGAATCTGAAATATAAAATATTTTTATTAGCTTTTTGGTTACTACATGATTCCATATGTGTTATTTCATAGTTTTGATGTCTTCACTATTATTCTACAATGTAGAAAATAGTAAAAATAAAGAAAAACCCTTGACTGAGTAGGTGTTCTAAAACTTTTGACAGGTAGTGTAAATGTTTGCAAGCTAGATATCTTATATCGCTTAAGTTAACTGTCTAAAATGTGTTAAATGCTCTGTAATTTGAATTTGGTTTGCTAATTTAGTATCTAGTTAGCTATCTAGCTAAGTGGTTAGCTTCTTCCAAAATCAAGCTTTGCTTGGTAACAGATAATCATGTGCTGGATCAAGAGCCTTGTTGCCTAATATTTGTTTTGTGTGTGCTGTAAACTTTGAGTTGCATTTTTGGGTTCTTGTATAACTTTTAGCTGGGATGTCTGTCCTGCAAATGCATTAGCGCAATGCGCTCCTTAGCATTTAATTAGCATTCTCTATGGGATTTTACATGTACTTCTTAGCATTGCTAACCTTTGGATTACAAAGGGTCAGTGGGGTTTTAAAATAGCTCCCCTTGTGTTCGGTGCTGGTATTACCGAATATCCCGGTATGGCACAAGGTCGGTATGGAGGTATGACTATCTGGATACCGCCCAAGCCTATTAATGATGGCAACTTTTGGCTCAGCTGTCTAGTCCCTTGGGAAAGAGGTTCTTAAACCTTATCAGAGAGGAAACTCACAAGGATTATTGTATTGTATACACTGAACAACAAACAAATGTTCCATAAAGGGATAGTTCAAATGGCTACTTTCCATTTTTAGGGGGCTTTTCAATGGCTCTCTTTCCTTTTATCTTTGTAGAACAATGGCAAATATTTATAGTATCCTCAGGGGTTGTTCTCAACTGTTCACAGCGAGGTCCATGTTCCACTGTTCAAAATACCACAGTTACTTTCCCTTCCAGGTCCACTGTTAGTAAATATCAACTCTTTACCTAGCAATACAAGTATAGCAAAAGCAAAGAAACTATATTTTTGATACTTTTTAACCACCCCAGTTATGTTGTTGATTGTTGTGCGATGTTTGTGAAAAGATGTTAAAGAAGAGGCAGAAACAGAACTCTTATTTCCTGGACCCCTTCTGTAACTACAAATACAAAAAAAGTCATATGGTTCTAGCCAAAGAATAACCTTCTATGTTATTTGAGGGGCGGTGGCAGGAGTGTTTCGGGACAGAGAACTCTTTCAGGGGACTTGACTAATATGTGCAAGAGTGTGGTCAACACACACACGCACAGAATCATGACTCACTGGTAAATTGGTCTCATACTCACACAAAAAAATACTCAAATTGATATAGAAATACTATACACCCAGTGAAGTGGCAGCCTCATTATATACCCATATGACTCCACTACAAGCACCCCTTATTATAACCATTTGTGATATCCACAGGAATGTTCAACTTCCCCTTTCATGAAAGCTCTGTGCTTGACCCTCACAGGTTGGTTCTACACTTCAGTAGGAGCTATGCGAAGAATCCTATAAACAAACCAGTCTTTTTTTCATGTCTGTAAAACATGCTTGTGCCAGGGAGGGAGGCTGGCTGAAGGACAACAAAGTAGAACCAGATGCTGTAATATGAGACAGTATTAAAACAGGGACCAGGGGGTATATTATCATCAAACAAACTAAATCAACACTAAACCACAAACTCTACTGAACATATACTGTATTGTATAGATGAGGGAAAGTTGAGTTTCTGTAAAGTAATGTGAAGGGTCAAAGGAGAAAAAAAAGAGACTTACCAAATTGAGACTGCTCACTTGGGTCTTTGCCCCGACTCAGCTTGGTCTTTGCCCCGACTCAGCTTGGGCTGCCACTGCTGTGACGAGTTCCAGAATAGATTGATGTTTGGTGAGAGCCAGTCCAGGAAAGGGCTCTAGATCAGAATTAGGGAGTGCCCAAAAGATAGCTGGCCCCCAGAGATGGGGGTCTGTTGGAGGTAGCAAGCCCAGTAGAAAGCTCCAGAACTTAAGACACTCAGGGAGTGTCCTGAGACCACTAGCCCAGCACAGGGAGATGGGGAGTGTCCAGAGGAAAGCTGGCTCAGTGTCAGCTTCTCTGTCTACCAGGCTCCAATTTGCCTGCGTTGTCTGGGAAAACTGATCCCCAGACAACACTGCCGCATGCTGGTACACTGTTCCCCCCTCCACCTACCCCCTCTCCTCCCTTTCCTGCCACTCCCTCTTTTTTTCCTCCCCCCTCGCCTCTGATGAGGGCTGTTCATTTTTTCCAAGGCTGCTCTCTTCGCTCTCCTTTACCGTTTACCGGTATGCTGCCTCTCACTTTAAATGTCTTGCTCTCTCTGTCTCCACACACTCTCCCTTATATATCAGCTGACTGCAGATCCGATTCACTCCTCTTCCTGGTTTAAAGAGCAAATGCCCCTAAAAACCGACTTCACATTTAGAAAACAGCCTGTGGCATTGATGAGTCAGAAACATGTGTTCTATTTTGAAAATTGACTACAAGGTGTTAAAAGGATAATTTTGGTCATAAAGTCAGTCTCATCCAAAACAGTTTTGTGAGACTCGTGGTCGTGACGGCATCACCACGTAAATTAAAGTTGGGTTTGTTTCAATCCTGCCTACATGCTCACAGCAAGTAATCATCAATTGGGAGTGCAGCTGCATGCGACCGGATCGCAATGCCGGTCATAAATTTCAGTTGATCTTGGATGGCTAGTTTGTGACCATCGGTAAATTACACATGGGACAATATGTTAAAATTCTAATTGTTCCAAATTTCAATGACATAAAAAGCATTTCATGAGAAAACTAAAAAGTGTGCAACATGAAAATAGTCCCATTTACATTGTGTAATTGATTGATGGTCCCTAACTAGCACCAGTGATATCCAAAGTCAAACCACGGTGGCGCACTAGCCGGCTGAGGCTAATTGGCAAAATAATTTGTCTAACTCCTTCCCACCTTTGAACACACACACATAAAATCAAACCACACCCCGAAACCAACTCACATTTCAATTTATCGTGGATGCTAGCATTTCTTAATAACCCAAATAGAAAACAAGGCCAAATCAGGAAGTTCAGCCGCCATTTAAAGGGCAGAAACCCAGACAGGCCTTTGTGCTTACCTTAGTCAAGGAGGGGTTAGGTTGCCTGTGCAAGATCAAAATACATGTAGAGACCTGCATACAGTACTCGAGTTCTCACAAACCCAATCGTTTTCATACATACTGCACTAATCCCATCGGAGTTCATTTACATCTATTGCACATGCAGCCACGTTTAGCTGAGTTTATTGTCCAATATATTGATAGTTACATTATATCCCATCCTCTCCAACATCTAAAACCCTCTCTGATGTGTCTATATTTACCCACTTAGCACTGGTACAATGACTGGTACCATATCTGAAAACATGGTAGGAAATGGTAGAGTGAGTTACACTAAAGAGAAAGGACCTAATCGAGAAAGCGCCATCCCATTTGGCTGTGTGCCCATGCACTGCAGTCAAGAGACCAGAGTGGTAGAATGAGCCGTGGGAACAGGTTTCACGGCATCACATATCACTCTTATGAGAATTCTACCCTCCTGTTGACCAAACCTTTCTTTGGATATCTAACGGAAAACATTAGTTGAAAATCCTGGTGTGGGTATAATTTGCAATTGCCCCTTTGCAACTAGAAGATGCAACCCCATTTCACTCGTAGTAGCAGTATTTAAAGAAATGACTTTGCAATCAGTACAATTTATTTCACATAGTATAACACCTATATTTTTTAAATCATAATATATTTTCGATATCTACAAAATGTCATTCTCATTTTCCTAATGCACACTCACTTGTAACATAAAATGGAGCGCTCCAGATAGGTGGATATAAAAAAACATGGGCACTTTCCCGACAGGAAAGCACATTACAGATTTTAGCAGAGATTCTCTAGGGATCCAGTTTATTTACAAATGGAATTTACCCCAATAAACAAAATGAAAATCCCTCCCTTGTATTGTTAATGGTCCCTATGGCGGAAATGGTAGGCTAAAAGCTGTTAAAGGCTAATGTACAAGTGAAGGGAAACCTTTCTTCTCTTCAATAACCTGCGCTCAGATAATTTACAATAACTCGGAAATCACATTTGAAATCTCAATTTCCAATAATAGAGGACAAATAGTTATTCCTTCAACAATTCAAGAAAGTAAGCGTTTTTTGCTGAGATTGGGGCTTTGTTTTGGAATACGTTACAGTAGATATGTTCAACGTATAGCTCCTATAACTCCGAAGCAAAAAGGTAGCTCTCTGTTGATGCAGAGCCACCTTTTGTGGGCCCTAAGCAAGATTTGTCTTGAGTGGATGGTCAGGGGGCCGGAACATTATTAGAAATAATGTGTAGACTGCAAATTGACTGCAAGAAGCCCAAACAGATATAATATTTATTAAAAACCTTGTTTACATTTGTATACCATCACATACAGTATCTCTATTATACATGGGAATACTTTGGAACAGATTTCCCAATTCACTTAAAGCTGATTTACTGGTGTTTTTACAGTCTTATGCACAACAGTAAAAAGAAAATGCATTAAAATTACACGTTTTTGGGGGTTTCTGGGGACCTTGGGGTGACAAATAAAATCTCCCGTGGGCCAAATTCAGGGAACCCTGCTCTAGATGGTTAAAAGAAAACATATATACAAATATAAAAAATAGAAAATGCCTGTAGTGGTTTTGGTTCAGGACAGAACAAAAACAGTGGGAAACACCAGGTTAAAACCAGACCAATGTTGATTTCCTTTTTGATGACGTCAATGTTCTACCCTGTTGAAATGTTACGCAAACACTTCCATAAGCATTGAGGAAGCATTGTGAGAACGTCTCAGGGAGAATGCCAGGTGAGCGGCAACAACAAGTGAGCCACAGAGTTTATGGTTCTACACAGCATCATCTTCTCCTGGTCTTGGACAGCGGTTAAATTGGACAGGCGCACACCACTACAGAGTACCGGAGCCTATTATTTTCTACTCTTTTGAGTACCGGCACCTCTTATAGAACATTTACTCTTAAATATTAACAAGGGTACTTTAAAATTAGTACTAATCATGTTTTTCTTCTGTGGCTCTGCCAGCACGGTACTGTTCCTCAGGTAGTGTCAAAGGGGTTGAAGAGGTTACTGTGCGGTCAGGGGGATGCCTCGGCCGTCCGTCACCGGGCCCTCCTGCAGGTTCTTGACCAGCTGGGCCAGCCAGCGCTTGGTGGTGGTGTCGTCCTTTAGCACCTGGGCGAATGTGGCATCCTTCAACTGGTCAGGCAGGCACTGGCGCAGTGCTTCTCGCGCTCTGGGGGTCAGAGGTTAGATGTAATGAGTGAACAGAACACCAAATATATTAGGGGCACGTTCATCAGGAAACAACGTTGGCTAACATTTAGATAGGAATATGCTAGAACAAAGAACAAACACAACTCTGAAGAAGGAATCATGTTGACTCTCCATGGCATTCCTGTCTTCAACGTTCAAGAACGTTAGGCTTCTGAACATTACTCTGGACTGCAGTACATCCCCCCACCCACCCCTGCTCTTGTTCACTCATCTTTGTGTATCTGAGACAACGTGGTAAGTGTAAGAGAGACTGTAGGTCCATATACAGTTGCGAACTGGGACCAGAAATTGGCCCAGGGATTTGTAACACACCGGCCCGTTTTTTCCCCCTCAAGGCCCCTCAATCGGCCCATTTATTTCCTTGAGGCTCCCAGTATTAGCCAGAAACGTAAAAAGTTTTGCCTGAAATGCCTGATGGCCAGTCCGCCTCTGCCACTAACTTAACATCCACCACCCACACTCCTCTATAAGATGAAGGGAGTATCAAGTTCCTGTTACAAGGTAGAGCTACAGGCAGCTATGTGATACATTCACCTCAACACAGTAGTTTCATTGCTCACCCCCCCCCCACCCCCAGACCAACGATTAAGATATTCTTAACAACATGAGATCCATGGTTGCCGTGGCAGCCTTTGTAGTTTACTAACTGCATCTTACAGACTACCCCTCCCCCTCAGCAACTTTACAGAAGTTATATCCTCCGCTGTGCAGTCAAACATTTATAAAATTAAGGCCACCACTTGCTCCCTATCCCAACTCAAAACCTGCTCATCAAGCTTGCTTATGTTCATCACTACCCTGATCAACAAGTCCCTGCTGCAGGGCTGCCAACTTTTGAAGACAGCTCAGAGTGAGATTTCATATTGTGAATATCAATGGTTCCACCCTCTAACGTGGGGTCTGGGTGTACACCCCCCCCGTAAAACAATATATATATATAAATGTTTTAGAGCCAATTTCCAGCTATTCTACATATTTTCACATGGCTAACATGCTGACTCAACAGGGCAAGCGTCCACCATCATGAGCATGTTGGTTTTGTCCATCCACACCAGACGAGTTCAGGACACGCAGGTTGAAATATCAAAATGAACACTGAACCAACTATATTAATTTGGGGACAGGTCGAAAAGCATTAAACATTCATAGCAATTTAGTTAGCTAGCTTGCTGTTACTAACTAATTTGTCCTGGGATATAAACATTGGGTTGTTATTTTACCTGAAATGCACAAGGTCCTCTACTCCGACAATTAATCCACAGATAAAAGGGTAAACCGATTTTGTTTCTAGTAAGCTCTCCTCCTTCAGGCCTTCTTCCTCTGGACTTTATATGGTGGTTGGCAACCAACTTTAAGGTGTATGACCAACACCAACTGGACTGTGGACCTCAGTTCATCTTTCAATCACCCATGTGGGTATATGCTCCTAAAAACCAATGAGGAGATTGGGGAGGCGGGACTTGCAGCACATCAAGCATCACAAATAGAACCAAGTTCTATTTTAGCCCATGGCTACGCAAATGCTTGTTGACACGCGCGAGCACTTTGGATGCAATGATTGAATGACATGTATGTGTACATTTATTGTGTGGTCAGCATTTAAGGCCCATGACCAGTGTTTTAGCACAGGTACGGTGTATTCAGGATACTTTTAAAGTTGAATACACAATCAAAACTTGTCGACCTGATCTGAAGTTACTTAGAAATGATTTGGGCATGAGATGCTAACATCTAGAGCATTAGAAAATGCTAATATTAAATGGTTGGTGAGGGAGGCTATTGACTAACCATAGGATGGATTGCAGTCTTTCCTTGTCGATAAGAAACCAACATGTAAATATCTAATTCATATGGGTGAACTATTCCTTTAAAATAGGACCATAGAAAATCCTGATTGGAGGTAGCTCTACAAGAGGGTTGGCCACCTGATCTATGTCTCACAAAAACTGGGGGTTTGAATATGTTCATTTGACATTTGATTAGAATAAATAACCCCACATTAAAAAAAAAAAAAATCGAATGAATATTTATCTTCAGCAGGTATAATAGAACATGAATACAGGTCGCAATCGCTCAAGCACAAGCTCACTTCCTAGTGAGTAGTCAGCTAATCTTCATATTTCAAGTTTAGCCAACTTCAAACTATTTGCTAGCTAACAAGGCAGAACAGTTGAATTGTTATGGAACACACCATTCTGTCCATCTCCAACTGTTTGAACAGCATGCTTGTCTGTCCACTTTGTTCCGACGTTGAAATCAAGTGGCCTACCTAATTTCTCAGAATGGGAACGAGTTGCCAGTTCCCTATACACACACACACACACACACACACACAATTGTTTTTGATGCATATTGCACATTTATAAAAACACAAACTTGACAGCTAGTATAACAGGCTAAAATGATGTTGGTACTGAAATGCTGCGTGCAATATACTGAGAATTCATTTACCAGAATCAATGTTCATTGATCCTCTCGTTTTAGTAGTCATTTCCAAACAATTGACCAGTCGGCTAAATGGAGTCAGCCCTAATTTTTATATACATTACCAGTCCAAAGTTTGAACACACCTACTCATTCAAGGGTTTTTCTTTATTTGTACCATTTTCTACATTGTAGAATAATAGTGAGGACGTAAAAACTATGAAATAACACATATGGAATCACGTAGTAACCCCCCAAAAAGTTAAACAAATCAAAATATTTTATTCATTCAGCTTTGCACACTCTTAGCATTCTCTCAACCAGCTTCACCTGTAAATGCTTTTACAACAGTCTTGAAGGAGTTCCCACATATGCTGAACACTTGGCTGCTTTTCCTTCATTCTGCAGTCCAACTCATCCCAAACCATCTCAATTGGGTTGAGATCGGGTGATTGTGGAGGCCGTGGTCTTGGACCCTTACTAAACCAATCACCAGTTTCAATCTGATGCGGTTCATAGTGTGGTGACAGGAAAATTATGCATCTCCAGCGTGAAACTGCCAGTTACATTGCTTGTGATGTGGAATGCACAGTTGAAGTTAATGCACTGAATTACAAAATAAAAGTAGTACTGTTTTTCAATGAGTGAGAAATAAAAGGTGTGGCTCTTGAGCTTGTGAAGAAGGTCAAATGTGTGTCTCATGCCCAATGCGTGAGTACGCAGCACTGCTGCTGACCGGAGAGGTACCATCGATCTTCAAAACAGCAGTAGGTCACCCCCTTACTCAAGAAACCCATCCTTGATCAGGACATCCTATCCAGCTACAGGCCCATCTCCAACCTCCCCTTCCTATCAACAGCACTGGAGAGTCCAGATCCCAGGAGTCTGCCTTCACATGCGGTATCCCACAGGGGTCAGTGCTGGGGCCTATTCTGTTTTTAATTTACATGCTCCCTCTCGGCCAAATCCTCAGAGATTATAACATCAACTTCCACTGCTACGCTAACGATACCAAAATTTAAAATAACACCAAACCAGACACCATCTCTACCCTAGTAAAAGTCAGCAGCTGCCTAGAGGACACCAGGGCATGGATGAATGAGAAAGAACTTCCTCCAGTTGAACAGTAACAAGACTAATGCTATGCTTATTCGGACACCCAAGCAGGCCATCCACCTGTCCTTTGTCATCTCCAACCTTGGAGTCAAGTTTGATCATTCGGTGTCCTTCGATGCCCACATAAAACAATCTTGAAAACATTGCCGGGGTCTTACCATCACTCTCCTAGCCAGATGCAGAGAAACTCATCCACATCTTCTCTCGGATTAACTTCGGCAATGTGCTGTTTGGGAAGTCCAAGAAGTCCGACCACATCACCCCAATACTGGCCGAACCCCACTGGCTACCGGTCAACTACAGGATCGACTCATGCTTGTATTTAAAGCCTTGAAAAGATTGAGGCCCACCTACATCGGAGACTTCATCTCAATCAGCAAGACATCTCACACTCTCCGCTCCAGCCATTCCATACTGCTTAAAGTCTGCAAGATACGTCTCTGAACTATGCAAGGCTGAGCTTTCTGCTCCCTTGCCCCTCGCCTATGGAATGCACTCCCTGACCATCTGAGAGCCACTCCCTGACCATCTGAGAGCCACTCCATCACTCTGAACTTTTAAATGGGCGTTAGTCTTTAGACGTGGATTTCAAAGTCCTATACCTAATCTAAAATAATATTTAGCACCTAGTCCACTATTGCCATTTTACCTCCCTTGATTTTAAATGTGTTGTTTTTATTTCCTTCAGTAGAGCTTTAAGATAACTCTAATGAAAAGCTCTATACTTATGTTAATCTTGCATGAATGATTTCAGACATCAACTCAACGTTTTGAACTAATAATAATGCCATTTAGCAGACGCTTTTATCCAAATCGTAATGCAACCATCCATTTTACGTATGCGTGGTCCCGGAAATCTAACCCACTGTCCCAGTGTTGCAAGTGCCATGCTCTACCAACTGAGTAACCTATACATAAAACATCCTTTTTGCTCAGAGTGGAAAAATAAGCTCTGACCCAGATAACAGTTCCACCTGTGAGTAAGTCATGAGACTACAATGCACTGAAGCACCGCAGTGTCACTAGAAACCTAGACTTTGTGTGGACAGGAAGCAGGTAACTTCCACTGTGCGGGCAGGAAGAGGTATGTTTCTCAGAAACAGGTTCAGGAGTAATATACACACACCAAAATGAAAACACCTGTACAAAAATATAAAGTCAAAACATCCTCCCAAAATTCTACCACTGCTCTGTCATCACTACACACTTTAGTCTGAGACT